>NC_141055.1:57929264-58529264 GCF_041138505.1 Cibotium barometz
ACACAAAAAAAGCATTGATCCCAAAATAGGGGCACCCAGAAAAAAAAAAGCAAGGACGGATAAAAAGAATGATAATATAAATAAAGCTAATGTAATCTTTTGGATGTGTTGAAGCCGAAGGTCGAAAAGAATAAAGGAACTCAGAAGCAGAGGTGCCTAGGAAAATTGGAAAAGTTGAGCTGTCCAGAAGTGAAAGGACGTGAAAAGCAAAGGCCAAAAAAAAGCACCAAAAAGCAAGGCGCATGAAAAGCAAGGGTCCTACTTCTATCCTGTGAAAGGCTGCCCACCTCTTGTTCCTTTGCAAAACTGGCTACCTCCCTCTCCTCTGCATGGCTGCCCTCAGAGAAGGTTATGGAGAAGGTTGATAATATCAACAATCACTCAAAACCACCAACACAAAGATCTTCCATTGAAATCAAGCTCTACCTCACAGTCAACCATATCAAACTTTCCCAACTTTAGTCTTTATATATATGCAACTGAACACCAGATGGCCCCCACTTAATTCTGCAATAAAGGGCCCTTCTTTCCAGATTCTTGAAAACACGCTATAAGAAGGTATATCTGCTGCTTTGTAGGTCTTCAATAGATTAATGGCAGGCAATAGTTAAAGAGACTCTATATATAAAGACACCTCATTCCATTTGTGGGGTGAGGATTGTCAACCCAAGGCCAAAATTCTAAAAGATGAAAACACTAGAATTCTGGAGTTGAAGACCCAAAAACCGCCATAGAGTACAATCGTTGGTATTTAGACAGGTAACTCAAGTGGCAAAGCTAGCTATAGTCAAATGTCGAAAAGCCATATTCTGCCCTTCATATGCAATTGACTGACATGGTGCAACTCTATGTGGACATGCTAGGCTACCTGCCCTAACTTAAGAGAGAGAGAGAGAGAGAGAGAGAGAGAGAGAGAGAGAGAGAGAGAGAGAGAGAGAGAGCGAGCGCAGGTAACGGGGGGGGAGAGAGAGAGAGAGAGAGAGAGAGAGTTAGATTAAGAGGTGAACGAAATTAGTGTGTAAACCACCAAATATATTTGGTGTCAAAACACCCAAATGATGAAAATGGGTTTTTTCAATTAATTAGTGAGAGTTTGAGAACAAATGAAGGTTTTTTTTTTTAATGAGAGAGAGAGAAAGGAAGAGTGGGGGTCAAGGGGTATTGAAGTGTAGCACACAGTCTCTACCTAATGACTACTTCATTTTCCTTTTTAAATCGGAAGAAATGGCTATCCTCTTTTTAAAAATATTGTAGAACCCCTGGGTAAATTTTTGCCACAAAGACCCCTGGCTGAGTACAATCCTAGATGGCACCCTCAAGCCCTGGTAGAGATAGACATCTCCAAAGACCTCCCGAAAATTCTTAAACTACATGTTGGAGGGGTCAACTATACGAACAAAGGGTTCTGTACAAACAAACCTCAGTTGAACTTAGCCTACCCATCTCCTAAAGGGAAGGGAAAGAATGGTAAAAAACCCAGATAATACCATGAAGATCATATCTTACAATGTGAAAGGATTAACAGACCCCCTTAGGTCTGACATCATCAAGAACTGGCTGCAAGGGTCCAATATCAACCGGAAGATTATCTGTCTTCAGGAGGTAAAAGTTCATGGTGAAGAGCTATGCAACAGGCTAAACAAAGTTTCTTCAAAACACAAATGGTTCTATTCCAAACATGACCAAGGCAGTGGGGGCTGTGCTTTGGGGTTTTCGGAACTGCTAGAAATCCATGTAGAAAATGTTTCGTATAGCGTTTGTAACCGGTGGACCCACAAGCTCATATGAGGAGTCTATCCAAGAATAGCTCAATGCCATTGATGAGTGCAAGAGCAATCTTCAATGGAGACTACACATACACACTCACTAAGCATGCACACAATAGGAGAAAACCACAAGTACTTCAATCATTCAAGTAAATAGAGAGTAGAGAAGAGAGAAGGGAGTCTTGCTCTTTTATTAATGGAGCATTAGCTCAATAGCATATAGTGGGAGAGAGCTTGAGAGCTCAAGAGCTTGTCTCTTCACTTGCTAGAATGGTCAAAAAGTCCCACTTTCATGTCCATACACACTGACTTATATAGACACTTAGAAAGGATGCCCATCAAGGCTGGACACTTAATCAAAACGAGGGTTGATTACATCTTGGAACCCACTAGGAGCCCATAAAAATGATGATGAGTATTTCAGCTGAATTACAAAGGCTTGTAGGTTACAGGAAAAATTACAAAATTACAAAATGGGCCTGCAACCCGTAAAACCGAGTCCGATTCTTCAAGCCAAAGTTGTCTTTCCATTGTTCCGGCAATGCTGGAACGGGACCAAGATGGATGCAATGAGAGCTCAAGAAGTTCTACAAGTGGTCAACATTGCTAAGGCAGTCTAGTGGGTTTCCGTAATAATTCCCGTAAATGCTCTTTTCCCGCAACCGCTCCCGTAACCTGCAACACTCCCCCACACCTAATTCGGTGTCCGTCCTTGTACACGATGACACCATTGAGCACTTCGATCATGTATCGTTCAGTAGGTGCTCTGCCTTGCTTCAAAGGTGGCAACTCTGGGTAGTTGAGCCATGCAGTTCTTTGCCTAGCTGTGTATCTCTCAAAGGTATCCTAATTTCTCCAACGCTTGATTGGGCAATAAGTCGGATCTATTCATAATTCCCGAGGAGCAGAAACATAGTAAATTCTTTCTTTTACATGCTTGCTTAGCCAAGTCTCTCTCCACTTTGGTTGATTCGCCAGGATGTTGGAGACTTCAAAATCTTCAATAGACACATTGGCGTATCCTCCAAGCTCATTTGGCTGGCATGGAGGTAGAAATTCCTTTTTCATGAGTAGAACCTCTTGCTTTATGAGTGGATAGGGCAATGTTAGCATGTGGTAGTCTGATACAAGCCCTTGCTTGCGGAGGCAGATATTCAACAGGTGGAAGATCTGGAATGGGCAACACTCAAAACTCCACCAGAGAGTCTGCTATATCTGGCACCCATGGGAGTCGTACCGACAATTGAGGAAATTCTTCAAGAAGGCCCTTCAATTCCTCAACCAAGTGAGCGTCAAGGAATTCCCAAGTCAACTGATTTTGACAGACGAGCAGAACAGTGGCCTGCTATGGGCTATGAGATGGAGTAGGACAGCCAGGCCATCAGATTCATTAGGGGCCAGCCTCGCCTTGTTCTTTCACCGGATTTCTCGTCCGCTGGCTGGACACAAGAGAGGGATCTACGATGGGAGCTCCTCAGCAGCCTCACCATCTGGTTCACCTGGAGAGCCCGGTGTTTCAGGGCCTTTGAGGGGAGACTGGAGCCACCAGTAGAGACTGTTTGGGGGATTTGGCAGGAGTTGATCCACACCCTGCGAGGACAGTATGACCGCACCGGGTTGACTCGAATGAGGCGATCTTGCAGCGCCACGCCTTTCACACCACTTGGCGCAGCGGCCCCTTCTATACCCTACACGCAGGTTCCCCCCGCTGGCACTACAGGCCACCTGTTTGGCTTTTCCCCCCTCCTATTGTATGATATAGCCCCTCAGTTCTTTGTAGTGATATTTGTACTTTTCTGCACCTAGGGAGTGTAAACCGGCCTTCAGAAACCAAAGGGCGGTGAAACAAACACTCGCACATAAAACACTTCAACGCCATTGAGGACCTAGAAAAGGAAAACAAACAGGGGGAGCTAGAGTGCTCCTGCAAATAGTACACGGACACCGATTGGCCCCAAATCGCAGTGGCGCCCCTTGCGGTATTTCTTTAATTGATTATAAGAGCTTTGATTACAATATAAGGCTGGGAACTCAGCCGTCACAGTAGAACTCCTGAAGCCTGCAAAGAACCTGCATCTGGCTTCTTGTCCACACGGCATCTACAAACAAGTCCAGCCATTGTTCGTATCGAAAGACTCTTCTCACATTGAGTCTGCATACAGAAGCTTTCTCCCATGATCAAGGTTGCCACAACCATCCATAGCCTCTCACACTATGAACAGCATCACACCCTGACACATCCAGTGCTTCTGCATCACAACACAGACTCCCAAACTGTTTCTCAATAGAGAACTCGCATCACAGCACAGCATACCATACAGTTGACACACCTGTACAAACCCTCTCTACCTTCCAAGGGTATATCCATCTCTGTCATGGATTCCTTATCCCCTGTCTAACCAATAGCAAGGCTGTACCATACATGTGTCCATTCCTGTACCTTCTGCCTGAATGTGACCTATCTCCTTGGAGAAACCCAAAAACATGTTTCTTCGAGAAAACCTATGACCTGTTTCCACATGAAACCCTTAGGCCTGTTTCCCTTTGACACTTCTGTCCTGTTTCCCATACATCTAGTTACCTGTTCCCTCATGAAACATCTGGCAACATAGAGATGCCCATAACTGTAGGTCCCACTGTTCCTTTCTAGCAAGAGAAAACAATCTGCTCCATGAGCACGCAGCCATGCGAGCTTGCTTCACTCCCATGCCAAGAAACATAACCAAATGACCTTGTACTTGCAGCCAAAAACCCAAGCACATAGCTGAATTTGCAGCCACACATAAACAGCCCATAAACTGTCCCAAAACAGTCCTGAACCCAAAGCAAAGAGAAGCTGAAAGTTCCATCAGTTGAACGCCATCATCATGATGTCTATGTTCATGAATATCCAGCCCTTGTCCACCTTTGTGTCCAGAGAAACCAACCCTTGTCTACTCTTCAGCAGAGGGAGAGAGAGAGAAAGAAAGAAAGAAAGAAAGATTTTATTAACGTCTTCCAAAAGACCGAACTCGGCCTATGAGACAAATCGGAGTACCTGTATGGGGTATCCTCTGTCATCCCAACAAAATGAAAAAGTACTGAATAAAAAAGCTGAATCTGGGTGTGTAGGGGATGGAGCTCTATTACTAGGAGAATGCAAAGCTATATGCATGGAGTATACAATCATGATATGCAACCTAGCTAGCTCCATCCTGCACCATACTGGGGGTATAAAATGGTATACATCAGTGAAGGGGGTGTCCACAGCTCCCTGAAGAACATGCCTGGGTGTGCTCTGAAGCGAGCCAGTCGCTCCGCACCCTCTCTGTGAAACTGAGCTCTGATCTCTGTCATCTCTCTCTGGTATAGGCGTGGTGTCCGAAAGCCAGGTGTCCTCTGTCTCCTGCGGGCTCTAAGTGTCTCTGCTCTCTGGAGCGTAATTCCCTGCCGTGTAGGGGCTGGGAGGGGTATGGATCTCTGAAAAAATGTAGTAATCTGTGTCTGTCGCCCCCCCTCTGGAGCTGTCTGAGCCTGTAATAATGTCTCTCTGTGGCGCTGTATGTCTAGAATGTATCTCCCCAGTATGCGCTGGTCTGCTGTCTCAAAGATCTGGCGTAGGGAATGTGGCTCTCTGAATAAAATGGAATATCTCTCTCTGATGGCTGTATATGCTCTGCATCTGCATACATAATGCTCCTCACTCTCCACCTCCTCTCTGCACAATCTGCATACCCTCTCCTCTCGGGGGATCCGTGCTGCTCTGCCAGTCTCAATCTCCAATCGGTGTGATGAAACTCTGAGCTGACCAATAGCCACTCGGGAGCCGTGTGGTAAAAAGCCCTCCATGTATCTAGGCCTCTCTATAAATCCATCATCAGTGATACTCATGAAGTGATCTCTGTAGTATAGCATCTTCGGTGGAAGAGGCTGTGTAGGCGATATCCATGTCTCTCGTGTATAGAGCTGCCATAGATCCTGTCTCAATACTCTGTTCCTCTCACTATGAGAGAGACGGATATGTGGTGCATCCCTGTCATACTGGAATGGTGGTAGATGATCCATGTCTAGGCCATGCTGTGAGAACCAATGTGTGACCTGTGCATACCATGATCCTCTGTCTCCTGCCTCAGCCAACTGTCTAGATGCCTGAAAAGCTCTGTATGATAATCTGTCCTGTGGCATCTCTCTGAATCTGTCTAGCAGGCATATAGTCTGAAATATGGCCTCTACCATCATAGGAGGCGCAGCAAACTCTGCTCGGATAATGTCATGAGGTATTGACGGTTTGCTGCGTATCATGCGTGCCATCATGAGGGCCTGTGGTCTCTCTATCTGTGTCCACCAATGAGTAGCAAGGCCTGGCGCCCATACTGCTGCTCCATACATCAATGCCGGTGTGACTAATGTGTCAAATAGCCACCCCTTCGTCCGGGGCTCCTGAAAATGCGCCTGGTGGCACTGTCTCTCTAGCATAGCCAATGCTGCATATCCCCGTGTCAATCTAGCTCTGGCTGCTGAACCCATGGTAAAGCGTGTGGCTGCTGCAGAGAAGGTAACCCCTAGGTACACGTATGATGTCACCACCTCCACCTGGCATCCTGCGAGAGTGAATGTCAGCTGACTCCTGCCCTGTCTCGATGTATGAAAGACCATAACCTTGGTTTTCCCAAGGTTCACAGTAAGACCCCTCTGTGTGCAGAAATCATGGAGTGCATGTAGATGCTGCTGTAGACCACCTGGGGACTCAGACACCAATACAATATCATCAGCATAGAGCATAATATGTACTGAGGTACCTGCTAAATCAACTCCATCTCCGCCTCCCCGTGTAATGAAGTCAGCCACCTCATCAATGTATAACCCAAATAGCGTGGGGGAAAGTGGGCATCCTTGCTTCACACCAATGGTGCTAGCAATAGTCTCGGACATACCTCCTGGACATCTGACTCGCCCAAAAACCTGCTCATATAATGCATAGATGCCCCATGTCATATCTGCTGGTATGCCAAGAGACTGTAGGCGCTAAAAGAGCCTCTCTCGTGGTACTGTGTCAAATGCCTTGCGGAAATCCACAAAGCAGCAATAGAGCTTTCTCTTCCTCACTCTGGCCTGATCAATCATACATCTCAAAGTGAATACATGGTCAGTGGTAGAGAAAGCTCTCCTGAAGCCTGCCTGCCCTGATGAGCGTAAACCTGCTCGCTCAGCATATAAGCTAAGCTCCTGCTCCAGCACTGCACCATAGAGTTTGGCTAGCACGTGGCCAACCATAACCGTCCTGTAGTTGCTCGGATCGAGCATATCCCCTGTTTTGTGAATCGGCACAATGGTGTGCATCGTCCACTCCGCAGGCAAACCCTCTGCTAGTGCCCTGTTAAACAGGTGTGCAAGAAAAGGAGCTAAAGAATCTACTGCATATATGAGATGCTCACCCTGCAGGCCCATATGGTCGGCGGCCCGTCCATGCTGTAGGCGGCGGATAGCTTCCTGTACCATCGAGTGGGTAAAGAAGCTAGCTGTGGTAGGTCGAGGCTCCTGTGGCTGAGGTATAGGTGGCTGCTGTGGGGCATGGTATAGACCCTCTGTATATGTGTGCCATGTCTGTGGGTCTGCAATAGGTGTCGGGGTCCGGGGCTCTTTGAATTGCCGCCATGAGACAGGGCTATCTCTACTCATGAAGAAATGAAAGATCTCTAGCTCCTGTATCTCTGCAAAGGCCCGCCTTTTGCGGCGAGTAAGTCTCCTCATCTCTCTCCTCGACTCCTGCTCTGTGATGGCTCCCAAGGCTCTCTGTATGCGGAGTCGTGAGTATAGGGCTCTGCACTCGTCATCATACCATCTGTTCGGGGGCATAGTCCCAGGTCTCGCAGGCTCTCCTGAGTGTACACGATGTGGGAAGCTCTGTAATGCAGCCGTGTGTAGGAGTGATGCGAGCTGGGCTGTAATGGTATCCATAGATGCCAGGGGATCCATGAGTAGGAGCCCATCCTCTACTCTGCCAGTGTATATGTCTGCCATGTCATGTGTGAAGTAGATGGTAGTGTGTGGCGTCGGTATATGGGGGGCTGGTGATACTGGTGATCCGGCTAGTGAAAATGCCAAGTATGTATGATCTGCCCCAATAGGACGAGGTGGAATGGAGAATGAGGTGACAAGCTGTGATGCCTCCAAAGACCCCATAATGTAGTCTACCACCGTGCCTCCGGTCCGTGTATGACCCCCATGTGGGAAGCATGTCAGCCCTCCTGATCCCGGCCACTGTAGCATCCCGTTATAAATAACGAGACGATGCCTGGCTCCCAACTCTAGTAAGTGGTCCCCATAATGCCCTCTGTCTGGTCCAGTGTCCTCTGATGCCCGACTAGCCCCTATCTCCTCTGGATCCACAGGGTGGAGGATCTCCATGTCATCATAGTCATACACCTCACACTGTCTGCTCTGTGTGTGGGCATTGAAGTCGCCCGTAAGAAATACTTCCCCTAGTGTAGAATAATGCATAATCTCCTCTGACAGACAAGTGTATGGCGAGGCTCCTATCTCCTCCTCCTGTGGCATGTCCTCTGTAATGACGTAGGAGGATCCTGATGGAGAAAAGTAACATAGAGCTATGTATATAACCCTGTCCTGTGAGAGCTGTAAGCTGATCCACATGTATCTGGCCTCTGGATCCTGTGCTACCACTCTCAGTCTCCCCTGTAGCTCCCGTCTGAATAGGACTGCTACTCCCCCCGACCCTCTCGAGGTACCCTGGCGTGTGGTCCTCCTGTATGCTGACTCCCACTGGAATCCCTCTACTCAAGGTAGCCCTCTCTCTGGGCTCTGATGTGTCTCTGTCAGAAGTATGATGTCTCTCCCCACCATAACATGCTCCAGTCGTCCAGGCTGCACCCATAGTGAACCATTACAGTTCCATACTGCTATGTGTATCTCTGTCAGTGGCCTGGTCTGTGTCCCATAGGCCCCAAACCGCTAATCCATGGGCCGGCCATCAATGATGACCCGACCATCTCGATAGAAGGCCTTCTTGCCTTCTCTCCTCGCGTGTAAGACTCGTGGCATGCAAGTTCTCCTATGCTCAAGCTGCATCCTCGTGAGATCATCATCCAAGAAAATAGGAGCTCCCTCTAAACCCCGTAGTATGACCCTCTTCCTCATGAAGGTGACCCTCTCCATCTCTCCTGCAAACTGTAGGATGAGGGCTCGCTTGCGTGTTGAGTCTTTCCCGGCTCTCCATGCTTTGGTGAAGGGGAGAGGGTGCTCTTCCTTGTAGCCGAGCTTCATGCATAGAAGCTGTCCATCTTTCTCGGGAGTGGAGTCGGGTGTCTCGGCTATACCTGTGACTCGAATGTTGAGGCGGCGGGCATGCCTCATCTTCTCCTCCTCAATGGTGGTGTGAATGATTTGGTTTTCTTCCCTTTGAGTCTCCTCCCTCACTTCTTTACGGATGTTCTTCTTCACCACCTCGACCCATCCTGACTGCTTGGCTTCGAGCTTTCCCTCCATGTCCTTTGTGATCTCCTTGGAGATCTCTTCTTTGATGGCCGTGAGAGTGTTGTCATTGATCTCCCCTTCTTCCTTCTCAGCATTCTTGATGGCTACCATTTCCACTTTCAATGCACTCACCTCCTCCTTGAGTGCCGTGTTCTCTTGTTCGAGGTTCGTGACCCGTGCTTCGAGAGCTATGATGTGCTTGTGTAGTTTGTTTTTGTAACGCGCGGAAGCTCTGGGTAGTCTTCTTTCAGCCCTAAACACTCTTGAAGACCTTCTGATGCAAAAACGCACCATCTGATGCAAAAACGCAGGTAGAGAGAGAGTAGAGAGAGAGAGTGAAGTGCTGGAATTTCAGTATATTTCTATGATACAAAAAGGTATCTGATTCTTTGCAGCCATGGGCTGCCTTCATAAAAAGGTGATAAACCCTAATATCTGCCCCCTTTGGGACCTCTAGTGACTCACACCCCTAGTGGGAGTGAATGAATCCAACATTGAGCAAAGGTGCCTTTATATAGTCGGCCAGCTCTTGACTCATAAAATCATTAAAATGCATTAAATGCTCTATTAAATTCAGCCGACTGGTCCTTCTTGATGCGCTTGCTGCCTACACCTTGCTGACGTCAGCCAACAGCTACTCTGGCAACCTGCATCCTCCTTCTTGCAGCCGACAGCCCCTTTGATCCATGCTTGGCTCCAAGTTCTACTCCATGTCCATCTTCTACTGGTCCATACTCTTTATCTGGCTGCCTCTTCTGGATCTAGCCCTGAGAAAGTCCATGGCATTGCTGATGCACATGACATCCCCCTCTGCTAAACTTGATGACGGGAATCCAACCTGCTCTTGGATGACTGTCATCATCCCAATCTTGTCCCGAAGTCCCTCTGTCATCATCCATCCCTGGCAAACCTTTTTTTTCTCTGAAAATCCGGTCTGTTCTCCAAACCACTCTGTCTCTGATGAAGATCTATGCATCTGGTCTTCCTCTAGTCCACAATCCATTCCTGCCCTGGCTCTGAACACGGTCTTGGTCTGGAACTGAGTCTGGCACTCTCACATCACCCTTGGAGGATCAACCTCCCTTGGGACTGTTCCCTTAGAACCTATCTGGCTCACGGAACTGCCATCCCTATCTGGCACTGTGGAACACCACCAACACACCTCCTGGGAGTTCTTCCCGATCTGTGTTCTTGCCTTAGGCTTCAAATCCGTGTACTTTCCTGTACCTTGGACCTGTACACCATCATCTGGGACTGATTCAGTGTTTAGCTTTGCTGAGCCTGATGCTCTGATACCAATGTAGCGCGCGGAAGCTCTGGGTAGTCTTCTTTCAGCCCTAAACACTCTTGAAGACCTTCTGATGCAAAAACGCACCATCTGATGCAAAAACGCAGGTAGAGAGAGAGTAGAGAGAGAGAGTGAAGTGCTGGAATTTCAGTATATTTCTATGATACAAAAAGGTATCTGATTCTTTGCAGCCATGGGCTGCCTTCATAAAAAGGTGATAAACCCTAATATCTGCCCCCTTTGGGACCTCTAGTGACTCACACCCCTAGTGGGAGTGAATGAATCCAACATTGAGCAAAGGTGCCTTTATATAGGCCTTGGGACTTGTGGAAGACTGCTGGTCGGCCAGCTCTTGACTCATAAAATCATTAAAATGCATTAAATGCTCTATTAAATTCAGCCGACTGGTCCTTCTTGATGCGCTTGCTGCCTACACCTTGCTGACGTCAGCCAACAGCTACTCTGGCAACCTGCATCTTCCTTCTTGCAGCCGACAGCCCCTCTGATCCATGCTTGGCTCCAAGTTCTACTCCATGTCCATCTTCTACTGGTCCATACTCTTTATCTGGCTGCCTCTTCTGGATCTAGCCCTGAGAAAGTCCATGGCATTGCTGATGCACATGACAGTTTTCCACCTCATTGAGGTTGGAATCGGATGTCTTCTTGTTCTCCTTGATTAATGCCTTCATTGCCATCTCTAGGGCCTCGAGTTTCTCTTGGAGACTCGGGGCCATTCCTCCAAATCACTCTGCAGTCCTTCCCACAGGCAGGGAGGAGAGAGAGAGAGAGAGAGAGTTATGTTGCTGCCTTGGGGGCCTGAGCAAGGGCGGGCAGAGAGGCAGCGAACTGGCGAACTGGGGGCAAAGTGGCGAACTGGGGAAAAGGCGGGCAGAGAGGCAGCGAACTGGCGAACTGGGGGGAAAGCGGGCAAAGTGGCGAATTGGGGAAAAGGCGGGCAGAGAGGCAGCGAACTGGTGAACTGGGGGCAAAGTGGCGAACTGGGAAAAGGGGGCAAAGTGGCGAACTGAGAGAGAGAGAGAGAAAAAGAGAGAGAGAGAAAGCGGTACTGGCTGTCCCCACATGTACGCCCTTGTTTCTCCTGCAGCCCCCTCTTTCCAAGAGAACCTCTCATGCCCTGTACAGTCCAGCACCTCTGCAGTCCATCCACGTGGAGTCCATGCAGACAGTCTCTTTGTGCCAGCTTTTCACCAGGAAAGGGAAGAGATCTACGCTCTATTCAGCCCCTGCCTGACTGTCTTCTCCTCCACGCAGCCCACCTGAACCTGCAGTCCAGCCCACAAGCAGTCTACTGTACCAGCAGTCATACAGTACGGTACCTGCTGTCGTACTTGCCTGCGCTACCTGTACCAGCAACCTGTACACGCCTGTACCTGCACAACCAGATCTGCCACGTGGACTGTACCTGCACAGCAGCCGTACACTGCCACGTGGAATGTACCTGCACAGCAGCCGTACACTGAACCTGCACAGTCCCTTCCATGCGCAGCCAACATGCATCTTCAGGCGACCAGCCCTCCTCAGCGAAAAAGCACACACTTCCTCTAGAGAGATAGGCGCCTCCTCCTTTTTCTGCCCAACAGCCCCTCTTTTACCAAAAAACTCACACGTGTGAGAAGATATGCCTTTATCCCGTTTTTGGCTTGCCTCTCAGAGGTCCTTTTGTTAGATCACCTCATACCACTGAGATAGGTGCGGCAATAACCAGCAGAATCATTCCCATAAATGAGTTACCCAAAAATAACATAAGGGCCACGTTTCTTTAATGAAAGGCTTTATAAATGATTACAACAGTTTTTAAACCTTTTAAGCTAAAATCTTTTTGCCCCCTTTCACACATGGGGTTATCCACACATGGGCTTCCATCTTCACTCCCACCTGATGCCATTCACACTGTCCACCATGTCCCCGTGCACACCTGCATCTTGTCCAGAGAAAAACACAGGGTCGTGACATACCCCCCTCTTGAAAAATGGCAAGCGTCCTCGATTGCACTCAATGGCACAGTAAAGCATCTCATGAGCAAAGATACCCCATATGGCAAAAACAATGGCCTTCCAATGCATCTGGGTGATAAAATAATCATCCTGCACAATAAGCCACACTGTCCTCTTGCTTGTTCCTTCAGAACCTACAGCAAAAGTCTAAAACCAAATGGAAACACGTTAACTGTGTTAGCCAAAAACAAAACCATGCATCATTCTACATATGACAAACATATGCATGACACACATGCATTCGCAAACAATATGCTCCTCAAAATGCTCTACCTACTCCAAAGTAACAGTCTAAGGGCTGCTCGACACAATGCAGAGTATTTCCCAATGTATTCTCAATGGTACCAGGATCTAATGGCACCAGAATACAAAAATACCTCTACCTCAAAAAGTGTATGCATACATGCACAAACAGAGTTCGATCCATATTTCCATGAACCAAACCAACTCTAGGACTGCTCGCAAGACTTATGTCCTCCATAGAGTTATCCATAGTTGCAGTTATAGGTTCAAGGTGCGGCCGACTGTGAACCATACTCAACTATCATCACATGTGTCTAGAACACAAGATCATAGAAGTCCCATAAGCAGATGTACTGTCAGCCTCAGTACCTTCGGGTGAATACAAAGATGTCACCAAGCGACTCCTAGATAACAAATGAGCCTGTCTGTAACAACAAGGGAGCGGAGGTGCTACCCCCCTCTTGAGCATCAGGTAATGCTCCAGACCTATGCTCTGCTGAACCTGAATGAGCCGTAACAAGAGTCGACTCCAACTCATAGGCATCAAGATAAAGCTGCAAAACCTGAGGTGAATCTGCTAAGTCACCCTCCTCCATCCATTACGCATCCATCAGTGAACCTCCTCCATCCACTTCGTATCCAGCAGTGAACAGCTCTTGAACTTCACAGGATAGCGACGGGAAACCTTACCCTGTACCTAATGTGCCAGTATCTGCTCAGGAATAAGAACCTCGTCAAGTTCCTCCACTTCCATCTGAGCCTCATCTGATACATCCTCAGGCACCCAAAACCTGCTTGCACTCCACCCAAGTGATAAGCACAAGTCCTCGATGAAGCATAGTAGATCACCACTAACATAGAAAGAAACTGTCTTCCGAACCCATGAAGCCTCTATGAAGATACCACCGGTGACAAACTGTCGAAAGCCATAGCCTTCAACGCATCTCCTGCACCATAACACTTCAACTGCTTCTTGTTCCTGGCCGACTACTTCTTGTCCTTGGTGTCTTTTCTCCTGAGCTTCATCTTCAGCTCTTGCTCTTCACCTCATGTAGGCAAAGACACAAAAATCCTGCACTGTGTCCTGCACTTCCTTTTCACTTTCCTCATGTTGAAGCTTTTAATGTGACTCTCATGAGACAACCACGAGCTCGCCCCCTTACGAAAGTTGGCGATTGTCCCGACCAAAGCAACCACGGACTCGCCTCCTTGAGAAAGTCGACGATGTGTCCACCTTCAATCTGCAGCAACCTGACCTGCGCCGCCTGTACCTGCATCGCCTGAATCTACACCTGCAGCAGTCTGATCTGCCACGTGGACAGTACCTGCACAGCAGCCGTACAGTCCTGCAGCAGTCGTACAGTCCTGCACAGGCCCTTCTGTGCGCAGCCAGCATGCAGACTACCTCTCCCAGAAAAAGCACACGCTTCCTCTTCAGATAGGCGCCTGAATATCTAGATGAGCAGCCCTCCTCCTTGAAAAGCACACCCACACAAAAGATAGGCGCCTCCCTGCTTTTTCTGCCCAACAGTCCCTCTTTTACCAAAAAGCTCACACGTGGCCCCAAAAATAGCATAAGGGCCACGTTTCTTTAATGAAAGGCTTTATAAATGATTACAACGGTTTTTAAACCTTTTAAGCTAAAATCTTTTTGCCCCCTTTCACACATGGGGTTATCCACACATGGGCTTCCATCTTCACTCCCACCTGATGCCATTCACACTGTCCACCATGTCCCCGTGCACACCTGCATCTTGTCCAGAGAAAAACACAGGGTCGTGACAGGGAGGGTCTCCCTAGCTGCCTTGCTTGGATCTCTGCTTTGTTTTTTTATGAGTAGGAGAGGATCTTTTGTAGCCCTACGGGTGTTTTTTATATATCTAATGAAAGGATCTTTTCTCGGAAAAAAAAGTACACTCATACATAGTTTTGAAGTTCTTGTCCACATCATCACTAGAAATTTTTTGGTAATAACGCACTTGAACAACTTGTTCACATGTGAAAAGAAAGAGGAGAGAAAGGGAGAGACCTTCTTGCAAGCTCACACACACACAAGAGAGAAGCTACACACAAAGAGATAGAGGGCTGAAAATTTTCTTCTTCTTCTTCTCCAAAACTAAAGTGTACATAACATAAGAAACCCGAGTCATATATGTAGTACAAACTGAAAGAGATGCGGTCCATAGTGTGAACCGGCTAAGTAGCTATGCTGACTAGATAGGTATGCCAGCTGTAGAATCCCTGACAAAGATACGGTGTCAGTCACCAACCGTGTCGATGATGTAAATGTCTGCATCGGTCACACTGAGGCCCATCATGAGTGCCAGCTTATGGAGAGCTTGACATCTCAACACTCTCCCTCGAGCTCGACTGTATCTCGAGGACTCCAAGCATAGTCCGAAAACGACGAAGCTTCTCAGCTCCCAGGGCCTTGGTGAATATGTTTGCAACCTGCTCCTCTGTGCTGACGTAACCAAGTCGATGTCTCCAGCCAGGACCTGCTCTCAAACAAAATGGTAGTGGACCTCTATGTGCTTGGTCCGCGCATGAAACAATGGGTTGCTGGCCAACTGTATGCTACTAAGGTTGTCACAATATATGACAACCGTGGTATTCATCTGCAGCCCCAAATCCATGAGTAGCTTCCGCAACCAAGCTACCTCACATGCTGCTATAGCAGCACCCCTGTACTCAGCTTCTGTACTCGACAAGGCAACCGTGGGCTGCTTCTTCCTGCTCCAAGTGATAGCAGCACTCCCAAGTGAAAACATAAAGCCGCTAGTAGATCTCCTGTCCGTGATACTACCAGCCCAATCTGCATCCGTGAAACCATGTAGCTCCACTGGCACACCTGCTGCATAAAACAATGCATAGTCTAATGTGGCCCCCACATAGCGCAAAGTGCCTCGCATTGCATCCAAATGTGGCTTCTTTGGAACCTGCATAAACTGGCTTTCTAAGCCCACAGTGTAGCTCAAATCCGGTCGCGTGATAGTCAAGTAAATCAAGCTGCCCACAATCTTTCGATACATAGTGACATTCGAGTGCATTGCCATCATGTGTACTCAACTTCCCTCCATCAGACCTTAGCATCTTGATCTGTTTACCTATTTCTTTTTCAACAGCAACTTTGAACTTCTTAAAGTGCCCAAACACTTCACTTTTCTGTTTCATGAAGTACACCCAGACTTTCCTTGTGTGGTCATCAATGAACGATGATACATAGTACCTGCAACCATGAATACTAGCAGTATTCGTTGGGCCCCATACATCTGTGTGTACCACCTCAAGTGGCATCTTACATACATGGCGTTCATGCGGAAAAGCACTACGAGACTGCTTGCCAAACTGGCATGCTTCACATACCTTATGCATGCCATCAACTCTGAACTTTGGCAAACCTGCAACAATCTGATTTGATTGCATAGACCGCAATCGCTGCTCATTTACATGGCCAATGCGCTTATGCCACATGTCTACATCAGCCACAACTCCCGCACCTTGTGCAAACATAGCAGCTTTTACCTCAGGCATATTTACATCCAAAGTAAACATCTGGCCTACATTGATGTTTTTACCTCAGGCATATTTACATCCAAAGTAAACATCCGGCCTACATTGATGTTTTTAAAACATTAAAATTTCACTCGAGCCGACCTGTTTCAGATGTGTGATGCTCTCCAATTGACGTAGCTCGATGAGATAATATATTATATAAGTAAATGTCCTCAAAATATCTCGACGAGATATTTTGGCTTCCATGCAAGATTCTCCCTTGGCATTTTCATTTTTGATCAAGAGAAGTAAATATATCGCATCGAGATATCTGGCAAGATGCTCCCTTGGCAATTTCATTTCTAATTGTTAAGCACTCCCCCGCCTCTCTCCCCTTACGTAGGTAGAGAAAGTGTAGGAGAGCTGTTTTAACCTTTTTCTTCTCTTCTCACCTCCTTATGCAGGAAGATGAAATAGAGAAGAAAGGAGATTGTGGGGAACTTAGGCTATGGTAATGCAAGTGTATGAACCACACATACACACACACACCACATAATCATAGTTTAGCTATGCAACAAAGAGAAGGCAAAGAAGTGTGTCACTCAGTTTCCTGCTTGTAGATAGAGCCGCCAATTCGGGATAGGACCTACACATGGGCGAGAGTGCATACACGGGAGGAGCAGCGTGAGTAAGGCCTTCTTCTTCTTCTTCTCCTTATTCCTCACACTCTCACACACACAGAGAAGCGTAGAAACACACAGAGAAAATATAGAATACATAGAAAACCAATCTCGTTTTTTGCACAATTATCCCCTCTCAAATTATTTTTTTGGCTTTTAAATGTCCCTAAAAACTTGCCCGGGCGCCTAAGCTATGACCCTAGGCCGTTTTGGGCATGTTTTGGCGCTCCTGGAGCACTTAAAAAGTAAAATAACCACCGAAACTTGCATGTTTTACACTCGGCAGAGCCTAGTTGCGGGAAAAAACTTATTTACAAAATGCCGGCAAAACTGAAGAGACTGGTCTTTGGAAAAATAAAAAGTTAGATGTTTAATTAATGTACATGGTGGCTTCTGAATTTTATCCTATTATCTGTACGCTTTTCGCCTGTTGGGGAGTGGATAACATTACCCCCTTCCTGTTCGTGATGCCATCCTTCGCATTAGGTGCATGTCACATCATTGCGGAGAGAGACCATCCTATTCGTGATGCTGTCCTTGGCATCAGGTGCATGTCATAGCATTGCGAAAAAAACTTATTTACAAAATGCCGACAAAACTGAAGACCAGTCTTTGGGAAAATGAAAAATTACATGTTTGATTAATGTACATGGTGGCTTCTGAATTTTATTCTATTACCTGTATGCTTTCTGTTAATGGGAGAATTAGGGTTAGGGTTAGGTTTCATGTGGGAGACATACACAGAGAGAAGAAGGGAGAGAGAGAGAGAGAGTTGTGGGGATAAGTCAACTCATGAGATTGAGTGTGTGACTCCCCTATCACACATGTATATTGCACTAGTACACATAGTGCACTTAGTACATTAAAAGTACTAAGTGTACTATGTACTATAACTTATGGGCTTGTACACACTACAAGGGTGGGCATAATGCCTTTACTCCAACAACCTCCCACTTAAAGGCAAAGTGCCCTTAAATGAAGGAAAAGAAAAATCAGCATGTACATGATAATATACAAGGCCATATCAAGGCTGAAACTGGCCTCATCCAATGCCCATCAAGTGTCTGCAATGAGCAAACCGCTCCGGAGGCAAACTCTTTGTCAACAGATCAGCTGGGTTGTCATCCGTATGAATCTTAACAAGCTGAATTTGCTTGTTCTCTATCACCTCTCTGATGAAGTGATACTTCACATCCACATGCTTCGTCTTTGCATGAAAGACAAGGTTCTTTGCCAACTGGATGGCACTCTGACTGTCACAATGCAACAATGGAATATCCCCTGTATAACCCAAATCAACCACTAACCGAGATAGCCATAATGCCTCCTTGCAAGCCTCTGTGGCTGCAATATACTCGGCCTCTGTAGTAGATAAGGCAGTGCCTTCTGCATCCTGGATATCCATGACACAGCACCTCCTGTGAATGTAAATACATAACCGGTAGTAGACTTCCAGTTATCTGGATGACCGGCATAATCCGAATCCGAATCCGTGTAACCATGCACTAATGCATCCTGTTTGCCAAAGCAAATGCACATATCCTGTGTGCCCTTCAGGTATCTCATGACACCTTTCACTGCTTCCCAATGCTTCTTGCCAGGTTTGGCCATGTATCTAGAAACCACTCCCACTGCAAATGCAATGTCCGGCCTAGTAGCAACCATGGCATACATGAGACTGCCACAAGCTGAAGCATACGGAATCTTGGCCATATCAGCCCTGCCACTATCTGACTGTGGGCTGTCCATAGCACTGAGTTTCACATATGGAGGCAAAGGAGTACTAGTCTTCTTCCCCCCGTCCATATTGAACCTCTGCAAAACTTTGCCAATGTATTCCTTCTGAGACAAATACAACACATGCTGATTTCTGTCCCGAAGTATCCGCATACCCAAAATGTGATTTGCATCACCCAAATCCTTCATATCAAAGGTCTGATGCAGCCTCTTC
This sequence comes from Cibotium barometz, assembly GCF_041138505.1. Classification (NCBI taxonomy): domain Eukaryota; kingdom Viridiplantae; phylum Streptophyta; class Polypodiopsida; order Cyatheales; family Cibotiaceae; genus Cibotium; species Cibotium barometz. The sequence goes on from NC_141055.1 coordinate 57,948,176, forward strand.
TTCAAGGCATCCATCTCCTTACGAGATTTCCCGGCAATCAACATATCATCAACATACAAGATGAGGATCAATAGACTGCCATCCAAAGCTTTCTTGGTGTATAAGCAGTGATCTATGTCACTTCTCCTGAAATCCTGGGATTTCATGAATGTATCAAATTTATGATACCATTCCCTTGGTGCCTGTTTGAGCCCATAAAGACTCTTTTTCAGCTTGCATACAAGCTTCTCCTTTCCATTCACTGCATAACCCTCTGGCTGTTGCATATATATCTCCTCATGGAGATCACCGTGAAGAAAAGCAGTCTTCACATCCATCTGAATCAAGTCCAGATCATCATGAGCAACCAAAGCTAATACAGCTCTAAGTGTGGTCATTTTGACCACTGGAGAGAAGATCTCATCAAAGTCCACACCATATTCCTGCTTGAAGCCCTTAGCCACTAACCTGGCTTTGTATCTTGGCTTTGCATCAGGTGCAACTTTGAGCCTGTAAACCCACTTGCATGGCAAAACCTTCTTGCCTGCAGGTAAATGCACCAACTTCCATGTTCCATTTTTGTGCAGAGAATCCATCTCTGACTTCATAGCACGCTCCCAAAGAGCCTTGTCTGCCCTCTGTAAAGCCTCCTTATAATATGAGGGCTCCCCACAGTCAGTGAGCATCAAGTAGTCAACCCCTGGAACAAACCTGTCAGGGGCTCTGGAGGGTCTTGTGGACCTCCGTACCCAATGACCATCATTTGCAGGTTGCTGTCCAGCCTGCATATCACCTATTGGTGGCTCCTGTTCCATGCCATAAGGTTGAAAAATCATGCCCGGTATCTCCTCTAACTGTGGTATATCCATAGGGATATCTTCTGCCATCTCTGGCTGTCCATTTGGACCATTTTCAGCACCATTTAAGGGCTGGTTTTGCTGCTGTAATGGCTGATTTACAGCCCTTTGTTGTTGTCCATGATGTCCATCATCATCGAAGATGACTCTGCCAGGCTCCTGTTGCCTTGCAAGCTCCTTATACATGCATGTTTCATCAAAAATGACATCATTGCTGCGTATAATCTTTCTATTCACGGGATCCCAAAGTCTGTACCCCATTTCACCTCTGTCACCATATCCTAGGAATATGCATTTGTGAGACTTAGGATCAAGTTTGGTGCGCATTTCCCTGCGTATGTGCACGTACGCAACGCAACCAAACACTCTCAAGTGCTTGTATGACGGAGGCTTCCCTGTCCATACTTCTTCTGGCACTTTCCCACCAAGCCTCGTGTTAGGTGACCTGTTTATAAGATGAACGGCTGTCATAACAGCTTCAGCCCAAAAACCATGAGGTAATGCAGCATGTGACAACATAGAACGGACCTTCTCCTGAATGGTCCTGTTCATCCTCTCTGCTGTCCTGTTTTGTGGAGGATCATAAGGAGTAGAGAGCTCTCTCTTGATGCCTTTAGCATCACAAAAGTGCTGAAATTGTTTGGACATATACTCTCCACCATTGTCGGAACGCAAAGCCTTCAGTGTTTTGCCAGTTTGATTCTCAACAAGAGCAACAAACTTCTCAAAAACTGAGAATGTATCACTCTTCAAACGAAGAGGATAAACCCACACCTTACGTGTGGCATCATCAATAAAGGACACAAAATATTTCGCCCCTCCCAAAGAAAGCTGAGGCATCTCACATACATCTGTATGCACAAGCTCTAACTGAGCATCTTTCTGTCCAAGAGCTTTCTTGTGGGGGCACTGGAGTTGCCTGCCATATATACAATGCTCACAAAACTGAAAACTTGAAAACTTTAGAGAAGGCAAGTAACCAAAACGAGACAATTGCTCCATTCCTTTGACACTCATGTGTCCCAACAACCGGCTATGCCACATAGAGATTTCCGGCAGTTCGGTTGCATTTACATTAGCATGGTGACAAACACCTGCATGCATGAAGTAAAGAGTGTCCACCTTAGAGCCTCTGGCAACAACCAGTGAGCCCTTACTAATCTTCCACTTTCCACGACCAAATGTGGTAACATAATCAGCATCATCAAGCTGTCCAGTAGAAAGCAGGTTCTTCTTGATCTCAGGCACATGCCTGACATCATGGAGCATAAGCTGTGAGCCATCTGAAAACACAAGCCTCACATCACCTCTGCCAAGAATCTTGCATGCATGGTTGTCACCCAAATAAACTACTCCTTCATTGCCAGCAGTATACCTGACAAACAAGTCTCTGCAACCTGTGACATGAAAGGAGGCACTTGAATCAATGATCCATGAGTGCATACCATGACCATCTCCTGTAAGAAGTGAATGGGCATCAAGTGAAGACGTGAATAGGACTTCATCCTCACTGTCACTTGCATGTGACATATTAACTTCTTCAATCTTGATTCCACTTTTGCCCTTTTGCTTCGCATCTTTGGCTTCATCTTTGTCTTTGTCTTTTCCTTTGCCCTTCTCCTTTTGATCATTCTTCCATTTGTAGCATTGCTTTTTGATGTGTCCCTTCTTGCCACAATAATGGCATTCCAAGTCCTTTTTGGAGCGAGACTTGCTCCTTCCTCGTTCTTGGCTTTTACCCCTTTGCTGGGATCTCCCACGTGCATTCATTGCATTGGACTTTCCAATAGAATTGTTTTTCCTGTTCATCTCTTCTTGAAGAAGAGCACCCTCCACATCTGCATATGACAACATAGCATTCGAATTGCTAGTGGCTGTCCTGAATGTGTCCCAACTCTCTAGCAAAGTGCATAAGAGAAAGGTGGCTTTGAACTCATCGTCCATTGCCAACTTTGGATTGATAACCTGGCTGACAACACCATTAAACTCATTTAGATGGGTTGTCATAGACGCCCCTTCCTTCATTTGAAGACCTATGAGTTTCTTTAACCAATACACTTTGCTTGAGGCACTTTGCTGGGCATACAAGTCCTGCAATCTTTGCCACATTCCCCAAGCTGTCTTCTCTTCACGAATGCTGAAAAGTAAAGTGTCTGACATAGACAACATGATGGTGGATCTAGCTAGCTCATCCATATCTTCCCACTCTTCAGCAGTAAGAGAAGCGGGCATTACACCCCTTTCTTTGATAGGCTTGTGCTGCTTCTTCTGGAGCAACACATTATAGCACTGGGTTTGCCAAATATCATAGTTATGTGAGCCTTCAAGCTTCTTGATGTGAAGCAATGAAGAGCTCTCACCTGTGGTTGCCATAGCAATATGCAACCTGTCAATGCCTGACTCCCTGCAAAATGTGCAAACACTGCACCAAAAGCACACAAAGTGCTCACAGTTGTTCTCCCAAAGTTTATCTCCCACTGCGGAAGCACGAATGCAACTCTACTCCCACTGTATGTGATAAAATCACCAAAATCTGGTTGCTGCAGATTTAGGACATCACCTTAAATGTGCTCTGTTCCTCTTCCAAAGTACTGTACAGCAGTACTAAGTGCTCACCAATGATGTACCAAACCTGTACAGGCAAGTACAGCAGCTGAAAATGAACCTTTTTCTCACTCAAATCAATGTACAGCCATGCCAAAATTTGCACAAAGTTATACCAAATTTGTACAAGCAAGTGTACCAAATCTGTACCAGCAAGTACAGCAGTAATAAATGCTCTCCTGGTTGTCCAAATGAGTGAAAATCAAACTTTTACAGTCCCGACCACTGCATACAACAGTCCCAAACAGAAATTGGGCAAAAGCCCCTTGACTGCAAGCTGATTTCTGAGGATTCAAGGCATAAAAGTCTTGCCTGTTGCTTTGCCAAGCTGAACAAGCATAAAATCTTGAAAAGCCCCTTGATTCAAGATCAATTTCTGATCATACATGGTACATTAACGCACATGAAGGCATTCAGAGTCTTCACAGTGCTTCCCCCTGGCCACATATACATCCAATACATAAAAGCCCCTTGATTTACAGGCACATTGAGTGCTTGCCAGGCATCAACACATTGCCCAAAGCATCAAATGCGAGTGCCTGCATGCAAATCAACCCAATCGGCACAAAAGCCCTTTGATCTGCACTGCAATTTCTTGCAATTTAGGCCCGAATGTGAGATTGCTCACATCATACAGCATGTATGAATGCCCAATTGCACAATTACATCAAAAGCCCCAAATTTTGACATCCAATTTCTTGCAAATTGACTCTGAATGTGACCAATGTCACCCAATTTTACCAATATTGCTCAAATTTGAGCAATTTGGCACCTGTACCTGCTTAATTGATAATTGTACCTGCTCAATTGCAAATCCCAAAAAACAAATTGAAGCAAATACCTCGTACAAATTTCTGAAATCAGCTGATTTCTGTTGTAGAAAAAAAAGGGGGCGTCAAATTTGCTGCTTCGTGCTGATGATGATGCTGCTGTATTAGTGCAGAAGACGTCGGGTTATGGGCTCTCTTGCACCAGGTCACGAACAACTTCGACTCCTAGTCTTTGGATTGCTGCTCTGATACCAGTTGAATGGGAGAATTAGGGTTAGGGTTAGGTTTCATGTGGGAGACATACACAGAGAGAAGAAGGGAGAGAGAGAGAGTTGTGGGGATAAGTCAACTCATGAGATTGAGTGTGTGACTCCCCTATCACACATGTATATTGCACTAGTACACATAGTGCACTTAGTACATTAAAAGTACTAAGTGTACTATGTACTATAACTTATGGGCTTGTACACACTACAAGGGTGGGCATAATGCCTTTACCCCAACATTCCGCCTATTGGAGCTTTACTGGGGAGTGGTTAACATTGCCCCCTTCCTGTTCGTGATGCCGTCCTTGGCATCAGGTGCATGTCACAGCATTGCGGAGAGAGACCATGTCGCGACGCCTGAGTGTCTTGTTGTGGAAGTTTGCTTCATAGAGTGTCATCGGGTCGGGGATGTGGCGAGTGAAGTACAACTCCTCCTTTGTGTCCCAAAAGCAAGTGTCAAACATATCTTCAAAGGTCACCAGATTGTAGAAGTGGTAAATTTGCTGCACGTCTGGGCCCGTAGACAAGTTGTATACTTTTCTCATTGAGCTACAATCCAATGTCGAATAATTTCGGAGGGTTGTGAGGAGGAGAATGAGCTTCAAGAATCTCCAAGTTGCCACCATTGCCAGGTCTGGATTTAAATTCCATGCCTCGATGAGATTGATGATGGCAGATTGGAAATCCTTCATTGTGGTATAGTCCTCCTTTGGAAGTAAGGGGAAGTTGTAAGATATACATTCATCGTTCTGGTGCAACAACTCCCATTGCCTCCATGTCCATCTTCGCTTTGTGGGATAGAATAGGGGGTTCGCCCTTATGTGGCTTGGAGTCGCTTTGTAAATGGAATAATGTGGATCTCTTTCCTTAAGTACATCTGCCTCCAGGATGGTTGATATTGAAGCATTTGTTCCCATTCCTATGTTTGAAATGGAGACATGTCCTGAGATCCGTCCCTTCTAGGATTGTCACTTTATGGTCCTGGTTGAGCTCTTCTGTGACAATTCAAATCTCCATAAATTCTGTTAAGTTATGTGTTGCAAAGCCTTTTTCTTTGAAACGCATCCACGCCCAACTCATTCCTTCTTGTCTGCTTATGCTTGCGGGCTTAGCTGGCGTGCCACTGTATGTTTTGTAAGGGTAGATTTGAAATTTGGTTCTACAAGGCCACTCCGTGTAAGAAATTGGGGCGATTTGCTTGAGGCGAATGTGGAGAAGGAAGGGATCGGTGTAGAACTTCCACTTGTCACCATAGATTTCTTTGTATTTCGAGAGCTGATGTTCCTTTTGTTCCAGGTGGGCATCCCCAAAAAGTTCTTTCAACATGGCGATGTGCTCTTGGATCTGCTCGTCTATCAAAATCAGTTGACTTGGGAATTCCTTGACGCTCACTTGGTTGAGGAATTGAAGGGCTTTCTTGAAGAATTTCCTCAATTGTCGGTACGACTCCCATGGGTGCCAGATATAGCAGACTCTCTGGTGGAGTTTTGAGTGTTGCCCATTCCGGATCTTCCACCTGTTGAATATCTGCCTCCGCAAGCAAGGGCTTGTATCAGACTACCACATGCTGACATTGCCCTATCCACTCATAAAGCAAGAGGTTCTACTCATGAAAAAGAAATTTCTACCTCAATGCCAGCCAAATGAGCTTGGAGGATACGCCAATGTGTCTTGAAGATTTTGAAGTCTCCAACATCCTGGCGAATCAACCAAAGTGGAGAGAGACTTGGCTAAGCAAGCATGTAAAAGAAAGAATTTACTATGTTTCTGCTCCTCGGGAATTACGAATAGATCCGACTTATTGCCCAATCAAGCGTCGGAGAAATTGGGATACCTTTGAGAGATACACAGCTAGGCAAAGAACTGCATGGCTCAACTACCCAGAGTTGCCACCTCTGAAGCAAGGCAGAGCACCTACTGAACGATACATGATCGAAGTGCTCAATGGTGTCATCAAGCAGTTCAAGGGAGTCCCCGATTTATCATGTATCATGATGTCAAAGATTGCAAAGATGATTGTCACATGCATAGAAGTCTTTAATGACATCGACCAAACGGGACATCCCTGGACGAGGTTCTTCGAAGGAGGCCACGGCCTATGCTGGGATCTACAGAAGGCACCTACACGGAAGTGCTAATGGGGTTATATGCCAGAGTCATCTTCCTCCCAACACATTTTATTATTACTTTTGAGGAGGCATTCTATGCAGGCTTCTTCGAGATCCAAAGCAACATATTTTCACTACAGGATCTTCGAAGTAGATTTGTAGCCTTAATGTCCATGGAAGCCGAAATGCCCTTGAAGGATGTACTCGAAGATTTAGAGCTGGAGCAGCATATCAAGCGCTTCCAGAAGACCCTTCAAGATCAAACTATTTCCAAGTACGGCAAAGAAAGTGGCAGTGGTGGCAGGTGAACACAGTGTTCAAGGACGGACACCGAATTAGGTGTGGGGGAGTGTTGCAGGTTACGGGAGCGGTTGGGGGAAAGGAGCATTTACGGGAATTATTGCGGAAACCCACTAGATTGCCTTAGCAATGTTGACCACTTGTAGAACTTCTTGAGCTCTCATTGCATCCATCTTGGTTTCGTTCCGGCATTGCCGGAACAATCCCATGTTCCTGCAAGGAACATGGCAAGACAACTTTGGCTTGAAGAATCAGACTTGGTTATGGGTTGCAGGCCCATTTTGTAATTTTGTAATTTTTCCTGTAACCTATAAGCCTTTGTAATTCAGCTGAAATACTCATCATTTTTATGGGCTCCTAGTGGGTTCCAAGATGTAATCAACCCTCGTTTTGATTATGTGTCCAGCCTTGATGGGCATCCTTTCTAAGTGTCTATATAAGTCAGTGTGTATGGACATGAAAGTGGGACTTTTTGACCATTCTAGCAAGTGAAGAGACAAGCTCTTGAACTCTCAAGCTCTCTCCCACTATATGCTATTGAGCTAATGCTCCATTAATCAAAGAGCAAGACTCCCTCCTCTCTTCTCTACTCTCTATTTACTTGAATGATTGAAGTACTTGTGGTTTTCTCCTATTGTGTGCATGCTTAGTGAGTGTGTATGTGTAGTCTCCATTGAAGATTGCTCTTGCCCTCATCAATGGCATTGAGCTATTCTTGGATAGACTCCTCATATGAGCTTGTGGGTCCATCGGTTACAAACGCTATATGAAACATTTTCTACATGGGTTTCTAGCAGTTCCGAAAACCCCAAAGCACAGCCCCCATTGCCTTGGTCATGTTTGGAATAGAACCATTTGTGTTTTGAAGAAACTTTGTTTAGCCTGTTGCATAGCTCTTCACCATGAACTTTTACCTCCTGAAGACAGATAATCTTCGGGTTGATATTGGACTCTTGCAGCCAGTTTTTGATGATGTCAGACCTAAGGGGGTCTGTTAATCCTTTCACATTGTAAGATATGGTCTTCATGGTATTATCTGGGTTTTTTACCATTCTTTCCCTTCTCTTTAGGAGAGTGGTAGGCTAAGTTCAACTGAGGTTTGTTTGTACAGAACCCTTTGTTCGTATAGTTGACCCCTCCAACATGTAGTTTAAGAATTTTTGGGAGGTCTTTGGAGATGTCTATCTCTACCAGGGCTTGAGGGTGCCATCTAGGATTGTACTCAGCCAGGAGTCTTTGTCCCAAAAATTTACCCAGGGGTTCTACAATATTTTTAAAAAGAGGATAGAGATAAAAAGGCAGATTAGGAAGTGGATTTGGGGCCTTCCGGGGAGAATTCAATAGACCATCTAAATAAATAGAGAGGGGAGTTTCTGAACATCCATTGCCTTGCACCTAGGGCATTCAAAGCCATTTCTTCCGATTTAAAAAGGAAAATGAGGTAGTTATTAGTAGAGACTGTGTGATACACTTCAATACCCCTTGACCCCCACTCTTCCTCTCTCTCTCTCTCTCTCATTAAAAAAAAAACCTTCATTTGTTCTCAAACTCTCACTAATTAATTGAAAAAACCCATTTTCATCATTTGGGTGTTTTGACACCAAATATATTTGGACGTTTACACACTAATTTCGTTCACCTCTTAATCTAACTCTCTCTCTCTCTCTCTCTCTCTCTCTCTCTCTCTCTCTCTCTCTCTCTCTCGACACCTATAGAGGCAGATTACTGACTTCTTTCGACCAGAGATTGAGCAGTCAGGCCAGCAGGCATGCAGCTAGCCCCAGAGTACAGCCGCACCAGAGGTACACTGATTGATCAGGCTATAGAGTTGAGGCGGTCGAGGCGCCCCAAGATGAGAGGCCCATCTCGACACCGGCGGGAGACTACAACTGAGGATCAGGACCATACTAACACGGCATGGGAGACGTCCAGTCAGAGTACTCACCATGGAGGACATTGAGGATATCCGCCATCGACCGATGAGAGACATATTTGGATAGTGATGTGTATGAGGGTTACCTTTGTTGCTGGAGTTTTCCTCCCAGATGTTATCCATTAGGAGCTCCTAGTACCGTACTTTTCCTCATAGTTGTTTCAGTTTCAGTTAGTTGTTTAGTTGTTTTTAGCTTTCCTTACACAGACATTGTATCAGATCCACCAATTGTTGTAACCTTTTTGGTCTCATAGGTCATTTTGGCCTTCTGAAGACGTTAATATATCATTTCATTTCATTTCATTTCTCTCTCTCTCTAGTTAGGGCAGGTAGCCTAGCATGTCCACATATTTTTTTAATTTTATTTTCTCTCTCAACATTTCATTTCTCTCTCATCATTCAAATTCAAAGCATCACTTTCTCTCTCACCATTTCATTTCTTTCGGTGAAGGCCTCTCCTCTAGAACGTGCTGCTGCTCATTCCTCTAATAGAACGCAGAAAGAGTAGAAGCGTGTTACGTTTGCCACTGCATTGCCCGACTACTGCATTCTCTAGCACCAGCAGAGGTATGGCCTCTTCTCCCTCCCTTCTGTTTTCTCCCATCATGCACTGGCGTAGTACCGTATAGAGTTTGAGAGGCAAATAGTCCACCATGCATGCACGCGCGCGCGCACACACACACACAACATTATTACACACACACACACACACACACACACACACACACACACACACACACCACGCAGACATACACACACACACACACTATTACACACACATAATATATTACACACGCGCACACACACACTCGCGCACACTAGTTCCGTGCCCGCATACTAGTTCTCTCTCTCTCAGACACACACTCACACATTCTTATTACACAGACAAGAAAATGGGCAGACGTAAGGGATATGTCAACTTTTGTCAAATTTTGGGAGACGATGATCCGCAAGTCCTTCTAGACAAACGCTTCCAACACATGGTGATCAGTGAGAACATGTTGTGTATGAATCAAGTTGCCTATCAAGATCCAGTTGGCCCCTCGGTGGCAAATCCTGCGCACGTTTTTTGGTGTCTAGGTGAGGTCTCTTCCCCCATGCCCAAGGTTTTTTTGGAGCAGTTGGTCCATGTCATGCAAAGCTCGAGACCGCCGGCAGCAGCCAGGCCTATAATAGAAGATCTCAAGGCTGAATTTGAGGCTGCTCAATTAGAGGTCGACAAAGCCCTGGAAGAAGAAGAAGAAGAAGAAGAAGAAGAAGAAGAAGAAGAAGAAGAAGAGCAAGGAGGAGAAGGCGACAACAGAAGGAGAGGCTAGTAAAGAGGAGGAGGAGGCAAGTAAGAAGCAGAGGTGGTGGCAAAGCATGAGCAGGACGAGGAGGAAAAAAATGAGCACGGCGAGGAGGCAAAAAATGAGAAAGAGGAGGCGGCAAAGAATGAGCAGGAGAAAGAGGAGGAGGAGATAGTAGTTTTCCATGATGATGTGGCAAAGAATGAGCAGGAGAAAGAGGCGGCGGCAAAGAATGAGCAGGAGAAAGAGGAGGAGGAGATAGTAGTTTTCCATGATGATGTGGGAAAGAATGAGCAGGAGAAAGAGGAGGAGGAGATAGTAGTTATCCATGGTACATCATCAGCCAGTGCAAATGTGCAAAATGCATTATCTCCAGGCTCAGATGTTAGTAGCAAGCTAGACTTTCTACTAACCAAGTTTGAAGAACTTAATACAAACATGGACAACAAGTTTAAAGAGCTTAATGTAGAGATGACCAGCATGGATAGAGAAATCAATGCAAACATGACCAGCATGGATAGAGAAATCAATGCAAACATGGACAACAAGTTTAAAGAAGTTAATGCAAAGATGACCACCATAGATAGAGAAATCAATGCAAAGATTGATCAATTGCATCTTGACATTTCTTCCGTCTCGTAGAGAGCCTCTCGAATAGCCATGGTGAATTTTATTAATCAAGAATTTCCCAATCACAGAGTGCTACAACCTGTGTTTTCGAAGCGCCTCAAGTACAAGTGGCGACCTAGCTTGGAAGCACTCGCTTTTCGATGCAGCAAGCTCAATGCAACAAAAAACATCAGCAAGCGGCAAATTCCAACAGAAGCAGAGATAGATATATTACTGAAGCTTAGGCAGACTAGCTTCGCTCATACACCTAGTCATGGATCACCAGGAAAGAAGAAAGATTTTGACATTCTGATTGTCATAGAAGTGTGTAGAGGAACAGCCATCTGCTCGCATGCCTCGTCATACAAGCATCCTCCAGCGAATTCCCTCACCATTTCTCGTAGCACCAAGCTTTTGTACAAGCTAATCCAATTCGAGAGGGACATTATTGCGGTGGCAGACCACTACAGTCTTCTTGGTCAGGTTCTTGAGATTGGTGGCGGTGCCATTCTCTCTCCAGCCTTCAAAGGGATTGCCGATGGAGCGGGATTAGTGACCACCGTCCTTAATGAATGCAAACATAGCAAGTTGCACCATGTCAGTCAATTGCATATGAAGGGCAGAATATGGCTTTTCGACATTTGACTATAGCTAGCTTTGCCACTTGAGTTACCTGTCTAAATACCAACGATTGTACTCTATGGCGGTTTTTGGGTCTTCAACTCCAGAATGCTAGTGTTTTCATCTTTTAGAATTTTGGCCTTGGGTTGACAATCCTCACCCCACAAATGGAATGGGGTGTCTTTATATATAGAGTCTCTTCAACTATTGCCTACCATTAATCTATTGAAGACCTACAAAGCAGTAGGTATGCCTTCTTATTGCGTGTTTTCAAGAATCTGGAAAGAAGAGCCCTTTATTGCAGAATTAAGTGGGGGCCATCTGGTGTTCAGTTGCATATACATAAAGACTGAAGTTAGGAAAGTTTGATATGGTGGACTGTGAGGTAAAGCTTGATTTCAATGGAAGATCTTTGTGTTGGTGGTTTTGAGTGATTGGTGATATTATCAACCTTCTCCATAACCTTCTCTGAGGGCAGCCATGCAGAGGAGAGGGAGGTAACCAGTTTTGCAAAGGAACAAGAGGTGGGCAGCCTTTCACAGGATAGAAGTGGGACCTTGCTTTTAATGCGCCTTGCTTTTTGGTGCATTTTTTTGGGCCTTTGCTTTTCACGTCCTTTCGCTTCTGGACAGCTCAACTTTTTCAATTTTCCTAGGCGCCTCTGCTTCTGAGTTCCTTTATTCTTTTCGACCTTCGGCTTCAACACATCCAAAAGATTACAGTAGCTTTATTTATATTATCATTCTTTTTATCCGTCCTTGCTTTTTTTTTTCTGGGTGTTCCTATTTTGGGATCAATGCTTTTTTTGTGTGAAGCAAGTTTGTAAAAAGGCCTATCAAAAGGTCAGAGCGGCTATTACTTGATGACTTTGCAGCTAAATATAACACGCCTAAGTTCTGGCTTGCAAGCTTTGTTGTACAAGGTTGCCTGGGAATGCATTTAATACGAGTTCCTTCGAGGGGGGTCGGCCATGGTTATTCTCTATTATCTACTCTCTTTTCTCTTCTCTATTATTTTACTTGATCATGTAAGCATCTCGAGTGTATTGGTATCAAAACTGAGATAGGTTTTTTCTCTTATGGAGAAGCTCAATCAAAAAGACTTCATCATGTCCACAGTTTAAGAAAACAATGCCATGAATTACAGTTGCAGATTTGTCTCAAGAGAATTTCTGTTCTAGAGCTCTGCCCTTGCCATGCCTCGTCGATTTCTTGCATATTGAACCGAAGTGGGTTGTCAGTTTTGTTATTGAGAAGCTCCAACAAGAGAGCCATCCCGTGATTAGTTCGCTAGGTATACACACGTTTTGATAGACTGCCCTCTTTCCATTCTTCCTAGCTTCTGCTACCTTGGCTAGTGCGGTCTTTCTTTCCTTTAATTGTTGTAGAGTGAGCTCATCAGCTAACCACAGATTTGTACCCTTGAGTGATCTGGATTGTTTCATCACTTTGACCTTCTCCTCTCTTGTATTGTACCACATCACTCATGTTTACCTTTCACTTCAACTTTAAAGGGTTCACCAATATCCACAAAAGGAAGTTCTTTTGTTACTTTCCTTGCCATAATTTTTGAGTTGAGAAGGAAGATGCCTTGTTCTATTCGTGTGACTCTTATCACGTCTCCAGTCTCCCATCCCTTTGGCAATCCTCCTACTCGGATGCATGTTGCCAAGGAGAGAGAGAGAGAGAGATTCTGTTAAAGTCTATTGAAGGCCAAATTGGCCTATGGGATAACTCAATATATCTGATGTCCATGTCTCTGTATCATGGATATAAAAATGAAAATACAAAACTGAAAATCTAGTGTGCCATGTGATCCGTATATCTATACCCCGTGGCCATGTGATCCTATCTCTAGGATGCTATAGGTGTATATGAAAGATATATAAACGTCTTCTGAAGGCCAGAATGGCGCGTGAGACCAGAACGAGTTACAACTGGTGATGATGATGTCTCATAAAAAATGCCATAGATAAAATCCTAAGAGCTAACATTTGAAGAGCTAAATGCTACACCATGAGGCTATATGTGTAGCTAACATGCTGTAGGTAATATCTCTGCTCAGCTCAATATGTCCTTTTGTGGTGGCAATGATGGCGCTAATCTGCTGATGGTGAAGAGGTTGTAGGCGTGGTCCTCGTGGTTGCGGACCTTTGCCTTTGCAGATGGCAATGGCTCTATCCAGTGTGACTCCTCTAGAGGGTGGTCTGTTGTTTGCAGGGTAGGCATGTGGTGGAGGAGGCAGAGGCTGGTGGGATGGTAGTGCTAGTAGCTAAAAAATCTGTGAGGGTTCTCTGTGTTCATAGAAAACTGCGGCCCTTTGAGGTCACCCCCAAAGAAACATAGGATCTCACATACTCAATTGGCTCTCCTCTAACATGCTCTGATCTCCTTTAGAGGAGAGCCAATTGAGTATGTGAGATCCTATGTTTCTTTGGGGGTGACCTCAAAGGGCCGCAGTTTTCTATGAACACAGAGAACCCTCACATATTTTTTAGCTACTAGCACTACCATCCCACCAGCCTCTGCCTCCTCCACCACATGCCTACCCGGCAACAAACAACCCTCTAGAGGAGTCACACTGGATAGAGCCATTGCCATCTGCAAAGGCAATGGTCCGCAACCACGAAGACCATGCCTACAACCTCTTCACCATCAGTAGATTAGCGCCATCATTGCCACCACAGAAGGAGAATACCACAGCGTCTAAGCGACCTCTCCTTTCTCGAGCATCCTATGATGGACATATTGAGCTGAGCAGAGATATTACCTACAGTATGTTAGCTACACATACAGCCTCATGGTGTAGCATTTAGCTCTTCAAATGTTAGCTCTTAGGATTTTATCTATGGCATTTTTTATGAGACATCATCATCACCAGTTGTAACTCGTTCTGGTCTCACGCGCCATTTTGGCCTTCAGAAGATGTTTATATATCTTTTATATACACCTATAGCATACTAGAGATAGGATCACATGGCCACAGGGTATAGATATACGGATCACATGGCATACTAGATTTTCAGTTTTGTATTTTCATTTTTCTATCCATGACACAGAGACATGGACATCAGATATATTGAGTTATCCCATAGGCCAATTTGGCCTTCAATAGACGTTAACAGAATCTCTCTCTCTCTCTCTCTCTCTCTCTCTCTCTCTCTCTCCTTGGCAACATGCATCCGAGTAGGAGGATTGCCAGAGGGATGGGAGACTGAAGACGTGATGAGAGTCACACGAATAGAACAAGACATCTTCCTTCTCAACTCGGAAATTATGGCAAGGAAAGTAACAAAAGAACTTCCTTTTGTGGATATTGGTGAACCCTTTAAAGTTGAAGTGAAAGGTAAACATGAGTGATGTGGTACAATACAAGAGAGGAGAAGGTCAAAGTGATGAAACAATCCAGATCACTCAAGGGTACAAATCTGTGGTTAGCTGATGAGCTCACTCCCCAACAATTAAAGGAAAGAAAGAACGCACTAGCCAAGGTAGCAGAAGCCAGGAAGAATGGAAAGAGGACAGTCTATCAAAACATGTGTATACCTAGCGAACTAATCACGGGACGGCTCTCTTGTTGGAGCTTCTGAATAACAAAACTGACAACCCACTTCGGTTCAATATGCAAGAAATCGACGAGGCATGGCAAGGGCAGAGCCCTAGAACAGAAATCCTCTTGAGACAAATCTGCAACTGTAATTCATGGCATTGTTTTCTTAAACTGTGGACATGATGAAGTCTTTTTGATTGAGCTTCTCCATAAGAGAAAAAACCTATCTCAGTTTTGATACCAATACACTCGAGATGCTTACATGATCAAGTAAAATAATAGAGAAGAGAAAAGAGAGTAGATAATAGAGAACAACGACAACACAACACAACACACTCGAGGTCAAAATAACCATGGCCGACTCCCCTCGAAGGAACTCGTATTAAATGCATTCCCAGGCAACCTTGTACAACAAAGCTTGCAGGCCAGAACTTAGGCGTGTTATATTTAGCTCCAAAGTGATCAAGTAATAGCCGCTCTGACCTTTTGATAGGCCTTTTTACAAACTTGCTTCACACAAAAAAGCATTGATTGCTTCACACAAAAAAAGCATTGATCCCAAAATAGGGGCACCCAGAAAAAAAAAGCAAGGACGGATAAAAAGAATGATAATATAAATAAAGCTAATGTAATCTTTTGGATGTGTTGAAGCCGAAGGTCGAAAAGAATAAAGGAACTCAGAAGCAGAGGCGCCTAGGAAAATTGGAAAAGTTGAGCTGTCCAGAAGCGAAAGGACGTGAAAAGCAAAGGCCCAAAAAAATGCACCAAAAAGCAAGGCGCATGAAAAGCAAGGTCCCACTTCTATCCTGTGAAAGGCTGCCCACCTCTTGTTTCTTTGCAAAACTGGTTACCTCCCTCTCCTCTGCATGGCTGCCCTCAGAGAAGGTTATGGAGAAGGTTGATAATATCACCAATCACTCAAAACCACCAACACAAAGATCTTCCATTGAAATCAAGCTTTACCTCACAGTCCACCATATCAAACTTTCCTAACTTCAGTCTTTATGTATATGCAACTGAACACCAGATGGCCCCCACTTAATTCTGCAATAAAGGGCCCTTCTTTCCAGATTCTTGAAAACACGCAATAAGAAGGCATACCTGCTGCTTTGTAGGTCTTCAATAGATTAATGGCATGCAATAGTTGAAGAGACTCTATATATAAAGACACCCCATTCCATTTGTGGGGTGAGGATTGTCAACCTAAGGCCAAAATTCTAAAAGATGAAAACACTAGCATTCTGGAGTTGAAGACCCAAAAACCGCCATAGAGTACAATCGTTGGTATTTAGACAGGTAACTCAAGTGGCAAAGCTAGCTATAGTCAAATGTCGAAAAGCCATATTCTGCCCTTCATATGCAATTGACTGACATGGTGCAACTTGCTATGTTTGCATTCATTAAGGACGGTGGTCACTAATCCCGCTCCATCGGCAATCCCTTTGAAGGCTGGAGAGAGAATGACGCCGCCACCAATCTCAGGAACCTGACCAAGAAGACTGTAGTGGTCTGCCACCGCAATAATGTTCCTCTCGAGTTGGATTAGCTTGTACAAAAGCTTGGTGCTATGAGAAATGGTGAGGGAATTCGCCGGAGGATGCTTGTATGACGAGGCATGCGAGCATATGGCTGTTCCTCTACACACTTCTGTGACAATCAGAATGTCAAAATCTTTCTTCTTTCCTGGTGATCCATGACTAGGCGTATGAGCGAAGCTAGTCTGCCTAAGCTTCAGTAATATATCTATGTTTGCTTGTGTTGGGATTTGCCACTTGCTGATGTTTTTTGTTGCATTGAGCTTGCTGCATCGAAAAGCGAGTGCTTCCAAGCTAGGCCGCCACTTGTACTTGAGGCGCTTGGAAAACACAGGTTGTAGCACTCTGTGATTGGGAAATTCTTGATTAATAAAATTCACCATGGCTGTTGGAGAGGCTTTCTCCGAGACGGAAGAAATGTCAAGATGCAATTGATCAATCTTTGCATTGATTTCTCTATCTATGGTGGTCATCTTTGCATTAAGTTATTTAAACTTGTTGTCCATGTTTGCATTGATTTCTCTATCCATGCTGGTCATGTTTGCATTGATTTCTCTATCCATGTTGGTCATCTTTGCATTAAGCTCTTTAAACTTGTTGTCCATGTTTGTATTAAGTTCTTCAAACTTGGTTAGTAGAAAGTCTAGCTTGCTACTAACATCTGAGCCTGGAGGTAATGCATTTTGCACATTTGCACTGGCTGATGATGTACCATGGATAACTACTATCTCCTCCTCCTCTTTCTCCTGCTCATTCTTTGCCACATCATCATGGAAAACTACCATCTCCTCCTCCTCTTTCTCCTGCTCATTCTTTGCCGCCGCCTCTTTCTCCTGCTCATTCTTTGCCACATCATCATGGAAAACTACTATCTCCTCCTCCTCTTTCTCCTGCTCATTCTTTGTCGCCTCCTCTTTCTCATTTTTTGCCTCCTCGCCGTGCTCATTTTTTGCCTCCTCGCCCTGCTCATGCTTGGCCACTGCCTTCTGCTTCTTACTTGCCTCCTCCTCCTCTTTACTAGCCTCTCCTTCTGTTGTCGCCTTCTCCTCCTTGCTTTTCTTCGTTGTCATCATCGTCGTCTTCTTCTTCTTCTTCTTCTTCACCTCCTCCTCTTGCTTCCTGATAATTTCCTCTTCTCTCAGTGCCTCCTCCAAGGCTTTGTCGGCCTCTAATTGAGCAGCCTTGAGATCTTCTATTATAGGCCTGGCTGCCGGCGGTCTAGAGCTTTGCATGACATAGACCAACTGCTCCAAAAAAACCTTAGGCATGGGGGAAGAGACGTCACCTAGACACCAAAAAACGTGCGTAGGATTTGCCACCGAGGGGCCAACTGGATCTTGATAGGCAACTTGATTCATACACAGCATGTTCTCACTGATCACCATGTGTTGGAAGCGTTTGTCTAGAAGGACTTGTGGATCATCATCTCCCAAAATTTGACAAAAGTTGACATATCCCTTACGTCTGCCCATTTTCTTGTCTGTGTAATAAGAATGTGTGAGTGTGTGTCTGAGAGAGAGAGAACTGGTATGCGGGCAGGGAACTAGTGTGCGCGTGAGTGTGTGTGTGCGTGTGTAATATATGATGTGTGTGTGTAATAGTGTATGTGTGTGTATGTCTGCGTGGTGTGTGTGTGTGTGTGTGTGTGTGTGATAGTGTTGTGTGTGTGTGTGTGTGTGTGTGCGCGCACGCGCGTGCATGCATTGTGGACTATTTGCCTCTCAAACTCTATACGATACTACGCCAGTGCATGATGGGAGAACACAGAAGGGAGGGAGAAGAGGCCATACCTCTGCTGGTGCTGGAGAATGCAGTAGTCCGGCGATGCAGCAGCAAACGTAACACGCTTCTACTCTTTATGCGTTCTATCAGAGGAATGAGCAGCAGCACGTTCTAGAGGAGAGGCCTTCACCGAAAGAAATGAAATGGTGAGAGAGAAAGTGATGCTTTGAATTTGAGTGATGAGAGAGAAATGAAATGTTGAGAGAGAAAATAAAATTAAAAAAATATGTGGACATGCTAGGCTACCTGTCCTAACTAGAGAGAGAGAGAGAGAGAGAGAGAGAGAGAGAGAGAAGAAAGATATATTAACGTCTACGAGAGGCCAAAGTCGGCCTATGAGAGAGAGGAAGAGTGGGGGTCAAGGGGTATTAAAGTGTATCACACAGTCTCTACCTAATAACTACTTCATTTTCCTTTTAAAATCGGAAGAAATGGCTTTGAATGCCCTAGGTGCAAGGCAATGGATGTTCAGAAACTCCCCTCTTTATTTATTTAGATGGTCCGTTGAATTCTCCCCGGAAGGCCCCAAATCCACTTTCTAATCTGTCTTTTTATCTCTGTTGTCTTTTTAAAAATATTGTAGAACCCTTGGGTAAATTTTTGGGACAAAGACCCTTGGCTGAGTACAATCCTAGATGGCACCCTCAAGCCTTGGTAGAGATAGACATCTCCAAAGACCTCCCAAAAATTCTTAAACTACATGTTGGAGGGGTCAACTATACGAACAAAGGGTTCTGTAGTACAAACAAACCTCAGTTGAACTTAACCTACCCCTCTCCTAAAGGGAAGGGAAAGAATGGTAAAAAACCCAGATAATACCATGAAGATCATATCTTACAATGTGAAAGGATTAACAGACCCCCTTAGGTCTGACATCATCAAAAACTGGCTCCAAGAGTCCAATATCAACCCGAAGATTATCTGTCTTCAGGAGGTAAAAGTTCATGGTGAAGAGCTATGCAACAGGCTAAACAAAGTTTCTTCAAAACACAAATGGTTCTATTCCAAACATGACCAAGGCAATGGGGGCTGTGCTTTGGGGTTTTCGGAACTGCTAGAAACCCATGTAGAAAATGTTTCATATAGCGTTTGTAACCGGTGGACCCACAAGCTCATATGAGGAGTCTATCCAAGAATAGCTCAATGCCATTGATGAGGGCAAGAGCAATCTTCAATGGAGAATACACATACACACTCACTAAGCATGCACACAATAGGAGAAAACCACAAGTACTTCAATCATTCAAGTAAATAGAGAGTAGAGAAGAGAGGAGGGAGTCTTGCTCTTTGATTAATCGAGCATTAGCTCAATAGCATATAGTGGGAGAGAGCTTGAGAGCTCAAGAGCTTGTCTCTTCACTTGCTAGAATGGTCAAAAAGTCCCACTTTCATGTCCATACACACTGACTTATATAGACACTTAGAAAGGATGCCCATCAAGGCTGGACACTTAATCAAAACGAGGGTTGATTACATCTTGGAACCCACTAGGAGCCCATAAAAATGATGATGAGTATTTCAGCTGAATTACAAAGGCTTATAGGTTACAGGAAAAATTACAAAATTACAAAATGGGCCTGCAACCCATAACCGAGTCCGATTCTTCAAGCCAAAGTTGTCTTGCCATGTTCCTTGCAGGAACACGAGATTGTTCCGGCAATGCCGGAACGAAACCAAGATGGATGCAATGAGAGCTCAAGAAGTTCTACAAGTGGTCAACATTGCTAAGGCAGTCTAGTGGGTTTTCGCAATAATTCCCGTAAATGCTCTTTTCCCCCAACCGCTCCCGTAACCTGCAACACTCCCCCACACCTAATTCGGTGTCCGTCCTTGAACACTGTGTTCACCTGCCACCACTGCCGCTTGCTTTGCCGTACTTGGAAATAATTTGATCTTGAAGGGTCTTCTGGAAGCGCTTGATACGCTGCTCCAGCTCTAAATCTTCGAGTACATCCTTCAAGGGCATTTCGGCTTCCATGGACATTAAGGCTACAAATCTGCTTGGAAGATCCTGATTTAGTAGTGAAAATATGTTGCTTTGGATCTCGAAGAAGCCTGCATAGAATGCCTCCTCAAAAGTAATAATAAAATGTGTTGGGAGGAAGATGACTCTGGCATATAACCCCATTAGCACTTCCGTGTAGGCGCCTTCTGTAGATCCCAGCATAGGCCGTGGCCTCCTTCGAAGAACCTCGTCCAGGGATGTCCCGTTTGGTCGATGTCATTAAAGACTTCTATGCATGTGACAATCATCTTTGCAATCTTTGACATCATGATACATGATAAATCGGGGACTCCCTTGAACTGCTTGATGACACCATTGAGCACTTCGATCATGTATCGTTCAGTAGGTGCTCTGCCTTGCTTCAGAGGTGGCAACTCTGGGTAGTTGAGCCATGCAATTCTTTGCCTAGCTGTGTATCTCTCAAAGATATCCCAATTTCTCCGACGCTTGATTGGGCAATAAGTCGGATCTATTCGTAATTCCCGAGGAGCAGAAACATAGTAAATTCTTTCTTTTACATGCTTGCTTAGCCAAGTCTCTCTCCACTTTGGTTGATTCGCCAGGATGTTGGAGACTTCAAAATCTGCAATAGACACATTGGCGTATCCTCCAAGCTCATTTGGCTGGCATTGAGGTAGAAATTCCTTTTTCATGAGTAGAACCTCTTGCTTTATGAGTGGATAGGGCAATGTCAGTATGTGGTAGTCTGATACAAGCCCTTGCTTGCGGAGGCAGATATTCAATAGGTGGAAGATCCGGAATGGGCAAAACTCAAATCTCCACCAGAGAGTCTGCTATATCTGGCACCCATGGGAGTCGTACCGACAATTGAGGAAATTCTTCAAGAAAGCCCTTCAATTCCTCAACCAAGTGAGCGTCAAGGAATTCCCAAGTCAACTGATTTTGACAGACGAGCAGATCCAAGAGCACATCGCCATGCTGAAAGAACTTTTTGGGGATGCCCACCTGGAACAAAAGGAACATCAGCTCTCGAAATACAAAGAAATCTATGGTGACAAGTGGAAGTTCCACACTGATCCCTTCCTTCTCCACATTCGCCTCAAGAAAATCGCCCCAATTTCTTACACGGAGTGGCCTTGTAGAACCAAATTTCAAATCTACCCTTACAAAACATACAGTGGCACACCACCTAAGCCCGCAAGCATAAGCAGACAAGAAGGAATGAGTTGGGCGTGGATGCGTTTCAAAGAAAAAGGCTTTGCAACACAACATAATAGAATTTATGGAGATTTGAATTGTCACGGAAGAGCTCAACTACTTAACTCAGAAATGACACCAGGACCATTAAGATGACAATCCTAGAAGGGACAGATCTCAGGACATGTCTCCATTTCAAACATAGGAATGGGAACAAATGCTTCAATATCAACCATCCTGGAGGCAAATGTACTTAAGGAAAGAGATCCACATTATTCCATTTACAAAGCGACTCCAAGCCACGTAAGGGCGGACCCCCTATTCTATCCCACAAAGTGAAGATGGACATGGAGGCAATGGGAGTTGCTGCACCAGAACGACGAATGTATATCTTACAACTTCCCCTTACTTCCAAAGGAGGACTATACCACAATGAAGGATTTCCAATCTGCCATCATCAATCTCATCGAGGCATGGAATTTAAATCCAGACCCGGCAATGGTGGCAACTTGGAGATTCTTGAAGCTCATTCTCCTCCTCACAACCCTCCGAAATTATTCGACATTGGATTGTAGCTCAATGAGACAAGTATACAACTTGTCTACGGGCCCAGACGTGCAGCAAATTTACCACTTCTACAATCTGGTGACCTTCGAAGATATGTTTGACACTTGCTTTTGGGACACAAAGGAGGAGTTGTACTTCACTCGCCACATCCCCGACCCGATGACACTCTATGAAGCAAACTTCCACAACAAGACACTTAGGCGTCGCGACATGGTCTCTCTCCGCAATGCTGTGACATGCACCTGATGCCAAGGACGGCATCATGAACAGGAAGGGGGCAATGTTAACCACTCCCCAGTAAAGCTCCAATAGGCGGAAAGCATACAGGTAATAGAATAAAATTCAGAAGCCACCACGTACATTAATTAAACATGTAATTTTTCATTTTTCCAAAGACTGGTCTTCAGTTTTGTCGGCATTTTGTAAATAAGTTTTTTTCGCAATGCTATGACATGCACCTGATGCCAGGGACAGCATCACGAATAGGATGGTCTCTCTCTGCAATGATGTGACATGCACCTAATGCCAAGGATGGCATCACGAACAGGAAGGGGGCAATGTTAGCCACTCCCCAACAGGTGAAAAGCGTACAGATAATAGGATAAAATTCAGAAGCCACCATGTACATTAATTAAACACGTAATTTTTCATTTTTCCAAAGACGAGTCTCTTCAGTTTTGCTGGCATTTTGTAAATAAGTTTTTTTCGGCAACTAGGCTCTGTCGAGTGTAAAACATGCAAGTTTGGGTTGTTATTTTACTTTTTAAGTGCTTTAGGAGCGCCAAAACATGCCCAAAACGGCCTAGGGTCATAGCTTAGGCGCCCGGGCAAGTTTCTAGGGACATTTAAAAGCCAAAAAAAAATTTTGAAAGGGGATAATTGTGCAAAAAATGAGATTGGTTTTCTATGTATTCTATATTTTCTCTGTGTGTTTCTACGCTTCTCTGTGTGTGTGAGAGTGTGAGGAGTAAGGGGAAGAAGAAGAAGAAGAAGGCCTTACTCACGCTGCTCCTCCCGTGTACGCACTCTTGCCCATGTGTAGGTCCTATCCCGAATTGGCGGCTCTATCTACAAGCAGGAAAGTGAGTGACACACTTCTTTGCCTTCTCTTTGTTGCATAGCTAAACTATAGTTATGTGGTGTGTGTGTGTGTATGTGTGGTTCATACACTTGCATTACCATAGCCTAAGTTCCCCACGATCTCCTTTCTTCTCTATTTCATCTTCCTGCATAAGGATGTGAGAAGAGAAGAAAAAGGTTAAAACAGCTCTCCTACACTTTCTCTACCTGCGTAAGGGGAGAGAGGCGGGATAGTGCTTAACAATTAGAAATGAAAATGCCAAGGGAGCATCTTGCCAAATATCTCGACGAGATATATTTACTTCTCTTGATCAAAAATGAAAATGCCAAGGGAGAATCTTGCATGGAAGCCAAAATATCTCGTCAAGATATTTTGAGGACATTTACTTATATAATATATTATCTCATCGAGCTACGTCAATCGGAGAGCATCCCACACATCTGAAACAGGTCGGCTCGAGTGAAATTTTAATGTTTTAAAAACATCAATGTAGGCCGGATGTTTACTTTGGATTTAAATATGCCTGAGCTAAAAACATCAATGTAGGCCGGATGTTTACTTTGGATGTAAATATGCCTGAGGTAAAAGCTGCTATGTTTGCACAAGGTGCGGAAGTTGTGGTTGCTGTAGACATGTGGCATAAGCGCATTGGCCATGTAAATGAGCAGCGATTGCGGTCTATGCAATCAAATCAGATTGTTGCAGGTTTGCCAAAGTTCAGAGTTGATGGCATGCATAAGGTATGTGAAGCATGTCAGTTTGGCAAGCAGTCTCGTAGTGCTTTTCCGCATGAACGCAATGTATGTAAGATGCCACTTGAGGTGGTACACACAGATGTATGGGGCCCAACGAATACTGCTAGTATTCATGGTTGCAGGTACTATGTATCATCGTTCATTGATGACCACACAAGGAAAGTCTGGATGTACTTCATGAAACAGAAAAGTGAAGTGTTTGGGCACTTTAAGAAGTTCAAAGCTACTGTTGAAAAAGAAATAGGTAAACAGATCAAGACTCTAAGGTCTGATGGAGGGAAGTTGAGTACACATGATGGCAATGCACTCGAGAATGTCACTATGTATTGAAAGATTGTGGGCAGCTTGATTTACTTGACTATCACGCGACCATATTTGAGCTACATTGTGGGCTTAGAAAGCCAGTTTATGCAGGTTCCAAAGAGCCACATTTGGATGCAGTGCGACGCACTTTGCGCTATGTGGGGGCCACATTAGACTATGCATTGTTTTATGCAGTAGGTGTGCCAGTGGAGCTACATGGTTTCACGGATGCAGATTGGGCTGGTAGTATCACGGACAGGAGATCTACTAGCGGCTTTATGTTTTCACTTGGGAGTGCTACTATCACTTGGAGTAGGAAGAAGCAGCCCACGGTTGCCTTGTCGAGTACAAAGGCTGAGTACAGGGGTGCTACTGTAGCAGCATGTGAGGTAGCTTGGTTGTGGAAGCTACTCATGGATTTGGGGTTGCAGATGAATACCACGGTCACGGTTGGTGATTGACACCATATCTTTGTCAGGGATTCTACAGCTGGCATACCTATCTAGTCAGCATAGCTACTTAGTGGGTTCACACTATGGACCGCATCTCTTTCAGTTTGTACTACATATATGACTAGGGTTTCTTATGTTATGTACACTTTAGTTTTGGAGAAGAAGAAGAAGAAAATTTTCAGCCCTCTATCTGCTTGTGTGTAGCTTCTCTTGTGTGTGTGTGAGCCTGCAAGAAGGTCTCTCTCTTTCTCTCCTCTTTCTCTCCTCTCTTTTCACATGTGAATTGTTCACGTGCGTTATTACCAAAAAATTTCTAGTGATCATGCGGACAAGAACTTCAAAACTATGTATGAGTGTACTTTGTCAGACCATTTCCTAGTAAGTATGGTGCTTATACTAGACAGAGCTGGAGCTTTATTAAGGGTCCACCACCTTAAAATTCATTTTAAGTCATTTGAAAGACAAGTCATGGTTACCAAAATTCAAAATATGTGGATAGAAACTAGTCAGAGATCTAGTGACCCTAACCTAACATGGTCAACATGCACTGAAGCTTTAATCAAGGTAGCCAAGAGATATGGAAAGATGAAAGTCGCTATTACAAGGGCCACTAGTAGTGCTGCAGCCTTAGGGGGGTCACTTAGTAACATGTAACATAGCATGTGTGTGCACGGAGGGGGATATATTACTAGCTTCCAGATCTACGTAGCAATGTCTCAATGTACTTTGTTTGCAGCAAATCAATACCTCCATCCTCACATTACCAAATCTGAATGCCCAAGTAATGATGCAATAGCCCCAAGTCCAACATCTCAAAGGCTGAATTTAATTAAACCTTAAAATCAGCAATATGTCTCATTTGGCCCAGTGAGCAGCACGTCATCAACATAGAGAATGATGAACAAGAATACATCACCATCCCTCTTCACATAGAAGGGTACTTCTAGTTGAGAACTATTGCAAAAACCATGTGCAGTCAAATATGCATGTATCTTTTCAAACCAAGCACGAGGGGCTTGCTTTAAACCATACAATGCTTTCTTCAACCTGCACACCCTTTTCTCTTGCCCTTTTCGAACAAAGCCACGAGGTTACAATACATACATCTCTTCATGCAAATCACCATTCAAAAATGCAATCTTAATGTCCAACTGATGTATATTCAAACCATTATAAGCTACCAATGCATAGATACTATGAATAGTAGTCATACAACAAGTGGGAGCAAAAGTCTCATCAAAGTCAATACCCTTCTCTTGAGCATAACCTTTTGTAACATAGCCTTACCTTGTAGCGATCAATGCTACCATCTGGTTTGCATTTTAGCTTAAAAATCCACTTGGTACCAATAGCCTTTTTGCCAAGAGGCAAATCAGTCAAGTACCATGTGCCATTCTTGACAATTGCATCATACTCTGCCTCCCCTTTGCCACCCAAAACAGCAGGCTATGGGATATCTAAATAAGTTCCTCTTCATCACACATGCTAGACACTGTGCCTCATCAAAATAGAGGATGCATTGCAGCCATCCAAATTTCTAAACTCTGTGCCGCATTAAACAAAACAAGTTCCTCTTCATCACACATGCTAGACACAACAAATGCATAACAATCATATGTGTAAGATGCATGATGAGAGTGAAAACAAGTACAACTAGACAAAGGAGTAGCCAATTTACTGTCACACAAAGTTTGCACCAGCCATTTTGGCATACTTTTGGAGTGCTCAATTTATTTTCTCTCCTCATCAACTACATCATCCACATCTATATCATCAACATGCTGATCTGTGGGCTGATCATGAACCTGCATAGATTGATTATTTGTCTCCACATGAGCAACACAAGGCTATAGTCCACCATTAAACAAAGGCAACAAAGTATCATAAATGTCATGTGAGCTTACATTTGTTGGTTTGGTACACAAAAGTAATGGTTGCACAACATCTTTCACAAACAGTACATCTTGACTCACCAAGATTTTTCTAGTTTGTGGACAATACAATCTATAGCCTTTACTTTCAGCACTATATCCAACAAAGATGCATTTTACAGCCTTATCATCCAGCTTGCTGCGTTGTTGCTCAGGCACAAGGGCATGAGACAAACAACCAAACACATGCAGTGAGCAACAAAGGGTTTCTTGCTATGCCAAGCCTCATAAGGCATAATAGACTGCAATGCCTTAGTGGGACACATATTTAGCACATAAGTGGCACACATCATAGCCTCAAGCCAAAATACATTTGGTAATGCTTGATTCTTGACCATGAGAGATCTGTTTTTCCTCTCAGCTACAACATTTTGTTGAGGTGTATATGGCAATGTACATTAGTGTTTTATCCCACATTCATCAAGAAATGCATTAAAATCCTTTGATATATTTTTTGCCCCCAATCAAAATGGAGAGTGCCCACTTTACATCCTGATACATTTTCAATTGTAGCCACAAATTTCTTGAAGCACATAAACACATCAGATTTTTCTTTCAAAGGATACACCCATGCATGCCTGGATTAGTCATCAATGAAAGTCACAAAATACACATAATTCCCAAAAGATAGTGTCCTCCTCGTGTCCTCATAGGAATACATATATCAAGATGTAGTAGCTATAATTTGCTAACAGATCTCATTAAACCGTCCTTGGGAAATGATGCTCGCTGCATTTTTCCTGATATGCACCCTTCACATACATGTTTCTCAGGAGCCTTGAGATTTGGCAGCGACATCACACTATCACTTTTATGCAGAAGTAGCAAACTGCTAAACTTCAGATGGCCAAAGCATGCATGCCATAACTTTGTATCATTCACATATTTCTCATATATCTAGTCTATAAAGACCGTGAATTAAATACAAAATATGTTGCATCATTCACACATTTCTCAGATGCATTGATTATGTCACCATCACTAAGATCATGAACAATACATTTGTTATCTACAAATTTTGCTACTACGCCAATCTTAGAAAATTTCACTGCTAAGCCAATCTTATCAAGTGTAGAAATTGACAACTATTTGAACGGAGCTCACTATCTTGCAATATAATGCTAGCATAGCCACACTCATTGACAAAGTGTATGGAAAACCCTATGTCAATCCAAGGAATAAACCCAATTACTGCATGGAGGCTTATCCGGAGAGGGAGAGACGCTTACCTAGATCTCCTTACCAATGCCCACACTTGCCATTCTCAACCTACTCTTCTCAACAAGCATTTTGCAACCCAAATGGCTTAAAGCAATGTAAGCAATGTACATAAGCATGCACACACTCACTTCTCAATCCCTATCCAATGCAATCAATCCATTTGATGAAAAGAGTAATGGATTTGCATCCAATGGCTCAAGCCACTTAAGCACACTACTAATCTACTTAATCAATGAACCTAGCATACAAAGAGCTATTCCACAAGCTTCAACTGCAAGCTACTTCACACATAAGAGATGAGCATGTATTCAATCTTCACTTATGAGCATAAAACTAATTAATGGGCAAGCAAGCAAGCATGAAACTAATTAATGGGCAAGCAAGCACACATTCAAAGCTTAAAAGAAAGGTAAAAATTAACCTACTCAAACCCACACATTGATTCATAAGCTCAAACTAGAGAAAAAAAGAGGATCCAGCTTAGTATGCAACTCATCTGGCACATGTACATATGCAATACATCCAAAAACTTTCAAGTGAGACAAATCAGGTTTCTTGCTAGTAAACTTCTCCTCTAGCGTTACATCTTGTATGGGTGTACAGTAGGAGTTTTGTTCATGATATAAATTGCTATAGACACAGCGTCAACCCAATAGCTATGCGGCATATTCTTCTCTGCCATCAATGTGTGCTATCTCTGCAATGTGTATGTCTTTCTGCTCAACAACTCCATTTTGTTAGCAAAGTGTATCTACATGTAAATTGTCTCTAAATTCTATTCTTTCACAAGAATTTAAAGAACTCATTGGAGAAGTACATCTGACCTTAGGCACTTCACATGCTTTTCTATCTATTTTTCAACCCATCACTCTGAAATTCTGAAAATGAGTGAACACTTCACTCTTCTCCTTCATGAAATACACCCACACTTTCTTCATGTGGTCATCAATGAATGTTACGTAGTACCTACAACCACCCATAGACACAATCTTCGTCGCACAGGATCCCATACATCTAAATGCACAACATCTAGTACATTCCTGCTCACATTTCTGTCATGTCAAAATACATGCTTTGTTTGCTTTCCAAATTGACATGCTTCACATACTTTCTACATACCTTTAACTTTAAACTTAGGTAGCCCTATCACAATTTCTTTAGTCTGTATAGACTTCATTCTTTGCACATTTACATGCCCAATTCTCTTATGCCAAATCTCTGTATCTGCACAACTCCTGAACTATTTGCAAACATTGCAGCACTCACTCAGGGATATTTACATTCAATGTAAACATTCTACCCACTATGTTGCCTTTTGCAACCAACCTGTACTTATCTTTAAAGTCTTCTTCCATCCTCTTTGAGTTTCAACTCCCATTACATAAGTTTCATCAATCAAGAGAAGAGAGGGATTAAGCGCTCAAACCAAATGAGCCTGACCAAGAAATGCAAGGAAAAAGACCATTAACTCCTAAAGGAGTCCGTGAATATCCAAATGCTAAAGAGGAGATATGGAAGCTTGAAGAAGCTAGGGCCCTAGTAGAAGAGTGTCAACGACTTCACAAAGCCAAGTTACGTGTTAACCAGGTCAAGGATACAATGTATCCAAGGAATGAACCAACAACGGAAAGAGAATTGGATGTACCTACTCCAATTCCAAAAGAATCGAAAGAGGGATCTCATGGAAACATGATGTCAAGAATGTTTGAGGAGGTTGCGCAAGATGAGTCCATCCATTCATTCCCTAGGGATGGATATGAGAGGCACACATGGAAGGAACTCTCAATTGCCAGAGAACCCAGAGACAAAGGCTGTCTCACAGCTATATTGTCCACTTCTGTGCAAATGCCATTGGGGCTTCGTAGTTCACCAACATTGTGGGAAGACATAAAAGAATGGGTGGAGGGCAAACTAAGGCCAGCCAACACTATAGAGGATGTTCAGTCACCTCTAGCAAAAAGAACCTTAAAACACACAAGAGAAAGAACAACCAGAGTCGTCAAAATACCGGTTAATCAATTGGGGTGTTATTTACGAAAGTGACGACACTAATGCTACGATCCCAATTCATCATAAACGGATATTAGGCACTGGCTATCTTGGATGGTGGGGGGGCTAGCATCATCACAAAACGATGTTGAAAAAATTGGAGAAAATCCAATCTAAAAAGAGCAGATCTTATCATTAAAATGGCAAACAGAACACATTGGGCTTTTAGAGAATGTGTGACTCAAACTCTTTACGATTCGCTACCATCATACATTTGTAGTAATGGAATTTTTGCGCTAACTGGACTCATATGACATAATATTGGGGAGATCCTTCATGAGGGAACACAAATTGGTGCTCCATTGGGCATTAGACCATGTGTATGTTTGCAAGGATTCGCAAATTATAAAGATAAATCTAAGAATATGGAAAGCACACCCCATGGAAGGGCAACTGTTTGGTAATGATTCCATCACAATCGAGCAAACCACATCCGTACAAATATGCCATCCCACGATGAAAATTTCCAAAGAGGAAGAGGAAATGCAAATGTATGCATCACTTCCTCCTCTGGATTTCAATGAAAATTGGATACATGTGCTAGCCACCATAGATGTGATGCGACCCCGAGGAACCCAATATGTGAAATCTGGGACTGTTCCCACTACCTCTGTCTCTATGGTCAATTGGCAAACCATTGATGAGGAATTGGAGAGGAAGTTTCTAGCATAGAAGGGACTGGATCACAAGGCCGTACCAGCTCCCAATGCCTTAGAAGATGGCAAAAGAAGAAATGATATATCGCTTCACGAAATGCCCTGCTATGAAGAAAACCCACAGATTCCCAATGGCTGAGATACCTCAAAGCTACTAAGGTACACGACGCATTTTCTAAGGATTGGGGTGAGGAATTGAGTAAGATATCCCTTGAAGGGAAACATAGGGATAAACCAGACCTGCTTTTAGTACCAGACCATTTCAAAACATACACAATTGACAAACAAAAGGTGGTCCGATTGATGACAAAAAGAGTTAAGGAAGATGGGTTGTCTCCACATCATACAATGGCCCAACTGAAGTTAAGGAAATTGATATTGCAGAACCAAGGGAGGAAACCAAATCTATTTACATTGCTAAGGACTTGACTTCGACTGAAGAAAATGAGCTTGTAAGATTCCTTCCCTCTCCCCCCGCTTTTGAGCTGTACAGGTGTAAGAACCTCCCCTTCTGATATTGTAATTATTTCCCCCTCTGAAATAAAAGAAAGATTCTGTTTTATCCTGTTTTGAGCTAGGGAGAGAAAATGTCTAGAGGGAGGTAGTCCAAAATTGAGATATTTTTGGATATAAAAATCCTCCTAGTGTCTAAAATGGTTTCTCGTAAAATAGAAATTCAAAAAGAACTTTCCAATGTGCAATTGGAATTAATTAGAAATGGGTATAAAGGACCTTAGCCTAAGGGTCTAGATTATGGTCGAATTAAGGTTCCTATGGGCCAATAAGATCAATCCAAGTGTGGGGAGGAGATAAATCCAATTTATAAAAGAAAAATACCAAAAAATGAGTAAATGTCCACATAAGATGAAGAGTTGACTGAGTACAAGATTTATTAGTAAAAAACTATGAGTATTACTAAAAAAATGAGATATTTTTGGGTATAATGATTCATTTTTTGACACATGTGTAAGAAAAAGGAGACCCTTCAAGGAGGTGTCTATTTCACATGTGTGGTGGAGTTTTAAACTCCAAAATATTGTGATATTTTTATCTCTCCTCTCTCTTGGATCAAACCAAATCAAAAGGGAACCAAACTAGGTCCAAATCTTGTCCAAATTCAACCAAACTGAACTTGAAAAATTCTAGAAATTAGTTGGACTTGATTAGAGGCCTCCCTCACCTATAAATAGATCCTTAGCCCTTTGTAAAAAAATATGAGAACTATACTATGCCAGTATTATGCTGAAATAATGATATTTTCTATTATCCTCTAAAAACCTCTATAAAATTGAAGAGATTGGAGCTTCTCTCTCTCTTCAATCTTCCTTGGTGACTCCTACAACATACCAAACCAATTGATTGGTTGTGATCAAAGAATCAAGTAAATTAGAATTGATTACTATTGAAGTTCTTTTATGAACTGTAATAAAGAAACACATAAATTTTTATTTATGCTTAATTTTAATGATTTTTAAGCATTTCTCTCTCTCTCTCTCTCCCCAAAGAAAGATTATTCCTATGACCTATTCTCAATCCAAATAAAGCTTCTCTCATGAAGCATTTCTCTAATCCAAAAGTAATTTCTATGCTTGTCTAATTGGAGACCAAAATAATAGCTTTTTAATGGTTTTATGATATTTATTTCATAAAGAAATTATGAATCAATCCATAATTGAATAATGATCCAATTAGTGGTCATTCTAATCATATCAATAATATTAAACTTCATTCTTTCAATTAAATTGAGAATTATCAGTAATAGCAGCAGCGAAGCTATGATAAAATTTCTGTAAAATAAACACAAAATATTTCATTCATAATATGAAAAGAGGACTTCCTAGCATATTCTAGGAATTATCATCCTAGATTAATTGAATGATTCTCATTGAAATCATGGAGAAATTGATTTTTATGTTTATGCTTAATTAATAAATTAGAAAAAAGAGAAATTCTAGTAATTTATTTTTATATTAAAAGAGTAATCTCCATGATAATGGAAATCCATGTATTCCAAAGAATTAATATAAAAGTTTGAAATACTAATATAATGTATATTTTATGTAAAAATTAAAGAAAGATTTTAGTTAAATTTATCTTTTTACATAGATAAATTTATATGATGAAAGAGGAATTCCCACCATATTGGAATTCAAATAATTAAATAAGAAAAGTGTAATTCCTAGTGTAAAGGAATTAATGAAGATTTTTATTTAATTTTCAAGAGAAAATTTAGTTAAGTTTATCTTTTTGCATAGATAAGTTTAAATGATAAGAGGAATTCCCACTACATTTGGAATTCCATCAATTGGATGGGAAAAGAGAAATTCCTATCACATTGGAATTATTGGATAATTCATTTAAATTTAAAGATAAATTTTTAGATAAATTTATTTATTTATGAGAAATAATTAAATATTAAAAAAGAAATTTCTATTACATTTAGAATTTCATCATTTGGATGGAAAAAGAGAAATTCCTAGTATATTGAAATTATGGGATAATTTATTTAAATTCAAAGATAAAATTTTAGATAAATTTATTTATCTATGAGAAATATTTGAATGTCAAAAGAGAAACTCTTATGACATTTGGAATTCCATTATTTAGACGGGCAAAGAGAAATTTTTAGCATATCAAAATAATGGATATTTTAATTTAGATAAATTTATTTTATGAGAAATAATTGATGAAAAAAGAGGGATTCCCATGACATTGGAATGTAAATAATTAAATGCAAAAAGAGGAATTTCCATGGTAATTGGGATCCAAGAAATTAAATGGAAAGAAGAGGAATTTTTAGTATAATTCAATTTATGATTATTTACTAAAAGTGAAAATATAGGTAGAATTGATTTCTACAAATTCCATGAATTCTTTTATTTAAAAGAAGATTATTGAATATAATTCAATTGAGGAATTGAGAAGGAATATGAAAATAGTTATCAGAAAAAGAATCTTTAATTAGGTCAAGCAATTGGTAAAAATTTAGAAAAAGTCATATTATCGGTATCAATCTAGAAAAAGATGTTAAATGGGAATAGCATGTGAATGGATGTGATAAGATGTGTATGGGATGTGATAATATGTAAATGGGATGCGA
This sequence comes from Cibotium barometz, assembly GCF_041138505.1. Lineage (NCBI taxonomy): Eukaryota > Viridiplantae > Streptophyta > Polypodiopsida > Cyatheales > Cibotiaceae > Cibotium > Cibotium barometz. The sequence continues at coordinate 57,981,656 of NC_141055.1, forward strand.
TAAGATGTGTATGGGATATGACAGGATGAGAATAGATGCGATAAGATGAGTATGGGATGTGATTGGATGTGAATGGATGTGAATGCGGATGTATATGATGTGAAAGAAAGGGTATGCGTGTATGAGAATGAATAAATGTGGATATGGATGTAGATGTGTATGTGAATGTATGGATGTAGATATATAGATGTAGATGTATGGATGTGGATGTGTATGTGGATATGGATGTAGATGTATGGATGTGGATATGGATATGGATGTATAGATGTAGATGTATGGATGTGGATGTATGGATGTGGATGTGTATGTGGATATGGATGTGGATATGGATGTAGATATATGGATGTGGATATGGATGTATGGATGTGGATGTAGATGTGGATGTATGGATGTGGATGTGTATGTGAATGTATGTATGTAGATGTATGGATGTGGATGTATGGATGTGGATGTAGATGTATGGATGTGGATGTGGATGTGGATGTAGATGTATGGATGTGGATATGGATATGGATATATGGATGTAGATGTATGGATATGGATGTGGATGTAGATGTATGGATGTGGATGTGGATATGGATATGGATATATGGATGTAGATGTATGGATATGGATGTGGATGTAGATGTATGGATGTGGATATGGATATGGATATATTGATGTAGATGTATGGATGTGGATATGGATATGGATATATGGATGTAGATATAGATATGGATATATGGATGTAGATGTATGGATGTGGATGTGGATGTGTATGTGGATATGGATGTAGATGTATGGATGTGGATATAGATGTGGATGTATGGATGTAGATGTGAATGTATGGATGTAGATATATGGATGTGGATGTATGGATGTGTATGTGGATATGGATGTGGATATGGATATGGATGTATAGATGTAGATGTATGGATGTGGATGTGTATGTGAATGTATGGATGTAGATGTATGGATGTGGATGTAGATGTATGGATGTGGATATGGATATGGATGTATGGATGTAGATGTATGGATGTGGATGTGTATGTGAATGTATGGATGTAGATGAATGGATGTGGATATGGATATGGATGTATGGATGTGGATGTGTATGTGAATGTATGGATGTAGATGTATGGATGTGGATGTAGATGTATGGATGTGGATATGGATATGGATGTATGGATGTAGATGTATGGATGTGGATGTGTATGTGAATGTATGGATGTAGATGTATGGATGTGGATGTAGATGTATGGATGTGGATCTGGATATGGTTGTATGGATGTAGGTATGGATATGGATGTATGGATGTAGATATATGGATGTGGATGTGGATGTGTGGATATGGATGTAGATGTATGGATGTGGATGTGTGGATATGGATGTAGATGTATGGATGTGGATGTATGGATGTGGATATGGATGTGGATGTATGGATGTGGATATGGATGTGAATGTATGGATGTAGATGTATGGATGTGGATATGGATGTGGATGTATGGATGTGGATATGGATGTGAATGTATGGATGTGGATGTATGGATGTGGATATGGATGTGAATGTATGGATGTAGATGTATGGATGTGGATGTATGGATGTGTATGTGGATATGGATGTAGATGTATGGATGTGGATATGGATATGGATATGGATGTATGGATGTAGATGTATGGATGTGGATGTGTATGTGGATATGGATGTAGATATATGGATGTGGATATAGATATGGGTGTATGGATGTAAATGTGGATGTGGATATGGATGTGGATGTATGGATGTGGATGTGGATGTAGATGTATGGATGTAGATGTGGATGTGGATGTGTACGTGAAAGAGTGGATATGGATGTGTATGTGGAAGTACAAATGTGGATGTGAATGCGAAAGAATTAATGAGGATGTGTATGTGAAAGGATGTGATGTCGATATGAGTGAATGGATGAGATGTAATGTGATGTGAATCAGGATGTGAATGAATGAGATGTGATGTCATGTGAATCAGAATGTGAATGAATGATATGGGATGTGAATGGATGATATGTGATGCGAATGAATCTGATGTGATGAGATGAAAAATGATGTGATTGAATGAGAATGGGTATACATATGAATTGAACGTGGATTAAGTAATATGGATTGATGTGGAACAATGTGGAAAGATGAGAGTTTATTATAGAAACTGTATTTGTGACCTGTTTGTAAATGACTGTTTTATGTTAAGAATGCTGGGGAAGCATTTTGACTGTCTTGTGAATAAGGTCGTGTGGAGACCTAACTGATAAAGTTGCAACAGTTGACGGAGAGTCAACGGAGAACGTCTCACGTAGCAAGGTCGGCCGAGGTCTTAACCAGCCTCAGGTTGATTTAAATAGTGAGCTTCCGGTACGATGGATGAGGGACCAAGGAAGCGGCCTATGAGTGAAGCGTTAGGTGACGTGCGAGACGAAGGATCCTAGAGGGTGCTGACCATACGGTGCTCGGGATCTGGGTCACCAAAGATACCCACACGTGCGTCGTGGAAGATATTGGAACAAGGAGTAAGAGTTGTTTTCTGAAACCGAGCATGGATCTGGTTGATTGACCTTGCTGGTCCTCAACGGATGAGTCCATGGCTCTTTTATATGGATCTGTTGGTTGATCTTGCTGATCTTCAACGGGAGATTCCATCTTGAATTTTTTATAAGTGAATATATTACCGGGTACTATGAGCTAGGAACTATCGAAAAGGCCCCTGAGTGGACAGGGTGAGCGTTCTGGTTTGCCAATGATGCCATAGATACTCCGATGAAGGAATGATTGAAAATTAAGATTCAACTAGATATTTTGGAGAATTGTGATCAGTGATACTATGGTTTTATTAAATGATTGTTTTAAAGATAGTTGAATTTGTGAAGAAAGCAATTTCATATTGGGTGTGTAAGTGGTGTGACTAGCTTTAAGTTTGCATGAACATCCGGCTAGGGGGCCTAGGAACTCTTTTCCCTGGTACCCGAGACAAAACCTAACCAAATTCTTAATTGGATCCCATCACTACAGTGGTTGGGCGGTTGGCTCTAACCCATGGGACTGGATGGGGTTAGGCTGGACTGATTGATCCGTAAAATGAGACTCAATTTCTCTTGTAGTATGCTAGATGAAGTAAGTAATTGTTCTATGGAAAAAGGAATCAATGGCTGTGCCTCTCGATGGGAAAAAAAAGCGTTGATCTCTATGATCCAAGTGCAAGTTTCTTCCTTGATCTGACCAAGTGACTTTAGGTTCGGTGGGATCAGTTTGGTCAGTATAATGACCTTGACTACGTTAGAATAAAAATATCCTGGAGGATTCGCACGTGCTTTCCGGGCAAGGGAAGTTTTTCCGGGTTCAGTTTTGGAAGAACCGAGTGATTAGTCTCCTGTCCGGATATCCGTGGGCAAGGCCCCGAGTGAGAGGACCCTGCATCGCGCAAGGAGTGCTACTTCCACTGCTAGCAACCCCAAATCCGTTGTGCGGAGGGGGCAGGGATCTTTCAGAGCTTGTTGATCTCTTTAAAGAGTTTAAGGATTGTTTCATCTGAAACTACAAAGAGATGAAGGGTGTACCACTTGAAGTGGTGCAACATACGATCCCAATCATGGACGGATCAAGACCAACCAGGCAAAAACCATACCAAATGAATCCTAAATATGCAGCAATTGTAAAGCAGGAAATTGATAAACTTATTGATGTGGATTTCATCTACGACATCGAACATATGGATTGGTTTGTCACCAATCGTAGTGCCGAAGAAGAATGGGAAACTTAGGGTATGTGTCGATCTCAAAAAGTTCAACGCAACTACTAGGAAGAACCATTACCTAGTGCCTTATACGAAACACGTTTTGGAGAGAGTAGTTGGTGAAGAAGTTTACAGCTTCTTAGATGGATTTTCAGGCTACAATCAGGTGTCTATAGCGCCCGAAGATCAGCATAAGACAGCCTGCAATACAATGTGGCGGACCTTTGCTTACAAAGGCATGCTTTGGTATCACCAATGCCCCAGCAACATTCCAATGATAATGTGCACAGCCTTCAAGGACTACTTGCAAAAGTGGTTGGAGGTATTCATTGATGATCTGTGTGCACACTCGATGTATAGACCATTTGATTTGAGGAAGGTGTTTGAGCGATGTCGATTGTATCGCATATCCTTAAACCCTTTAAAATGTCAATTTTCGGTCAAACACGTTGTGATATTGGGACACAGTGTCTCCAAGAATGGTATATCCACCACTGATGCCAGCAGGGTCAGGTTGATCTTGGAATTGACCCCACCCACTAATTACAAAGGTGTGCAAAGATTTATGGGCCACGTTGCGTATTACTGCCGCTTCATAATATTTTATATTGAAATTACAAGACCATTATATAAGCTACTCATTGTCTTTAAATAGACTGAAGAATTCCAGGAAGCATATGATAGATTGAAGTAAGCGTTGGCCAGCGCGCCAATTCTAAGACCACCTAATTGGGACCTTATATTTCATGTACACATCGATGCATCGAACTTTACTATTGGATGCATATTGACACAGCCTGGTGAGTTCAAATCGGACTATCAAGTCTGCTTCGCTAGTCGCCAATTGAATGATGTAGAGGTGAATTATACCACCACAGAACAAGAAGGGTTGACCATGGTTTATGCAGTCAAGAAGTATCGACATTACCTATTGGCCAACAAATTTGTATTCTTTGTGGACCATTAGGCTTTATTATACTTGGTGAACAAGCCTTGCACCACGGGAAGAATCACACGATGGTTGTTATTACTATTGGAATTTGAACTGGTCTCACTTTTGCTGCTTGAAAATTCCCAAGTCTCCTTAGTGATGGATAATAGCTTCAATAGCTCAAATGCCAACAAAGGGAAAACTATTGCAAAAGAACCTTCACCAATGCTTGCCTTGGAAAGTCTGGATCCCAAAGAGAAACCCTATCACACGAGACATGGTGATTAATGGAGGAGCTTCTACATCACAAAATGTTACAAAACCATTGTTGGTCATCCAAGCCCTAACCCCTTTGATTTCCCTAGAGCGACCCACTATGCAAGTACAAATTGCCTTGCAACAAATGTCAACTACATTGCTCATTCACAAGGGAGAACCCATAAGCTCCATCTGGTCTTATGAGAGCCCTTTACCACCATTAAAGCTGGAAATTGACATGCCACAACAAGTAACAAAGGGCACTCCTAGCCAACAAACACTGATGGAGCACATTTGGAAGGGATGGTTATAAAAAACCTACAATACCTTTTGCGAGGACAAGGTATAATAGAAAGTAGGAAGGGGAAACTTATGCTAATATCATTACTTTTACCCTCCACATTTTGCTCCCCGACAAAGTTCATGTCCATATCAAGAGGGAGCCATTAGGGAAAAAGGGAGCTCATTTTGGAGCCCTGTAAGAAATTCACTATTTTTTGATTTATTTCTCTCCTAAAAGACCTCAAAAATAGTAAAATACGGAACGTGGCTCAGAGCTGTCTCAGTAAGGACTACCGAACTGTCAGTTCAGAAAGGAATAAGATAATCTTTTGTCCAACTAACACGATTTTGCATTAAATATCTCCTTAGTTTTTTTTTTTGTTTCTCGAAGATTCCGCATCTCTTTTGACGACATGTGCAGGCCTCTCATAAAGAATCCATCACTGAACTTAATGATTGCATGGATACCGCCACACTTCCACGATTCATGTTACAAAAAGACTATGAGATTGACAAGCAAACTTTGCAACCTCAGAAGCACAAAAAATGGCCGATACTAGTGAGTCACAATCTCAAAAGAAGCGATTACACCATCTTCACATCGACTTAGAAGAACAATATGCTCCTGCACAAAAAAGATGAAAGGATACGGTGCTGAATGCTCAACAACGGGAAAATATGAGAAGAGAAGGGCTTCAACATATTGACTTATGGTGCGATGGAAGCATATATCCAAAATGTCTAGTAAAAAACTCTACGCCTCCATTTGTCAATCCAACCACACTACTGAGGTTTGTGGGCGATGGACAAAATGGACTTCTTGGTTATATTTCAGCGTAGTCTGCATTTGCAGAAACATATAAAACAATGTACCTACAAGAAAAGGGGGCCAGGATGCAAGAGATAGCCATTCGTGCAAAATTGGAGCAGCAGTTGCAGAATGAAATTGAGGAGCATTCAAAGAGTAAAAAAGAGTTGACAAGAGCAAGAAGGAAGAGAACCGTGCTTGGAGACAGACAACGAAGTAGGAAGATTAAAAACATTGCAAATTTGAAGGCTAGGACTGGTGGATGCAAGCGAAGAATTCAGGAAGCAAGGCTAGTTTGAAATTTTTCATTTTTTATACTCAAAAAGACTCTCAAATGACTATATCTATTTTGTCCATTAACGCAAAACAAGAATGGAGGTGTTGAATAATATAGGCATATTGTGTACTATAGGAAACTATTGGAGCCTGCAAAAGAAAATATGGATCCCAACCTTCTTCCTGTTAAACAAATGAAAGGATTGCTTTCTTGTGGTGTAGCAAAAGGTTTGATTGAAGAAAAAAAATATAAAACAATCAAGCGGAATGTTGTAGAGGACTTTATATCCAATAATCAAGTTGATGGCACTACAATCCAAGAGGCTCTTGATGTTAGTGGAGTTAGCAGGAAGGGATATAGTTCGATTTTCCATGCGATATCCTCAACTTTGAGAGATCAAAGGATTAAACGAGTTTTACTGTCAAATCCAGCAACCGTGTGGAGGATAAGAGGTCATTTGAATGAAAGTATAGATGAGTTTATTGGGCAATATATCCATATTGAAGAAATATTTTATAGTGGTAAAGGAACCACTATGTATGACCCTTGGAACAATATATTTGTAGATCTACAACAACTTCAAAGAAGAATGGCCGAGTTTTATGGAATAACATTTGAGGAGTGCAAAGGCATTTTGAAATTTGTTATCAAATTGGATGAGTGTGAGGTTGTAAAGGAAAAGAAAATGGAAAGGATTACTATTACATTGATGAATGGAGCACTTGATACATCATTGAGACTGAAGCGAGTTCGAAGTATTTTAGTGTGCAGTCAGAGAAACACATATGGTGGTTAGGCTCGTTCCAGGTATGATCATTTTTTGTTTTGTACTTGATTTTAGTCATTGTTTTCAAATCTTTTATAGTAAGACTTTTGTTTTCTATAATCACAGGTGAAGACAGAAGACCATGAAACACTAGATTGGGTGTTTCACCACACGGAAATACCAAGAATAATTAAAAGACAAGTGCAAGGAGAGAATCTCCAGGTTGCAGGAAAAGGTGATTTTCAAGTAGAGTGGCACATGGCGGGGGATCTTAAAACACTTAAGTGTATGTATAACGTTAGTAAAGGAGGCAACTCAAAGTCTCCTTGTCTTTACTACAAAGAATCAACTCAAGTAATGGATTCCAAATGGTGGAAGAGAGCACCTAATAGAGATAAAGTTGACCCTGACTTCAAGGCCATTCTTGACATTCCACTATGTAATGTTCACATATGCACATTGCATTCTCTATGTCGAATTATTGAGAAATTGGTATTTTTGTATATTGGATTTTCTTGGAAACTCCGTCCCAAAAAAAATAGAAAGGATGCTCTTCAAGCATTGGAAAAAGTGTTATCCGATATAGGTCTGCATGGAGGTGATGTTCATATCACAAAGGATTTTAAAAAGTCTACCAATGGCAAGGAGGTACCAATCAAGCCCTCTATTGGTGGTGTTAAGGCAAGAAGATTCTTGTCTCGACCCAAACACAGTAGTAAGCAAGTAAGGCAAGGTAGAACAGTTTCAAGGATTAATTATGGATTGTGGAAGCAAGTCCATAATGCCGTGAAAGATCATGAAGTAGATGGGGAAGCACGAAATGTGAAGGCAGAGGTGTGGAGGTCTCTTGATCAACTCTTCATGTTCTGTGACAATGTAACATGGACAAGGAGTGATTACAAGAACTTTGAAGAGGCAATTAAACATTTTGGGAAGTCAATGAAAGACGCGTGGACAGCTTGCAATATAACTCACTACATGGTAAAGTTCTGTCTTCTTCTTTTACTTAAGTGTGATCCTCTTTTTTTTTATAACTTACTATGTATTCTTATGTCTTTGTGAAAACAGCATATCATCTACAACCACCTTTCCTATTTTGTCAAAAAGTATGGATGCCCAGCAATTTGGTCTACCCAAGGCATGGAGAAGTCTCACTACATGGCACGTAATGCATTTTTCAGACGCACACAACACTACGGAGGGAGTCAAAAGGCAAATAGTCTGAAGGAAGTCTTCCAATGGTTTTACCGAGGCTAGTTCCAAAGTCAAGCTTGCTTTTATTCTAGCCCAAAAGCAAAGACGAAGACAAACTTTGGACAATTCAATGGTAGCAGAGAGACATAGACAATGGAGGGATTCGAAGATATTTAGAAACCATAAATGGACAAGTAAACATGAATAGCAGTTTGTAACTTATTGGTGTTATATGTCCACATGTTTTCAAACTCAATCAATAGATTTTTATTTTGTGGAACAAGTGACTCTTGGTGTTATGCCTATATGTTTTGAGACTCCATCAAAAGTATTTCTTTTGTGAAACATGTGATCTATATTAACAAGCATCAATACATCCATGAGCTACACACAAAAAATTCAATCAATACTACTTATGCTAGAGACACACTATTGATCCTTACCAATAAGGTACTGAGTGTCAAGCGCTTTTAGAAGCTACTGAGTGTGGGAAGACTCTACTGAAGTGTCGTACGGTGATGGGACAAATGCAAAAGGGTACTGATCATTCGTACGGACAAGGAACTGATGAGGATCAAAGACTTTGTACAAATCAGTTCAACTTCAACATAATGTTTGTGCTATATTTGATGACTAAATCCTATTACTCCCAGGGCCTGCCAATCGAAACTCTCTTTTTGATCTTGATTGGACTCTTTTTCTTCCTTGTTGGCTTGATGTCGACTGTCTGTTTATCAATGCTTGCCTCTGTTGCTTGTCTGGGAGGGGTATCCTTGTCTTCAGCTATCTCCACGTGTTCTTCTTCTTGGATTGTGTCGCCTGATGTAATCATGGGTGGCTCTCGAAACCTTATGAGCTTGTGTTTTCCATAGCCCTCCAGACATTTGGGCTCCTTAACACCACATGCTAATGCATAAGAAGTGTAAGACAAAAAGTAAGAGGCCCTAGAGGCCTGCTTATTCACATAATCCCCAAATATATCTATGGCAGACATCCTCTCTATTAAAATAATCTTTTCCTTTTGCCATGAAAGATCATGTCCACCTAAAACCCTAGACAAACATTTAAAGAAGTAAACAATGGCTTCTCCATTGTTGCTCAAGTGCCTATGGTAAATCAAGATCTTAGCACTGCCTAGATTATGAATATAATGAGCTAGGCTTGACATTTTGCCAAACCCAGCCGGCTTGCTTCCACTTGTTCTCTGGAGGAATGTGTCATCCTCAATTTGTAGCTACCACATATCAAAAGATTGGAGTGAGACAATAATACACAACTACAAAACATTTAAACACAAGATAAAGTATTTGATTTGAAGTAACAAGATCATACCTTCTCATTTTCATCAGCAACAAGAAGTTTATCTTTCCAAAGATTTATTCCTCTCCCCTCCAGTCCAGCCTCTTCTTTAAGCTTTCCCTTGTATAGTGCTAAGAGATTCATAGCTTCCTGTGTGAGCTGGAAGGCAGCTTCATCTGGCTCTTGGAACTTTTCAGCCTCTTTGAAACAAATACTAAGGGCCTTTGCAGGATCAAAAGTTGTTTCCAAAGCCAGTAGTGAATGGTCATCCTCTATGCCAACCTCCTTGTCAAGCCTTGAAGCTTGGGCAATAAGGGAAATGGCATAGTCCTCCCTCAAATTGAACATACACTCTATATCATGGAGGAAAACATAATCTTTACCACCAATCAAGACACTGGAAGCATGGGCACTGCATAATTACTGCTTTGAACATCAAAATCTTCAACTGGCTGTGTTGCCCTAAGAGTTTCAGTCCTCAGTTGAACAAGGTCAAGAGCAGCCACTTGCAGCCCCTCATCCTGGAGGTTGATATCTTCTTCCTGCTCTGCCATTTCTGTTGCCACAGGAACATCCTCTTTTTCCTCTTCTACATATGTGTCTTCTTCTTCAGCCTCCTGCCCTTGCTCTTCTAGAGAGTGCTGATGGAAGACAATGTACATAAGGAATGCCATGGTTTCCTCAAGCACTCTACACTTTCTGGGATGCAAGTTATAGCTGAATTTATATTCCTCAGGCAGGCTGTCAAATCTTCTATTCACATGGTACCTCAGCCTGTCAATGGAGACAATATGATACAAAAAGCTTTTCACCTTCCACAATTCTTCTTGCCTCTGTCAATTGTTTGAAGGTATCCCAATGGTCTGAAAGAAAATCTCTGTGATGCTCCAGTACTACAGAGCTCATAGTGAACTCCCTGTTGAAAATACTGTGGTATATGTGGAAGTTCCTCTGAGCTTTGCACTTGTGAAGAAAGTCAAATAGGAGCAAATCTGGAGATTTGTCCTCTTTTGGTTCCTTTTGTTTTGAAAGGGAAGACTCAGCTTTCTGCTCCAGTCTCTTGCTTTTGCCTGAACAAAAATTTATATATTATAAATTCTATATTCTGACATATGCAATCAGGGAATGTATAGGATATCACCAAACAACTCTCTTCATGAGCACACATGACTCACCTGGTGATTGCTGTGGTCTAAGTATAGCAGCAGAAAAGTCCAGCTTTCTCTTGAAAGGAGGGGCCTGAGAATCAACTGTTCCAAAGAAAAAACTTTTCTCATCATCAAGGAAGAAATCCCTAGGGCCAAAGAAAGCAAAACAATGAGGAAGAAGTGAAAACCAAAAGGGACACAGGAATTTGCAAGAAAACGCGATGTAGGGCCATTTGGAAAATGTCAAGTACTCTCCTCGCATTTTGTTGCAAATTCTCCATTTCTATTGATATCCATCTCCAATCAAATGCTAGGATCATCTCACAGTGTCCTGGATAGTAGATGATACTAGGAAGAATTCCCTAGGGCCAAAGAGAGCAAAACAATGAGGAAGAAATGAAAACCAAAACTAATATAAGAATTTGTAGGAAAACGCGATATAGGGCCATTTGGAAAATGTTAAGCACTCTCCTCGCATTTTGTTGCAAACTTCTAGGTCGTATTGATATCCATCTCCAATCAAATCCTAGGGTGATGTACCAGATTCCTGGGCAGTAAGATTCAAGAATTCTATGGATGGAAGAAATATATATCAAAAAACATTGAAAAGAATATAGATCTCTAACCTTTCTTTTCCTTTTCCATGCTGTTGGAGTTGCACTCGTGATTCTTCTGCTCTCTTCCAAACTTGAGTTGCAGCCTAGGTAAGCTGGAGATCTGGCAGTGGTAGGAGTCTTCAGGCAGGTTGCAGTCTGGATGGAGTGTGTTGGGTAGGAAGGGATCAGAGAGGGAAGGAAAAGGATGATGGGAGGGTGCTGGTAGGGATGAAAGACGGGGAGGGAAGAGTGTTTATGGATCTGATTATGTGATTGGCACAAGTTCCAAGGCAAAAAGTGCCATTCACACGTGCCAAGTTTCAAACTCCAAGAGATCTGGGTCCCATCCACACGTGTGAAAAAACGACTCCATTCCACACGTGTGGTATTTATTAGCTGCTTTGTTTGTATTTTGCATTAATCTTTTCTCTCCTGTTTAATCTCTCCTATCTAGGCCCTCCCCTCTCTTGCCTCTCTACCTCCCTACTCTGCACCATCAACATCTTGACCAGCAGCAAAGGTTCATCCCCAGCACAGGGTACTCATCACCAACTCAGCACACCTACAGATAGCTTCCAGGTCAGTAAGACTCTCTATATCCTTTTCTTCTTGTTTAATAGTATATGAGGATAAGGTACTGAGTGATGTGATGTAGCTTAGATATTAAGATAAATATTATATGCATTCCTTAGCTTTTTCCATTGCAACCACAAGCAGGAAGACTTTTGAATTGGGCTGGTTGAGTGAGAGATTGATCACTTCTTGCCTTCCATAGACTCAATCCATCTTGCACCAAGTTGCAAACACAATGAAATGACTGAAGGTATATTCCAGTATGCTGCCTTATGAATTTGCAGGAAAACGCGAGGAGAAGGCTTTAGGAATTTCAAACAGCCCAAATCGCATTTTGTTGCAAATATAATTTTGTTGCAAATATAAAATTGTTGCTTCATCCACCCCTCATTGTGATTTTGTGTCTTTCTAAGCTATCCAAGGCTATACACTCCTTGCATAAACTCAATCCATATTGTTTTTAGTTGTAAAGACAGAGAAATCACTGTAGGAATGTAATAGCATGTTACTTCAGGTATTTGTAGGAAAACGTGAGAGTGAGCTGTTAGGAATTTCAAACTGTCGAAATCGCGTTTTGATGCAAATTTATAAATGTTGCTTCATCCACCCCTGTCATTGCCTTCTTGTATCCTTCCATGTTCTCCATGGCTGTAATCTCTTTCCATTGCTTTGTATGCAGCTTGTCAGAGTGATGGCAAGAACCAAGTCAACTGCAAGGAGGGCTGGCAAGGGGCCAGGGCTTGCAGCAGCAGCAGCTGGGGCAGCTAGTGTGCCTCCAAAGGGAAGAGTTGCACATGGCAGGAAGGGGAAGCCAATGAGCCTGCTCCAATAAAAGGCCAAGAGATTGAAACATGGTGTAGGTGTGCTAAAGGAGATCAGGAAGCAACAGAAAGCTATAGGCTTTGCAATCCCCAAGGCACCTTTTCAGAGACTAGTGAGAGACATATGTGATAGTTGGCACCTTGGTTTCAGGTGGAACAGGACTGCCATTCTTTCCTTACAGGAAATGGCAGAGGATTACTTGGAGAAATATTTTGAAGTTGCAATGCTGGTAGCAGTGCATGCTCACAGGGTAACTCTGATGGCCAAAGACTTCAACACTTTGTCCAGAGTGAGATGGAGGTATGACAAGCTGGTCCATCTTGTGGAATGGCAGGACATCAAAATGAGAGACATATTATTAATTCCACCTACAAGAAAGTTGAAGGTAGATGAGGTTAAGGTTGTTGAAGTAACCCACTCAATGAGCACCAGAGAGAAAGCTGCTTATGAGGAGTCACTGAAGCAACAAATAAAAGAATCCAAATCTGTTATAGATATGGAGACTGTACAGATGGAGCTGCAGATACAGAGAAGGTTGCAGGAGCTGGGCCCTAACAGAGTTGTCCATATTGAGGATGGAACTTCACTGAATAATTTTGACTTGACAAAACCATGCTTGGCAGCATTGGCTCATAAGAATGAGTATTGCTCAGATACTATCATTCTTGCAATCCTCTAGTAAGTGTCTTTTATTTTACATTTGTTTGCAAAACAATCCTTCTTGTACCTCCTTTACACCCTACCCTAATTATTGTTTGGTCCAATGCAGCATGATGAGAAGCTGGCTTAACCACGCTGTACAGCATACAGTTCATATTATTGATCCTGCCATTTCCTTCAAGTTAAGAGATCCAAAGGAAACTCCCATGGATATTTCCAATTGGTTCAGACACTGCGATTTTGATGTTGTCGATATTTTGCTACTTCCATACCATAACAAGTATGTGGGTGACTGCTTCTTTTGGGATTTTTCTTCAAGATTGAGAACTCTTGTAGCCTTTGATTTCTTAATGCTTTTTTCCTTACGCAGTGACCACTGGAGCTTTGCTTCTATTGACATCCAGCATAAGCAATGCTTTTTATTCAACTCTTTTAAAAACACACACAGAGAGCTGAAATTGTAAGTGGTGTGTGTGCTATTTTTAACTTTAAACTTCATTATTTTGATTTAATGCACACTAACTGAATTATATGTATTGCAGTTGTATTAGAAGGCTTCTAGATGCATTGGATCACTGTCCTCCTAATGTCAATCTTTTGATTTCAATAGAGCCATTAGATTTAGAGGTAGAAAGTCATTCCCTCTACTTATGTCTATTTCATGCTATGCCTTTGAACTTATTGAATAATTTTGTTTTGTTTAGATATTAACAGTTTCTAACATAACTTTCCAACTGTACAGACACCACAACAAGATGATTCAAGTAGCTGCGGCGGCTGCTGGAGAGTGCTGATCAGTGCCAAATATATACTTTCAAGCTATTTTGAGATAGGACAGCCAGAGCTTGTAAGAAAAAATAATTTTCATTTAGCTTCAAAATAATTGATATTGGTACAAAGTATTCTAAATCATCATATCTCATTGCAGATGAGAGAAGATAGCTTCAGCTCGAACTATGTATATAGTTTCAGAGCTGATACAATTTGGAAGTTTTTGAAGTATGCCTCCCCTAAACCTATTGTACCAGCTACTGTCGAGTTGGGTGAGAGCTCTAAAGTCCGAGAAGGTGTCATACACCTTGATGACACAGATGATGCTGATGTGGTGCCACAGGAACAAGGACCTAGTGCTGATGAGGAGAAGCCACAAGAACAAGGACCTGCTGCTGCTGATGTTATTGAGGAGAAGATGGAGCAACAGCAAACAGATGCTCCAGGAACAGTAGAGGAGACAATGGAGCAGCACCAAGAGACTGTACACGATAGGATGGAGCAACAGAAAACAGATTCTCCAAAAAAAGATGATACGGTGAGCTTGGACCATGTAGAGCAGCCTCTGGAGGATCAACCTATAGATAAATAGAAAATGGTTGTTAATAATATGTTCTACATATATAATTAAACACTTCTGTACAAAATTTTACTTTATTGAATATAATACCTTTGTTTATGGAGTCTGTGTTATCTCAATTTTTAAATTTTCAATGTCTTTGCATTTTATTGAACTCTCTCTTCTTTTGAGCACCTGCAAAAAAGCAATATGAAACAATAGGGTAAAGTAAACTAATAGCAGTGCTTAATGAGACTAGGATAAGTCAGATGGTGTACCTTCTTATTGTTGTAGATAAATAAAAAGTCCTTTGAAATAGAACCTTCTGTCTCAAACAGAATGTCATTGCGCAATTGAGCTAGGGAGCAACATTGTCTTAATGAGATATTGACTAGCACATCACCATTCTCAACAACATCAATATCAAGAAGTTTATTTTCTGCACCAAAAGAATCTTCATCTTGATCCATTGGGACTAGTTTTGTACCTAGCATTCGACTGCGCTTATAATAAAAAGAAAAAATAAAATTTTATGATGCAACCATGTACTTCAGTTGCATAGAAGGTTGGACAACCTCACAAAACACTGAACTACATGTCCTCTTATCCCAACCTTTATCCAAAAATTGTGGCATGCATGCCAGACTTGTTGCTTTAACTGTGAACATTGTTTTTGAAACCTTCACTGGAAAGGTATTAAACAAGTCTATAAAAACTGTGAGAGGCATGCATAAAGAAATTTTTATTATCCTTGTGGCAATATTGGGCCTTAGAGCTTTCTGTACTTCTTTGAAAAGCTTGGCCCTATATGCCTCTGTAACACTAAAATGTGGGAGAGGCCAATCCACTGAATTCCATGCCGGAAGGTCTTGTTTTATTAACACACCATGTGTGTTAGCATTGTTCAGTAACTGATAAAAATGATCAGTAAAAAATATACCCGATTGAGCTAGCTCTGTTGCACATTGACCTTGGTATTGTTGTTCTCCTATCAATCCATGTAAAACATCTATAAATCCCAGAATACAATCGATGTTTTGCCATGTCTCATACGATGAAGGGTATAAATCTGAAATAAAATAACACAATAATGTCAATAAGCAAAGAAAGAAAGCTTCATCTTAAAAATCCATACACCTCATAAAGAACAAAACCACAATAGAAAAATATACAATTAGGCCTGTGTTGTGGAAGATCATTTGGATAGTCTCGCAAGACAAGTTCTTCACATGCTGAATCAAAACTTCTTTCACCGATATCTTCCCTCTGGTGATTTTAAAATCTCGTACTCTTCCCTTCCATGACGCCAAGAAAATGTTTTTTGTCTGGGGTCTCTTTCTTTTGCTAGGTTGCATGAGCACCCATGCTCCTTTCGAAACACTAAACCTTTCCCAAGTTACTTGAATTCTCTACCGAAGAAATAGAAGAAGCAGGACGACGGGGTAAGGATGTGTGGTATAATTCTGCCTTCAGAGCATTATAATTCACAGAGCGTCTTCCACAAGAACGGCCATAGTTTTTATTCACCATGGAGACCTTGTGAATCTGTAACAACAGCAAAGTAATGTAAACAAGATAACAAAGTGACGTTTCAAGAAAGAGAAAGTGGGCAGACAGACAGTTGACAAGAAACATCTTACTCTAAGCCAAACAGGATCAAGGGAGCAGTTTTGGAAAAGAAGAGGCTGCTCCACAATGAGGCAGTGGTGTAGAATGGTAGACCTTTCGAAGGAAAGGCAGCACAACATTTCAAAGTTCAAAGGAAGGTGGAAGCGGGAAGGCCCTTGTCAGAGAAAATGTCAGACTAGATTCTATCTTCATGTCCAAAGATCTTGTGAGAATAAAAAACCAATCTCCACATTAATGTAGCACGCTTGTACCTACATAAAGTATTGTTTCTTTTATCTATTTTCTCTTATTTTTGTGAATCTCCAACGTTACGTTGGCCCTCTGTTGATTGGTTGAGAGCTTATTTTTCCAAACCGTAAAAGGCCCCAAAATGAGCTCCCTTTTTTCTTAATGCTATTGGAAAAAGCTAACCTATGACAATATAGCTTGCACCATGTACAACAATATAGCACCTATACACATACTAAAAATCCGACTAACCATAAATTATTATTTTTTAAGATGATGAGAAAGAGCACATGTCAAAATAAGAGAATGAAGTATAACTCTACTATGACTATATATGACTATAAGCCGTGAGCATGGACTTTTTGTGGATTGACAGCCATCAGGGAGTTAAAACGGGCCTGCAAACCCTGCTCAATCATGTGGCCAACAGAAACCAGATTCTTTGTAATATTCGGAATATGAAGTATATCTGCAAGGCACCTTACCCTCCTGCATAGACAATGGCACATCTCCAACATAGGCAATAGGATGAGCAGTGTCATCCCCTATTTCAACAAAACCTAGTCTTTCATCAAGAGTCTTCATTTTCTTGAACCACTTACCATGACTTGTCATATGGTTCGAAGCACCTGAATCAACATACCATACATCATCCTTACATGCTGCTACATTATTTCCAGACACAACATTAATTGCATGTTGTATAACAAACAACCTCTCATTATCCTCATTATTTATGCTAGAGGACGCATAGTTATTTTGCTACACTTTTTCATTTCACATGTCACTCTGCTTCTTATAGCAATCTACCTACACATGTCCAGGCTTACCACAGTAAAAATAGCCTGGTGTATCATTATGTTGCCTTTCCCAATTACCATGACCTCTTTGACTCCCCTTGCCTCTAAACTGGCCGCTTCCACCTGTGTGTTATTATTGCGAATCCTGGGACTGTGTTGCTATTGACCATAATTTTGATTACTTGTTCGGCCACCACCTTGGCCACGTCCATAACCTCTACCTCTTCCTCTACTTGAACTTGTGTAGAAGACCTGCTGCTCTGAACTGTTTTTGTTTTGTGAAGACTGTTGATCTTCACCCAAATTCTTATCTTCAATGATCAGCATTGACAACAAATTTATGAAGTTGGCAGTGTTCTCCCGAGTTTGAATAGACGTCTTCAACGCTTTGTATTATGGCCCAAGACCACGTAGACACTTTTCCCTTATCATCATCATCAACAGAAACACCAATTGATGCAAGGGATTCCACAATTCCCTTAATCTTCAAGGCATAATCATTCACAGACATATTTTTCTTATCCACAGTATGAAGCTCATTCTTCAACTGAATCTTTCATGCCTTGGTGTTGATTTCATACAGCTTCACACCAAGGTGTCCCATGCCTCCTTAGGTGACTTAGCATCTTGCATATGCCCAATCATGGTGTTCTGTATACTATTAGAAAGCCAATAAATGGCTTTACTTGCTCCTTGATTCCAATCCTTGAATTCTTTTACATATGCAATAGTTAGATTAATCTCTGGTATCTCTGGGGCCTCCTTATGTTCACCTTCAATGTAGTCCTAGTAACATTTTTCCATCACAAAATTTATCAATCTAAACCTCCAAGCTTGGAAGTTGTTCTTGTCAAGCTTCTCTACAACAATCTAGTTTATTCCATTATTCGACATCTTGTCTACAACACAAATTTACCAAAAACAACACTCTTTTTTGACCTACACAAGCTGTTGTATTCTCTGCAGCGATACTATACTGTACCCAAATTGTTACAACCAGTGACCTCAATTTGCATACATACACCCAATGGCAACTTTGAGACCTTTTGCAGTACACACAATGTCTGCACAACCAATCACCCTTCCTGCAGTTCCATAAACAGAGTTCTGCAAAGAATTGAAACTTACCTGTGCAGTGCCCGTGAACACCTGTGAACTGAAAAACGAAGGTCCAAACGTGCCCGAAACGTATTTTTAGCCCAAAAATGTTGTCCAATGGACGAAATAGTTACCTTATAGCTCTGCTCTGCGAAGAAATCTCCTCAATCGGATTTCATTTGCCAGTGCCTCCCGAAGAGCTCCGGACTATTGAGATTTAAGCTCGATGTGCAGCTGCACCATGTGCTGGCATGTTAGGTGGGTACATGTGGCAATTTATAAAAGAAAAACCCCCAAAATGGGATGTGATAGGATGTGATGTAATGAGAATGAATGTGGATCTGGATGTGTATGTGGAAGAATGAATGTGGATGCGTATGTGAAAAAATGGATGTGGATGTGTATGTGAAAGGATGTGATGTCGATTTGAGTGAATGAATGAGATGTGATGTGATGTGAATCGGGATGTGAATGAATGAGATGTGATGTCATGCGAATCGGATGTAAATGTATGTTATGGGATGTGAATGGATGTGAATGGATGTGATGTGATGGATGTGAATGGATGAATGTGATGTGATAGATGTGAATGGGTGGATATAATGTGATGTGAGTCGGACAAGTATGAATGAATGATATGTGATGTGAATGGATGAGATGTGATGTCATGTGAATCAGGATGTGAATGAATGATATGAGATGTGAATGGATGAGATGTATTGGGACTACATAGAAGGTGAGCATGAAGAGGCATCGGAGATACCGGATATAAATCCGACTGCTGGCAGATGTGAAAGAGTTTAAAGACTGGAACCAAGGAGCCAGGAAGGTTATGTATTGGCTATCCATTAGTATACAGGACACCATGATTGGGCACATTCAGGATGCCAAGTCCCCCAAGGAGGCGTGGGATACCTTGGTAAAGCTTTATGAAACAAATACCAAGAGACGCAAGATACAGTTGAAGAATGAACTTCATACTGTGGAGAAAAAGAGCATGTCTGTGAATGACTATGCGCTGAAGATAAAGGGTATTGTGGAATCCCTTGCATCTATTGGTGTGTCAGTAGATGATGATGATAAGGTGGAAGTCTGTCTACGTGGTCTCGGGCCACAATACAAGGCGTTCAAGACGTCTATTCAGACGCGGGAAAACATTCCCAACTTTACAGATTTGGTGTCTATGCTGATTATCGAAGAGGAGCTTGGGTGAAGACCAACAGTCTTCACAAAGTAAAAACAGTTCAGAGCAACAGGCCTTCTACACGAGTTCAGGAAGAGGACGAGGTAGAGGAGGCCGTGGACGCGGTCAAGGAGGTGGCCGAACAGGTAATCAGAATTATGGCCAGCAGCAACAGCAACAACAACAGTCCCAGAATCAACAACAACAACAACAACACGTAGGTGGAAGAGGCAAATTCAGAGGCAGGGGGAGTCAAAGAGGCCGTGGAAATTGGCAAAGGCAGTATAATGATGCACGTGAATGCTATTATTGTGGTAAGCCTGGACATGTACAGGCAGAATGTTATAAGAAGCAGGCTGACATGCAAAATGGGAAAGTGCAGCAAAACAACTATGCATCCTCAAGCAGAAATAATGAGGATAATGAAAGGTTGTTTGTTATGCAGCATGTCGTGAATGCCGTGTCTAAAAATGTTGATGCAGCACAAAAAGATAATGTATGGTATGTGGATTCAGGCGCTTCGAACCACATGACGAGTCATGGGGAGTGGTTCAAGGAGATGAAAAACCCGGAAAGACCAGGTTTTGTGGAAACAGGGGATGACACTGCTCATCCAATTGCTCATGTTGGAGATATGCCATTGTCTATGCAGGATGGCAAAGTGAAGTACCTTGCAGATGTACTTCATGTACCGAACATAACAAAGAATCTGGTTTCAGTTGGCCAAATGATTGAGCAAGGTTTGCAAGTTCGGTTTAACCCTGATGGTTGTTATATTGAAGACTTTAAAGACAAGTGCAGGTTGGTTGCAAAAGGCAACAGAGTGGGCAGAATGTTTACATTGAATGTAGACATGCCTGAAATGAGTGCTGCGATGTTTGCAAATGGTTCAGGAATTGTTGCAGACACACACATTTGGCATGAAAGGATTGGACATGTAAATGTGCAGAGATTGAAGTCTATGCAGGCAAAAGGAATTGTGACAGGGCTGCCAAAATTTAAAGTGGAAGGTATGCAGAAAATATGTGAAGCATGCCAATTTGGGAAGCAAACAAAGCATGTGTTTCCACGTAACAGATATGTGAGCGGAAATGCACTAGATGTTGTGCATTCAGATGTATGGGGTCCTACGAAGACTATATCTATGGGAGGCTGCAGGTATTATGTGACTTTCATTAATGACCACACAAGGAAAGTGTGGGTATATTTCATGAAGGAGAAGAGTGAGGTGTTCACTCACTTTCAGAATTTCAGAGTTTTGGTTAAAAAGCAAACAGGGAAATATGTAAAGTGCCTAAGGTCAGATGGAGGGGGAGAGTACTTCTCCAATGAGTTCTCTGAATTTTTGAAGAAGAATGGTATTCGGAGACAGTTTACATGCAGATACACTCCGCAGCAAAATGGAGTTGCTGAGCGAAAAAACAGGCACATTGCTGAGATTGCGCGAGCATTGATGGAAGAGAAAAATATGCCGCATAGCTATTGGGCTGAGGCTGTTTCTACAGCAGTATACATCATGAACAGGATCCGACTGCAGCCATACATGATGTAACTCCAGAGGAGAGGTTTACTGGCAGAAAACCAGATTTGTCTCATCTGAAAGTCTTTGGGTGCATTGCATATGTTGTGCATGTGCCAGATGAGCTGAGAACGAAGCTGGATCCGAAAGCTGAAAAATGTGTGTTTATTGGATACTCCCTTGAGCAAAAGGGATACAGGTGTTATAACCCTGCTACACGTGAGTTGAGGGTAAGCAAGGATGTTGTCTTTGATGAGATGAGCAGCTGGTATGCTGCTGAAAAAGAAGCTGTTGGGATTGATGTGAGTGGAAGTGTGGTTGCACAGAATGCAGGTCAGCAATCACAGTCTTTGAGTGGACCAGGAGAGTCCTCATCTAGTGGGTCTGTTGATAGACCATGGAGTGGCAGGCTGCGTCATAATACCAGCCCTGCAAATGTGATTACTACATCACGTAAAGGAAAAGAGAAAGTGGTTGAGCCCCTTGGTATGCCTGACATTTTTGCAGGGCATTCTCATATTGATGGAGAGTCTAGTGGCTCAGATATGAGCCTTGATGAGGAGCTTGGGATCCCAGCTATGAGAACACCTGGTGTAAAGAAGGCTATGGAAGCCATGAATGAAAAGCTGCGAAGATCAGGGAGAGTGAAGAACCCTGTGTAGAGATTTACATATGATGGTTATGTGGCACATCACTATGCATATATGGCAAAGGTTGTGCAGGTTGTTGAGCCCACATGCATTGATGAGGCTGTTGGAAATGTGTGTTGGGAGAAAGCTATGGATGAGGAGATGGATGCACTATATGGAAATGAAACTTGGGATTTAGTGCAATTGCCTGAAGGCAAGAAAGCCATTGGATGCAAGTGGGTGTACAAAGTTAAACATAACAGTGATGGAAGCATAAACAGGTACAAGGCTAGATTGGTAGCCAAAGGGTATGCGCAGACATATGGCATTGATTATGAGAAAACTTTCAGCCCAGTTGCCAAGATGGCAACGGTGAGAGTTGTGATAGCAGTGGCTGTGTCAAAGCAATGGTCTTTACATCAGATGGATGTAAAGAATGTATTCTTGCATGGGGATTTGCAAGAAGAGGTGTATATGCCTTCATTCAACAGTTTGATGTGGCATTTTTTGGTGGTAACTTCACAGAGGCATCTAAGGTACGCAAGGCAGCTTCTTTCCTAAAGGGTAATGCTCTTCAATGGTGGTCGACACTTCTTCATCAGGGAATAGCACCTAGCACTTGGGTGGAGTTCAAGCAAATCTTCTCTTCCTTATGGTTGACACCGATCATAATCCTCAAAATCTCTGAATGAATCCTTAATTCCAATCATTCCTTCATCGATGTACCTATGGCATCATTGGCCAGAATGCTCACCACATGTCTACTCAAGGGGCCTTTTCGATAGTTCCTAACTCATAGTAACCGACAATATATTCACATATCAAAATAGAATCTTCGTTGAAGATCAACAAGGTCAACCAATGGATCCATATAAAAGAGCCATGGACTCATCCGTTGAGGACTAGCAAGGTCAATCAACCAGATCCATGCCCGAATTCAAAAAACAACTCTTACTCCTTGTTCCAATATCTTCCTCGACGCACGCGTGGGTATCGTCGGCGACCCAAAGCCCGAGCACCATATGGTCAGCACTCTTTAGGATCCTTTGCAGGTGACCTAGCGCTAATGATTGTTTTAAAGACAGTTCATTCTGTGAAAAAGGTAATTTCATATTGGGTGTGTAAGTGGTGTGACTAATTTTAAGTTTACATGAATACTCGGCTAGGGGGCCTGGGAACTCTTTTCCCTAGTACCCAGGACAAAACCTAACCAAATTCTTAATTGGATCCATCACTACAGTGGTTGGTTAGGCGCAGTTGGCTAACCCACGGGACTGGATGGGGTTAGGCTGGACTGATGGATCCCTAAATTGAGACTCAATTCTGTTATGGTACGATAGATGAAGTAAATCCCGGATAAAAATTATTCTATGGAAAAGAATCAACGCCTGTGCCTCTCAATAAGGAAAAAAGCGTTGGTCTCTATGATTCAAGTGCAATCTTTTCTCTGATCTGACTATGGGACTTACGAGTTCGGTCAGATCAGTTCAGTTAGTTAAGGCTTTTGACTAGTTAGAGAAAAATTATCCTGGAGGAATCGCCCGGGCTTTCCGGGCAAGGGAAGTTTTTCCGGGTTCGGTTTTGGAAGAACCGATGGATTAGTCTCTTGTCTGGATATCCGTGGGCGAGGCCCCGAGTGAGGGACCCTGCCCCGCGCAAGAAATGCTGCTTCCGCTGCTAGCACCCCTGAATTCGTTGTGCGGTGGGGACAGGGATCTCACATAGCGGATGCCTTGTCTAGGAAACCACATGTGGCCGCCATCTTCATTATCTTTCATCATGAACTTGATGATATGCGAGAACAATATGCTCATGACTCAGATTTTGAGATCGTTTGACTGAAGGAGAGCGAGTTGATCATTATTCTCTCAAGGAAGGATTTTTGATGATGCATGACAAATTGTGTGTCACATCTCAGTTGAGGCAGAAGGTTTTTGTGACAGAATGCCATGCTCCACCTTATGCAGGCCATCATGGTATTGAGGCTATAGTGAAGGTTTTGGAGGCATTCTTTTATTGGCCTACTATGCACAAGAATGCTGATGCTTTTGTTCGTGATTGTATCATTTGTCAGAAGGTGAAGTATGACCGTCAAAAGACACCTGGGTTACTTCATCCTTTGCCTATTCCAGATAGACCATGGGAGAGTATTGCTATGGATTTTATCTTTGCTCTTCCTAGGACAAAGAATGGGAATGATGGCATCTGGACTATCATAGATCGTTTCAGCACGCAGGCTCATTTTATTCCAGTCGGGAAGAAGATTAATGCAGAGCAAATGGTGAGGATATTTTTGACGAATATCTTCAAATACCATGGGATGCCCACATCTATTGTCAGTGACCAAGATCCTCGAATGACGAGTTTATTTTGGAGAGCATTGTTCGAGAACATGAAGACTTCATTGAAGTTTTCATCGTCTTTCCATCCACAAACAGATGGGCAATCGAAAATTGCCAACTCAGTTGTATTGGATCTTCTAAAGTGTTATGTTTCGGATCATAAGGAATATTAGTGGGAAAAGTATCTTCCTTTGGTGGAGTTTGCTAACAACAACACCATTCACACTTCGACAGGAAAGGCACCTTTCGAGATTGTGGAAGGCGGGAAGAAAGTACCTCCAATCCTGCATACAAAAGATAAGATCTTTGAGACGGATCGTTTTGTGGAGAATATGGATGAGGCTTACAAAAAGGTCAAGGTGGCTCTTCAAAGGACTCAAGAGAAACAGAGGACAGCAGCAAACCTTCACCGTCGATCATTGGTTTTTGATTTGGGTGATTGGGTGCTTTTGAGATTTGAGAAGGCTAGACTCAAGAAAATGGAGGGTAAACAGAGCTTATACCCTAAATTGAGTATGCGGTACTATGGGCCTTTTCAGGTGATTGAGAAGATGAGTGATGTTTCCTATCGTCTTCAGTTACCGGATCATTGGAAGATTCATAATGCATTCCATGTGAGTCTTCTTAGACCTTTCAGAGGTGCCGTGCCTACAGATCAAGTTGATGAGACAAAACCAGAGGTAGAAGAACTTGATGAGATTCTTCAACCGGAACAGATTTTGGCACATAAAGAAAGAAAAGTCAGAGGGAAAGTTTCACGTCGATACATGGTGATGTTTGTGAACTATTCACCTATGGATTTGAAGTGGATGGAGGACGGTGACTTGGCAGATTCACCGAGGATACTACAACTTTACCTCAAGGCTTTTGGTTTGGAGCCTACCTTAGAAAGTGCTTCAACAGGTTCAGCTATCATTCTGGAGTACTACCTGTTACTCAAGAGGGGGGTGACTCTGCTCCTTTGTCACAGAGTTCACTTGGATGAGATCTGGAAGTCGCTTGGTGTTCTTATCAACACACCCGAGATACTGAACTGACAATATATCTGCCTATGGGATTTCTATGATATATGTGCACTAGTCACATGGTTTGATTCATGGATATACCAATATCTTCAAAGAATGGGGACGCCTATTCTAGACTTTCGTCTGATATGCATCAGTGTTTATTCTTGTTCATGATGTACTGCTGATCGTGGGTCCTGTGGGATGGTCATGAGCAGAGCAAGTAAAGCATCCAAGGGGACATGATTATTCACAAAGTGGATGCTCTCAATTTATGTATTCCGATGTTCTGTTTCAGTTGGCAAGACATACCTTTCTCGTTGCTCTCTTAGGTTCTGTTTCAGTTGGCAGATCCTTTGAATAAACAATCGGGACGATTGCTTTGTTTTAAGAGGGGGGTATGTTACAGGACTGAATATTTTACCTCTTTATCTTGAGCATTGTAATCATGTTTTAAGCATGTTTAACATTCACTAATCATGTTTTGATCTGTATATGCATATGTACGTTTGTACACATGTGAGGATACAGATACATGTTGTGTGTGTGTGAGTACATGTTTGTTCGTGCCCATTTGTATGTACATGTGCATGTTTTTGGTCTTTCTCTTACCTTGTTGCAGGAAGCAGCAGGCTGAGATACCTTGTGGGACAGCCCAGTCAGTAGTTGACACATGGCCCACCAACCAGCAGAGCTGACACGTGGCACATGTACAGGTGCAGCTGACATGGCACGCGTGGCACATGTAGCTGACACATGGCATTGTCATGTGGTTGATGAAAGCACTATCATATGGTTAGCTGCAGGTGACGGCACATATATAGGTAGCTGGCTACAAGCAGGCGCCAGGCGCTGCAGTGCAACCAAGCGCAAGTAGCAGCGTGTGCAGCAGCAAAGGTGTGCAACAAGCGCAAGGCGCGCAGCTGAAGCGTTGGCGGCTGGCTGCCACGTAGAACAGGCGCATACAACGTGGGCAGCAGCGAAGCGTGGGCAGCAGTAAAGCATGGGCGCCGGCCAGCAAGACACGTAGGGAAAAAAAGAGCGCAAGAGAAAAGCGCCAGACAGTCCAAAACGCGAAAAGAGAAGCAGCGTGGGATTTTCGAAAAGAATAAAACGCTAGGTGCCATGTTTATTTTTTTTAATTTTTTTTTAAAAAAAAAGAAGAAAATAAAGATCTATTCGATAGTTTTTGAGAAAAGCCCTTCTAGTAGATTCTTCTAAGGGGAAAAAGCATAGCTTTTTTCCCCAAACTTGTATAAATAAGAGACCAAGGCTCTTGTATCCCACAACACATCTTGGGTGAAAGCTAGTAGGAGCTCTCCTCCACGTGGATCAAGGAGGCATCTTCTCGGAAATGTAGTTGGTACATCACATAAAGGCAAAGAGAAAGTGATTGAGCCCCTTGGTATGCCTGATATCTCTACAGGGCATTCTCTTGTTGATGGAGATTCTAGTGGCTCAGAGATTTCCAACAATGAGGACACTTGGTGTGAAGAAGGCTATGGAAGCCATGAATGCAAAGTTATGAAGATCTGGAAGAGTCAAAAATCTTGTGCAACGGTTGACTTATGATGGTTATGTGGCACATCACTATGCTTATATGGCAAAAGTTGTGCAGGTTGTAGAACTCACATATTTTGATGAGGCTATTGAAAATGTGTGTTGGGAGAAAGCTATGGATGAGGAGATGGATGCATTGTATGAAAATGAGACTTGGGATTTGGTGTTCTTGCCTGAAGGTAAGAAAGCTATTGGTTAAACACATGGGATTGATTTTAAGGAGACATTTGCCCCAACTGCAAAGATGGCAACTGTGAGAGTTATGATTGCGGTGGCAGCAGCTAAAGACTGGTTTTTACATCAGATGGATATAAAAAATATGTTCTTGCATGGTGACTTGTAAGAAGAGCTGTATATGGATCAGCTACCAGGTTTTGAGGATACATGTCACCCAGAGTATGTGTGTAAGCTTCGTAAGGCTTTGTATGGATTGAAGCAAGTGTGCATAAGCTTCGTAAGGCTTTGTATGGGGTGAAGCAAGCTCCACGAGCATGTCATGACAAGATTGCTAAGTATCTTGTTACTATTGGTTTTCATATGGCAGATGCAGATCACTCCTTGTATATGCGCAGGAGTGATAAGGGTATTGTGATCATCACCATCTATGTAGATAATCTTATTGTTGGGGTGACAACTTGGATGAGATTGAGTATATGAAAAGTCTTCTCAAAAGGAATTGAGATGAAGGATTTGAGAGATCTACGCTACTTTTTGAAAATTGAGGTCACTCACACACCTGAGGGTATTTGGCTGTCACAAAGACATTATGTATTGGACATGTTGTCAAGTATAGGATGGCTGATTGTAAGCCAATCTCAATGCCATTAGATCGAAATGGCAAGCTTAGTGCGGATGCAGGTTATGTGTTGGAAGATCCCACTATGTACAAGAAGATTGTGAGAAGTTTGATCTATGTCACGATCAACAGGCCAGATTTTAGTTACACTATTAGCTTAGAGAGCCATTTTATGCAAGTTCCGTGCAAACCATATCTTGACAGTGTCTGACGCTGTTGATTATACATTGTTTTATGTAGCAAGTGTACCATTGGAGCTATATGGGTACACAGATGCAAATTGGACAGGTAGCATCTCAAATAGGAAATCTACCAATGGATTTATGTTTTCATTAGAAAGTGCTGCTGGACATGGAGCAGCAAGAAGAATCCCACAATTGCCTTGTCGAGCATAGAGGCAGCGTACAAAGGAGCTGCGGTGGTAGCATGTGAGATAGCTTGGTTACGCAAGCTACTTGCTGATTTGGGATTGCATGTGGAGAGAAAGGTTATCATATATTGTGACAAGCTTAGCAATATACAGTTGGCCAAGAACCCAATTTTTCATGCGCGAACGAAACACATTGAGATACATTACTACTTCATAAGGGAGAGAGAGTCTTGGCAGGTGACATCAACTTACCTACGTCAGCACTCAGGATCAGGTATAGCTGACATCTTCACAAAGGTCTTGGGAGCTGAGAAGCTCCGTAGATTTCGAGATATGCTTAGAGTTCATGAGTTGAAGTTGAGCTTGAGAGGGAGTATTGAGATGTCAAGCTCAACAAGATCTAACACTCACGAGGTGTCCGCATAACCGTTCGACATTTACATCACTGGCAGGTTTGGTAGTCGGCACCAACATATCTTCGCCAAAGATTCTACAGTTAGACTACACCGACTACCTACCCACTCCTCTTATCGTGTTCACATTATGGACCGCTTGTATATACTCTATTATGTGTGTTAGTCACTTTATCTTCTTTGTAGACCTCTTTTGTTGTGTGAAGAAAAAGAATTTTCAGCCTCACCTTGTGTGCTCTCTTCTAGGGCTTGTGTGAGTGTGTGTGCTTGCAAGAGCTCAAGCTCTCTTCCCCCCTGCATCTTTTTACCGTGCCACTGGCATAAGTGCGAAAGCTATCACCCAAATAGGTGATCAATGTCCGCAACACTAGGTGAGCTCAATATCTCGACAAACTATACAAGAGCTCAAGCTCTCTTCACCCCTGCATCTTTTCACCATGCCACTGGCATAAGTGCCAAAACTATCACCCAAATAGGTGATCAATGTCTGCAACACTAGGTGAGCTCAATATCTCTTCCCCCCTGCATCTTTTCACCGTGCCACTGGCATAAGTGCGAAAGCTATCACCCAAATAAGTGATCAATGTCCGCAACACTAGGTGAGCTCAATATCTCGACAAACTATACATGAGTTTTTATAATACCAAAATAAGGATAAATGCATTCACATACATATATGAAGATGCAACACATGATATGATGACCTTCAAAATTATCTTTCAAGAAAAACTTATTTGCTGTTGTGAAAATGTATACTTCAAAGAAAGCCAGAGTAGTATAATCTAGAATCAAAACCTAAAACTGTAGGGCCGATCTCATGATCTCTTAACATGTCAACGTTGCTGGTTAGTTTCAAGATACTAAATGAAATTTTGCAAAAACAAAGGAGATTTTATAGAAACAAAGACCTAATGGGATCAATTATCAATATAATGAAAGACAGAGAACAATTGCTAGCAACCTTGGCTCCTTGACCTAGTCCTTCACACCTTGAGCGAAAAGTGATACATACACTTGATCTTCACTCCAACCTTGTTATAGCCTAGTTGATGAAGAATGAGAACTCTTGTATACCATCACTATAGGCCTCAAAAAGATCATCCTTCGTTTGTCAAAATGTTCTTGAAGCTTGATTTTACCCTATCAATTCGTTGCCTTGCAAGGTGTCCGACATCACGCAGGTTGAACTCGTTGACTTATTTTCTACATGAGGAAGAAAGATGCCACAAACATTTTTTACAAGAATAAGGCTCTGCATGAAGGAATAAAGGTCCTTGTGACATCTAAGGAATAAGGCCTTGCAAGGTGTCCGACATCACGCAGGTTGAACTCGTTGACTTATTTTCTACATGAGGAAGAAAGATGCCACAAACATTTTTTACAAGAATAAGGCTCTGCATGAAGGAATAAAGGTCCTTGTGACATCTAAGGAACTAACAAGTTTTTGAGAGCATTGTCATCTTTCATCCTTTCACTACGTTCCTTTCTACTAACTAGAGAGCAAAGTTTGTCTACCAGCAGTCAAGTTCCCTGCTGGTGGAGGAAGAGATTGGACATCCACCATTGAGATTTATCCAACGACAAAGGAGAAAAGGAAGATTGGAGAAGACTTGCGTAATGAGGATAATTCTAGAAGAACCAAGGGTGTATGCCAAGCAAAGAAACAACTGGACACTAGGAATGATGCAAAGGATTTTCAAATGTCAGGAAACGCCGCCAAAGATGGCCATTTCTTCGCGGTCATGGAGGAACTTCCAAATAAGGGGGCAGGGGGGTTCATAGATACTGGTGCTTCAGAAATGTACTGCAATGAGTTTATGCAGGATTTACCACCTGTATAAACCTTGCCATGTATTTGTGAAGTTGTGTTAGGATGAGAAACAATACCATGCATCCCCACAAAGGTCAAATTTCAGGACTACTGCTCCCCTTTGGTTGTCCCATGCAGACCCGTGTCATAAAATGATAGCCCACACTTACGGTGGTTCTTTCTACTGTGTCATGGATCAATGATTAGTTCAACAGAAGATCCCGAGAACTTCCTCAAAGGAAACTCAAAGGAAAGGCTTGGTCCACTAAAAAGGAGAATAGACATGACTGATTCGAGTTTATTCATCACTTCCAATGCAGACGAAGCTGTAAGCACCCAGTTTTTCTATGAGAGTATCATGGTCTGTGACTTCACATGAAGCAAGCAACGATTCTCATTACGACATGTTCTTACCCACTGAAAAGTCCCATACAAAGCAACTGCCTCCTCTCCTTTCTCCACATCAATCAAGAAAACATTCCGATGGCAAACACGTCGTCACATCATCTCTGCGAACCTCTTCAGTAATGCAAACAACAATTGTATACATCATGTTCAAAATCTAAAAAATGAATGTGCCTTTTGAATATACTATGGCCTTATATTCAAGTGCACTAAAAAATGGGCCAATCAAAATCATCTTCAGAGATGCCAATAATTGTGCAGGCCTTAGCATGTTCAGTGTGAGCAGGACATGCCATGATAGGGCATTATCATTTGATGCAAATTTTATCATGACATGTTGAAGAATCAACCACTTTTCTTTCATGGAGCAGTATGATGCTTTCTATGTAGGCACTATCTTATTAAAAAACAGCATCTTAGCCAGGTTGCACTTAGTATAGATTATAGTTGGCATTGTTCAATTGATAGCCAGATGGTTGATAGTATCAACTTGACTTTGATGAAGTTCGATTTTCTGGTCTTGTATGGTTTGTCAAACCTTCCCTCAATGCCTCAATGGTAACACCATTATCCACAAGAACACTGCTCACACCCATCCGAGAAACCTGCACATTTACAGCAGAGTGTCGGGGATTACCAAGGCTAAAATACCAGTTAAACCTCTGCCCAGCTTGTGATTTTGCGCAAGCGCGCACACACAAAAGAGGGGCCATCAAATGTTACAAAGCCTCTACCAATATTTTGGAAGAGATATGCTGTTTCAGTTTTTTTTGTTCAGTGCATTGACATTTACATGATAGGGAAGCATTGTATATATACCTAGATGAATCCAAGAACATGCCCAAATTCACCTTTTAGGAACGTGCATTCAACCCACAAGACTATATAATTATCAACTCCATTATGCATAGTATGGACTAGATACTACGACATCCCCACTAACATCATCAGTGCCCAATAGTGGGTGTAGAACTTTGTATCAAGATATGCTCACACACACACACACACACACACATAAGAGCATATAGGTGGTCCCTATTTCTACTCTCGTGTGATGACGCTCCTCGCTATCAGCGAACCAAGATTGAACCCAGGCGTAGTGGCATTGAAACGGCAATAGTTGGCTGCCTCTTGCTGCTCCATGAAACCGCTCCTGAGCCGAGGGAAAAAATGTAGCGTGATGTGGATCTCCTTGTGTCTGGATCTCCTCCCCAATTTGAGTCACTCCAACCTTGGAGTCGAACTCGTTCCTTCGTGTCACCTTCAGCGGTGTAGAAGAGTCCAAGATCCTTCGTACCCTGCAGATACTGCAGGATCCGCAATCCTGCGTCCCAATGAGACTTCAACGACGTCTGCATGAATGAGCTCAACAACCCCACAAGAAAGCTCAAGTCCAATTTGGTGTTCAGCAACCAGATCAACGAACCAACCAGCTTCTGGTACAGAGAGGCATCAACTGGCTCACAGGGATCATCCACTCTAAGCTTCGTGTTCGGATCCATCGGCGACGTGATAGGCTTGCAGTTCTCCATCCCAAAGGCCTCAAGCAACTCATGAACATACCGCTGCTGAGAGACCAAAAATCCCCTTTGGGTCTGCTAGATCTCCAATCCCAAGAAGAAGTGGAGTAAGCCTAAATCGGTCATCTCAAACTCCTTTGACAAGGCAGCCTTCTGCAATGTGCTCCATATGGCCGCCGGTGAGAATGAGGTCATCCACATTAAGGATGATCAACGTGACCATGTTGCGTTCCCGAAAGAGATATAGGTTGGGATCTGCAACTGATCTCTGAAATTCAGTCAGTAGAAAGAAGGAATCAATCTTCTGATTTCCAAGCCCTGGGAGCCTGTTTAAGACCATAAAAGGCCTTCTACAATCTGTAAACCATCCCCTTTGATCCTGGAACCTCAAAGCCTGGAGGCTGCTCAACATACATCTCCTCTTGCAGGTCACCATTAAGGAACGCAGATTTAACATCCATCTGATATACGGGTCATTGCTGAGAAGAAGCAAGGGCAAGAACTGTCCGAATCGTGGTCATCCTTGCTGTCGGTGCAAAGGTATCCTCATAGTCAATGCCCGGCCCCGCTGAGCATAACCCTTAGCCACAAGTCTGGCTTTGTGTTTGTCCACCGACCCATCTGACGTATACTTGGTCTTAAAGACCCACTTGACACCAATGACAGACTGTTTCGATGGCCTCGGTACGAACTCCCAAGTGTTATTCTTCTCAGTGGCATCCAGTTCCACCTGCATGGCTTTTCTCCAAGTATCATGTGCAAGGGCTTTCTTGACGGAAGTGGGCTCTTTGTCTTGCATGATACGAGACATCAAAGCATAGTTTACCTATAAAAGCTCCGTTGAATGACTTTTATCATGAACTGTGTGCGATCTTCGAGGTCCGTCCTCTGTGGTCCATTCGGAGGAAGCTCCGTGACACCTGACTTCCGAAGAGTGTCTACCAACCACCTGGGTACTCGAACAGAACGCGGAGTCTCTTGCTGCTGCGAGGGCTCATCTCCAGTTGCGGGCTCAACCTCCTCAACTGATTGAGGCTGTCTAGCTGGAACAATCGACTGGGAATCACCATCGGAATCTTCTAGTTCTCCACGAAGTGGTGGCTCATCAACAGTGGAAACCGGAACATGTCCATCAAAGACCACATCCCTGCTGACAACAACCTCGTTCCTCTCTGGATCATATAACTTGTATTCCTTGGAAAGAGAGTTATATCCCACAAAGATAAGCTTTTGGGACTTTGAGTCGAGCTTCCCCCTCTACTTCTTCGGAATGTGAACATATGCATCGCTCCCAAACACATAGAAATGGGAGACATCAGGTTTCTTGCCAAAATATGCCTTAAAGGGAGTCATGTTCGGTACTGAAGTTGTCGGAGAACGGTTGAGGATATGGACAGGCTACAGCCGTAGCCACAGCCTCTCCCCAAAAAGGACGAGGAAGATCATGATGCTCTAGCATCGTCCTCGCCATCTCCACCATAGTCTTGTTCTTACGTTCAACTACTCCATTCTCTGACGGCAAACCTGTATTGGGCATCTCCCGCTTGATGCCATGTTCCGCACAAAATCTCACTGTTGGAATCCTACTAAAGTAGCCAAGGATCTTCAATTCAACAAGGCTCCTGGTGGGTGGTGGTTGGACAGAGGCACTAACTTGGAGGCTTTTGAGATACAACTCCTTACTGCAAATGGGGGGTTTGTCTTTGAAGACGTGGTTCGAATGGGTGAGCCTAAGCTGCATAGAAGAAGTGCCCCTGGTAGCTTGGTAGCTGCACATGGGAGGCCTGCTATAAGGGATGGGGAAATTTTCATTTATACAAAAAAAGTAACCAAGGAAATGCAAGATACGATATAGTCAACTGCCATGATGGCTTGTGACATTGTGAATGTGAACATGGTGGTGGCCAATGCGCATGTTGAGTTCTCTATGACCACCAGTGGGTCACAAAGAATGGGGATACATTACACGATCACGATCTCAGTGTATCCAACCTGCACATGTGATGATTTCTTGAGAAGAGTTGGTCTCTTGGATTTCGTTGTACATGCCTTGCAAGCATATCTATTATGTGTATTGTTTGTATATACCACTCTCCATGGCGCCTTCCCAAACAACCTGGCCAGTCTTGCGGTCCCGTAGAGCAACAGAATGCTCCTCAAACTCCACCCAGAAGCCAGTCTTGCACACCTTATGCACTGATAACAGATGAAAACCAAGGTGGGGACGTAAAGAACACGAGAGGAATGCTTCCTCCCTCTGCCATCGGGAATGATCTCCATCCGGCCCTCACTGTGTATCGGTATGGTGGAATTGTCGCCAATGAAAATGCGACCTGACTGCCGTTTCAGATCTTGAAGGAAGTCACGGGAAGGAGTCGTATGCCTAAAGCACCACTATCAAAAATCCATTCGCGAGTATCGTTTGCGGTGAAGCCAACTGCCTCCTCACTCGAAGAAGATAAAGCATTCGTGTCGAACATCTCCAAGGATCAGCACTTTTCCCAGTCCGCTTGGGACACTTCCTCCAATAGTGGCCTTTCTTGCCACAATCATTACAGGTCCTCTCGGCCTTCAGTTTCTCTCAGTCTGAATCGGGCTTCTTCTTAGAAGACTACTCCGATGAAGCCTTCCCTTTGCCCTTGTTGTTATTACGGCCTTTCGACCGTTGGCCAGTTAAGGCCTTAGAACCTCCGCCTTGTGGAGGGTTTGTGAATCACTCTTCCTGGTCCAAGACCATGGGCACAAGCTTCTCCCATGTGATGGTGCTGAGCTTGCCACTGGTGATCAAAGAAGAGTAAAAGGCTGAGTACTGAGAGGGTAAATGCGATAGCAATGTTATGGCCATATCCTTTGACGATATCTCTTTCCGTGTCTGGAGAACTTCCTGCTGAAGAGCCTGTAGCTTGTTGATGTGCTTTCGCATCGTCGACGACTTTGCAGGATTCATCACCCGCATCTGAACTTCCAAGGAGATTCTCTTCATGGGTGATACCCTATTGTAGAGAAATGCTGCCAAATACCTCTGGCCAGCGTCATATGCTTTATGTGATTGATCACCTGTGGTGTGCAATTGAGGAAGATGAAAGAACGGACTTTGGCATTAACACTGTCATGTGCAAGATTTGCCATGAACATTCTCTGAGGCTAGTCCTGAAGGGCAACAGATAAAGAAGGAACTCAAGAATCAGTTAGAACCAGGTTTTGGAGCATGAAGTGCAGATTTGGCTAGGGTTGGACTAGGAGAAGGACAAGGAAGAACCTGTCGGCTGCATGGAGAACAGGCGGATCTGCGTTTATCATATTTATGTCCAGTCGGCCAGCACTCTAGTGGTCCAAGGGTCTATATAAAGGCACTAATGCTCATCATTGTGATTCATTCACTCCCACTTTGGGTGTGGGTCTAGACTAGGACTAGAATAGGTATTTTACTATCTTTTCAAGGCAGCCCTAGGCTGTAAGGATTATGTACCTTTTTGTACCATATGAAATACTGGATTTCCAGCCATCTCTCTCTCTCTCTCTCTACTCTCTCTCTCTCTCTCTCTACTCTCCCTACTCTGGTACCAGAGCATCAGGCTCAGTAAGGCTAAACACTGATTTAGTCCCATATGAAGGTGTATAGGTCCAAGGTACAGGAAAGTGCATAGGTACGAAGCCCGAGGCAAGGAACACAAGACCGGGAAGAGCTCCTAGGAGGTTGGTTGGTGGTGTTCCACAAAGCCCAAAGGGGATGGCAGTCTTGTGAGCCAGGAAAGGCTTTCGGGCAACGGTTCCAAGGGAGGATGATCCTCCAAGGGGTGGAGTGAGTGCCAGACTCATTTCTCAGGAAGATGGTGTTCAGAGATAGGGCAGGAACGGATTGGGGATTGGATGGAACAGATGCATAGATCTTATTCAGAGTCAAAGTGGATTTGGAGACCGGGCTGGGTTTTCAGTGAAAAGGGTTGCCAGAGACGGATGGGATGACAGAGGGACTTCGGGAACAGAATGGGATGATGACAGTCATCCAAGAGCAGATTGGAATCCCGTCATCAAGTTTAGCAGAGGGGGATGTCATGTGCAAGATTTGCCATGGCCATTCTCTGAGGCTAGTCCTGAAGGGCAACAGATAAAGAAGGAACTCAAGAATCAGTTAGAACTAGGTTTTGGAGCATGAAGTGCAAATTTGGCAAGGGTGACTAGGAGAAGGACAAGGAAGAACTTGTCGGCTGCATAAGGGTGCAGTCGGCTGCATGGAGAACATGCGGATCTGTGTTTATCATATTTATGTCTAGTCGGCTGGCCGACCAGCAGTCTGTTAGAAGTCATCTCCTATCTATACCTATTTACCAGGGTCTCTGTTGTGGGTGTGCCTACCCTTTTAGGTGTTTTCTCATTTTTCCTCACTCCCTGTATTTTTCCTATTTTTTTGTGGCTTTGGTGACAGTCTTGTGGTGGCAGGAGGTCTTAGTTGTTGGCCAACTACAGCAGTGTTCCTATTGGAGGTAGCCGACTGCCTTGCATAGGTCGTGGACTTGTTTCCATGCTGGCCGACAGTACACACCTGGCCGTTTGGGTGTAGATGAAGGTCGTGGAGTTCATGCGCCTATCGGCTGTCCTAGAGTAGGCCGATTGCAGTGTTGGGGCCATATATAATGGCCCCACAGCCCCTTGCCACATGTATCTTGTTTTTTGGGATTTTCCTTGTGTATATAGAGCAGAGTTACACGCCTCTCTCTCTCTCTCTCTCTCTCTCTCTCTCTCTCTCTCTCCATTGCTGTATTTTTCTGCACTTGCTCTTGTGTTCTTAGATTTTGTCTTAATCTTCGCTGCATATTCTGACATGGTATCAGAGCCCTAGGCTCTTGATAGTTCTTGGGAATTTTCTGAGCAAGATGGGGACTGTTGCGTTGCTAATTGGTGGACTGTTTTGGACTGTTCGGGAAGAGGAGAAGCAAGAGGAAGGCGGGCTGATTTGCTGGACAGCCACTTGCAGGTTAAGTTCTTCTTTGTTCCCACCCACCCACCCTTTTCAGTTACATCCCCGCAATGGCAGATCTGCTTGAGATGGCTGAGAGACATGTGAAGATCCCGACACTCCCCACGTTCTCGGTGGACCGTCAGTTGGACAGGAACAACTACGACATATGGAAGGTTATGATGGAATCTGTTCTAGAGTCTTATGACCTTGCTGATTTCATCGTTGTTGGGGTTCCACGGTCGGAGGTAGAGGAAGGGGAGTTACCGTCGATTCGTAAGGACCGGGAGGCACAGGCACAGTTGTGGGATCATGTCAATGCCAAGGTCCGCTCATTTATCTTCCTCAACTGCACACCGCAGGTAATCAATCATATAAAGCATGTGACACTGGCCAGAGGTATATGGCAGCATTTGGCTTCTCTTTATAACAAGGTATCGCCCATGAAGAGGATTTCCTTGGAAGTATAGATGCGGGTTATGAACCCTGCAAAGTCATCGACGATGCGGGAGCAGGAAGTTCTTCAGGCTGGGAAGGAGATATCATCAGAGGATATGGCCATAACGTTGCTGTCGCATTTGCCCTCTCAGTACTCAGTGTTGGGGTAAAGGCATTATGCCCACCCTTATAGTGTGTACAAGCCCATAAGTTATAGTACATAGTATACTTAGTACTTTTAATGTACTAAGTGCACTATGTGTACTAGTGCAAATATACATGTGTGATAGGGGAGTCACACACTCACACTTGATGAGTTGACTTATCCCCACATGTCTCTCTCTCTCTCTCTCTCTTCTTCTCTGTGTATGTCTCCCACATGAAACCCTAACTCACTCCATCAACTGCTATCTGTTGTTGGGGTAAAGGCATTATGCCCACCCTTATAGTGTGTACAAGCCCATAAGTTATAGTACATAGTACACTTAGTACTTTTAATGTACTAAGTGCACTATATGTACTAGTGCAAATATACATGTGTGATAGGGGAGTCACACACTCACACTTGATGAGTTGACTTATCCCCACATGTCTCTCTCTCTCTCTCTCTCTCTTCTTCTCTGTGTATGTCTCCCACATGAAACCCTAACTCACTCCATCAATTGGTATCAGAGCCTTGGCAAACAGAACTGTAGAGACTTGCTGAGCACTTGCCTCTCGCTTTCAATAAACACTTTCATTGGTACTTGCTAGTCGTATTGGACCTGCTATACGCCAACTACTCGCATGGCTACACTGCTTGATTGCTTCAGAACGCTGTCCAAGCCCAATACCGGTTGGTGCGCAGCAACCTTTGTAGGGCAACACGCAGTCTGTGGAGAGTGCAGCAGATGCTACGCAGGCAGCTGAGGCGGGCGACAGCAGCTGCACAAGTCATTGGTCATCATCGCCACGAACGAGGCGTAGCAAGGCGTTGGGCATTAGACGCCTGACCACAAGGCGTAAAACCAACAGGCGGCGCTCAGCTGGAGGAGTCGGGCGTCGTGCGGGAGAGGCTCCGTGTCACTGTTTCTACCGGCGCCTGTTTGTCGTGCACGGGCAAGGTCGTGGCGGGCTCTGTGGACCAGGACGGGCAGTCCTTCTTGGACGATTACCAGCAGGCGGCCGCCCGGCAAGAATAGGGCATTTCTCGCCCAGCCTCCTCGGCCACATCCAGTATGTAAGTGTCGCCCGGCACATCCAACACCAACTTGTACGCCTGCATCTGCCCGACTACAAAGGTTTGATGCAGCCCGACGTCACCTGCATGAATACAGCTGCCGAGCGCCTCCTTGGCCTGCCTGTTGCAGAGTCACTCTCCCCAAGTATCGCTGCAATAGTACAACAGTAGTATACAGCAGCAGCAGCAGCATCAATACAGCAAATTCGACGCCCACCTGCACGATCAAGATACTGTACCTGCAATTGCAACAAAAATCAACTGATTTCAAAGGTATTTGCTTCAATTTTTTTTGGGGATTTGCAATTGAGCAGGTACAATCATCAATTGAGCAGGTATAGGTGCCAAATTGCTCAGATTTTGAGCAAAATTGGCAAAATTGGGTGACATTGGTCACATTCCGGGTCAATTTGCAGGAAATTGGATGTCAAAATTTGGGGCTTTTGATGTAATTGTGCCATTGGGCATTCATACATGCTGTATGATGTGAGCAATCTCACATTCGGGCCAAAATTGCAGGAAATTGGAGTGCAGATCAAAGGGCTTTTGTGCCGATTGGGTTGATTTGCATGCAGGCACTGGCATTTGATGCTTTGGGCAATGTGTTGATGCCTGTCAAGCACTCAATGTGCCTGTAAATCAAGGGGCTTTTATGTATTGGATGTATATGTGGCCAGGGGGAAGCATTGTGAAGACTCTGGATGTATATGTGGCCAGGGGGAAGCATTGTGAAGACTCTGGATGCCTTCATGTGCGTTACTGTACCATGTATGATCAGAAATTGATCTTGAATCAAGGGGCTTTTGCTCAATTTCTGTCCGGGACTGTTGTATGCAATGGTGAGGATTGTCAAGGTCTGATTTTCACTCATTTGGACAGCCAGGAGAGCATTTATTGCTACTGTACTTGCTGGTACAGATTTGGTACAACTTTGTACAAGTTTTGGCATGGCTGTACATTGATTTGAGTGAGGAAAAGGCTCATTTTCAGCTGCTGTACTTGCCGGTACAGATTTGGTACATCATTGGTGAGCACTTGGTACTGTTGTATAGTACTTTGGAAGGGGAACAGAGCACATCTAAAGTGCTGTCATAAATCTGCAGCAACCAGATTTTGGTGATTTTATCACATACAGTGGGAGTAGAGTTGCATTTGTGCTTCCGCAGTGGGAGATAAACTTTGGGAGAACAAACGTGAGCACTTTGTGTGCTTTGGTGCAGTGTTTGCACATCTTGCAGGGAGTCAGGCATTGACTGTGTCAAAGGTTGCATATTGCTATGGCAACCACAGGTGAGAGCTCTTCATTGCTTCACATCAAGAAGCTTGAAGGCTCACATAATTATGACATTTGGCAAACCCAGTGCTTTTACTTTACTTTTCAGCATACGTGAAGAGAAGACAGCTTGGGGAATGTGGCAAAGATTGCAGGACTTGTATGCCCAGCAAAGTGCCTCAAGCAAAGTGTATTGGTTGAAGAAACTCATAGGTCTTCAAATGAAGGAAGGGGCGTCTATGACAGCCCATCTAAATGAGTTTAATGGTGTTGTCCGCCAGGTCATCAATCAAAAGTTGGCAATGGACGATGAGTTCAAAGCCACCTTTCTCTTATGCACTTTGCCAGAGAGTTGGGACACATTCAGGACAGCCACTAGCAATTCAAATGCTATGCTGTCATATGCAGATGTGGAGGGTGCTCTCCTTCAAGAGGAGATGAACAGAAAGAACAACTCTGTTGGAAAGTCCAATGCAATGAATGCACGTGGAAGATCCCAACAAAGGGGTAAAAGCCAAGAACGGGGAAGAAGCAAGTCCCGCTCCAAAAAGGACTTGGAATGCCATTATTGTGGCAAGAAGGGACATATCAAAAAGCAATGCTACAAATGGAAGAATGATCAAAAGGAAAAGGGCAAAGGAAAGGACAAAGACAAAGATGAAGCCAAAGATGCAAAGCCAAAGAGCAAAAGTGGAGTCAAGATTGAAGAAGTCAATGTGTCACATGCAGGTGACAATGAGGATGAAGTCCTATTCACGTCTTCACTTGATGCCCATTCACTTCTTGCAGGAGATGGTCATGGTATGCACTCATGGATCATTGATTCAGGTGCCTCCTTTCATGTCACAAGTTGCAGAGACTTGTTTGTCAGGTATACTGCTGGCAATGAAGGAGCAGTTTATTTGGGTGACAACCATGCATGCAAGATTCTTGGCAGAGGTGATGTGAGGCTTGTGTTTTCAGATGGCTCACAGCTTATGCTCCATGATGTCAGGCATGTGTCTGAGATCAAGAAGAACCTGCTTTCTACTGGACAGCTTGATGATGCTGATTATGTTACCACATTTGGTCGTGGAAAGTGGAAGATTAGTAAGGGCTCACTGGTTGTTGCCAGAGGCTCTAAGGTGGACACTCTTTACTTCATGCATGCAGGTGTTTGTCACCATGCTAATGTAAATGCAACTGAGCTGCCGGAAATCTCTATGTGGCATAGCCGGTTGGGACACATGAGTGTCAAAGGAATGGAGCAATTGTCTCGTTTTGGTTACTTGCCTTCTCTAAAGTTCTCAAGTTTTCTGTTTTGTGAGCATTGTATATATGGCAGGCAACTCCAGTGCCCCCACAAGAAAGCTCTTGGACAGAAAGATGCTCAGTTAGAGCTTGTGCATACAGATGTATGTGAGATGCCTCAGCTTTCTTTGGGAGGGGCAAAATATATTGTCTTTTATTGATGATGCCACACGCAAGGTGTGGGTTTATCCTCTTCGTTTGAAGAGTGATACATTCTCAGTGTTTAAGAAGTTTGTTGCTCATGTTGAATATCAAATTGGTAAAACACTGAAGGCTTTGCGTTCCGACAATGGTGGAGAGTATATGTCCAAACAACTTCAGGACTTTTGTGATGCTAAAGGCATCAAGAGAGAGCTCTCTACTCCTTATGATCCTCCACAAAACGGGACAGCAGAGAGGATGAATAGGACCATTCAGGAGAAGGTCCGTTCTATGTTGTCACATGCTGCGTTACCTCGTGGTTTTTGGGCTGAAGCTGTTATGACAGCCGTTCATCTTATAAACAAGTCACCTAACATGAGGCTTGGTGGGAAAGTGCCAGAGGAAGTATGGACAGGGAAGCCTCCGTCCTACAAGCACTTGAGAGTGTTTGGTTGTGTTGCGTACGTGCACATACGCAGGGAAATGCGCACCAAACTTGATGCTAAGTCTCACAAATGCATATTCCTAGGATATGGTGACAGAGGTGAAATGGGGTATGGACTTTGGGATCCAGTGAATAGAAAGATTATACGCAGCAATGATGTCATTTTTGATGAAACATGCATGTATAAGGAGCTTGCAAGGCAACAGGAGCCTGGCAGAGTCATCTTTGATGATGATGGGCATCATGGACAACAACCAAGGGCTGTAAATCAGCCATTACAGCAGCAAAACCAGCCCTTAAATGGTGCTGGAAATGGTCCAAATGGACAGCCAGAGATGGCAGAAGATATCCCAATGGATATCCCACAATTAGAGGAGATACCGGGCATGATATTTCAACCTTATGGCATGGAACATGAGCCACCAATAGGTGATATGCAGGCTGGACAGCAACCTGCAAATGATGGTCATTGGGTACGGAGGTCCACAAGACCCTCCAGAGCCCCTGATAGGTTTGTTCCAGGGGTTGACTACTTGATGCTCACTGACTGTGGGGAGCCCTCATGTTATAAGGAGGCTTTACAGAGGGCAGACAAGGCTCTTTGGGAGCGTGCTATGAAGTCAGAGATGGATTCTCTGCACACAAATGGAACATGGAAGTTGGTGCATTTGCCTACAGGCAAGAAGGTTTTGCCATGCAAGTGGGTTTACAGGCTCAAAGTTGCACCTGATGCAAAGCCAAGATACAAAGCCAGGTTAGTGGCTAAGGGCTTCAAGCAGGAATATGGTGTGGACTTTGATGAGATCTTCTCTCCAGTGGTCAAAATGACCACACTTAGAGCTGTATTAGCTTTGGTTGCTCATGATGATCTGGATTTGATTCAGATGGATGTGAAGACTGCTTTTCTTCACGGTGATCTCCATGAGGAGATATATATGCAACAGCCAGAGGATTATGCAGTGAATGGAAAGGAGAAGCTTGTATGCAAACTGAAAAAGAGTCTTTATGGGCTCAAACAGGCACCAAGGGAATGGTATCATAAATTTGATACATTCATGAAATCCCAGAATTTCAGGAGAAGTGACATAGATCACTGCTTATACACCAAGAAAGCTTTGGATGGCAGTCTATTGATCCTCATCTTGTATGTTGATGGCATGTTGATTGCCGGGAAATCTCGTAAAGAGATGGATGCCTTGAAGAAGAGGCTGCATCAAACCTTTGATATGAAGGATTTGGGTGATGCAAATGACATTTTGGGTATGCGGATACTTCGGGACAGAAATCAGCATGTGTTGTATTTGTCTCAGAAGGAATACATTGGCAAAGTTTTGCAGAGGTTCAATATGGATGGGGGGGAAGAAGACTAGTACTCCTTTGCCTCCATATGTGAAACTCAGTGCTATGGACAGCCCACAGTCGGATAGTGACAGGGCTGATATGGCCAAGATTTCGTATGCTTCAGCTTGTGGCAGTCTCATGTATGCCATGGTTGCTACCAGGCCGGACATTGCAACCCTGGCAAGAAGCATTGGAAAGCAGTGAAAGGTATCATGAGATACCTGAAGGGCACACAGGATATGTGCATATGCTTTGGCAAACAGGATGCATTAGTGCATGGTTACACGGATTCGGATTATGCCGGTCATCCAGATAACTGGAAGTCTACTACCGGTTATGTGTTTACATTCACAGGAGGTACTGTGTCATGGATATCCAAGATGCAGAAGTGCACTGCCTTATCTACTACAGAGGCCGAGTATATTGCAGCTACAGAGGCTTGCAAGGAGGCATTATGGCTATCTCGGTTAGTGGTTGATTTGGGTTATACAGGGGATATTCCATTGTTGCATTGTGACAGTCAGAGTGCCATCCAGTTGGCAAAGAACCCTGTCTTTCATGCAAAGACGAAGCATGTGGATGTGAAGTATCACTTCATCAGAGAGGTGATAGAGAACAAGCAAATTCAGCTTGTTAAGATTCATACGGATGACAACCCGGCTGATCTGTTGACAAAGAGTTTGCCTCCAGAGCGATTTGCTCATTGCAGACACTTGATGGGCATTGGATGAGGCCAGTTTCAGCCTTGATATGGCCTTGTATATTATCATGTACATGCTGATTTTTCTTTTCCTTCATTTAAGGGCACTTTGCCTTTAAGTGGGAGGTTGTTGGGGTAAAGGCATTATGCCCACCCTTATAGTGTGTACAAGCCCATAAGTTATAGTACATAGTACACTTAGTACTTTTAATGTACTAAGTGCACTATGTGTACTAGTGCAAATATACATGTGTGATAGGGGAGTCACACACTCACACTTGATGAGTTGACTTATCCCCACATGTCTCTCTCTCTCTCTCTCTCTCTCTCTTCTTCTCTGTGTATGTCTCCCATATGAAACCCTAACTCACTCCATCACTCAGCATTCTACTCGTCTTTGATTACCAGTGGCAGGCTCAGCACCATCATGTGGGAGGAGCTTGTGCCCATGGTCTTGGACCAGGAGGAAAGATTCTCAAACCCTCCACAGGGCGGAGGTTTGGAGGCCTTAACTTGCCGATGGTCGAAAGGCCGTAACAAGGGCAAAGGGAAGGCTTCATCGGAGAAGTATTCTGAGAAGAAGTCCGACTCAGACCGCGAGAAACTAAAGGCAGAGAGGACCTGTAATGATTGTGGTGAGAAAGGCCACTTATTGGAGGCAGTGTCCTAAGCGGAACACCGAGAAGGGTGAAGAAT
This sequence comes from Cibotium barometz, assembly GCF_041138505.1. Classification (NCBI taxonomy): domain Eukaryota; kingdom Viridiplantae; phylum Streptophyta; class Polypodiopsida; order Cyatheales; family Cibotiaceae; genus Cibotium; species Cibotium barometz. Next base: position 58,026,148 of record NC_141055.1, read on the forward strand.
CCTCGGCAACAATCGTGAAGACTCCAGCATTTGTGCACCTGGAGGTGATGGGCACCGATGTTTCATTTTTTTCGGGCAGGGAGGAGGTTGGAGGACTTGCCGCTATGGATACTCGGGAGTGGATTCTAGACAGTGGTTCTTCCAGGCACATGACTCCTTCCCGTTCAGATTTACAAGATCTCTGCAGGTATTCTGGTTACATTCTTACTGGGGATACATCCACTATCCCAGTTCACAGTGAGGGCAGGTTGGAGATAGTTCCCTATGGCAGAGGGGGGAAGCATTCCTCCTAGGTGTTGTATGTTCCCACACTTGGTTTTCATCTGTTGTCAGTGCATCAGGTTTGCAAGATTGGCGTACGGGTGGAGTTTGATGAACATTTTGTTGCTCTTCGGGACAAGGCAACAGGCCAAGTAGTTTGGGAAGGCGGAGTGGAGAATGGACTTTACAAACTTTCAGCACTCTCTCTTCCAGGTCCTCAGTTTTGTGATGAGTGGTAGTTTGGTAATGGCCACTTAAGTGTGGATAGGTTGCAGGTGCAGGCTTTCTGGGACCAAATGGAGGATAGCTTGCCAGTTGATGGCAGCAGTTGGCAGGAACTTTCCAGTACAGATGTTGGTAGTTCTGGTGTTCGTCAGTCGGAGGAAACTTTACAGGTAACTTATGCTCTGATGTCTTGTAGTATTCGGGACAAAGAAACTCATGTAGATGAGGAAGTTCTTTCCACGGGGACCTATTGGAAAGCCAGGCAGGTGGCAATTGATTACTTGCAGAAGGAGGTGGATGTTGCACATTCTCCGGGCTTTGTGGTTCCGGATTCTGAGGGGGTTGGTTACAGGTTTCCGAAGGCCTTGAGTGGTCTTCAGCAGGTTTCCAGGACTTGGCATCCCACCGTAACAGGTGTTGATCCTTGTGAGCAGTATGATGCCTCTTTGACTCGGAAGGAGAATGGTTCATTGATTTGGTTGATGGATACCAGATTGGACGGGAGCTTCCTGATGAGGCTGTTGAGCTCATGGTTGCAGATGACTCTTTGGGAGGCAGGATTGCGTATCTTGTGGTTTCTGCAGCATGCGAAGGATCTTGGTCTCTTTTACACAGGAGGGGGATTGATGGATGGAGTTCGACTCCACGGTTGGAGTGACTCAGATTGGGGAGGAGATCCAGACATGAGGAGATCTACTTCAGGCTTGGGAGCTGTTTTATGGAGCAGAAAGAGGCAGTCATCTATTGCCTTGTCGTCGACAGAGGCAGAGTACTGGGTTGCTTGTGGTGCTGCTTGCGAGGTGGTGAAGTTGCAGAGGTTACTTGGCAGGATTGGGTTTCCACTGGTGGAATCCTTGGTCATCCAGAGGCACTTTGTTCGTGAAAAGATCGTTGCTGATGACATCTTGCTAGAGTTTTGTTAGACGGAGAACAGTGCGGTAGACCTCTTCACGAAGTCGCTATCTCAGGCGTTGCTCCGGCCGCACTCCAGCTCCCTGGGGATGGTTTCATAGCCAGGAGTTGAGAGGGGGTGTTAGAAGTCATCTCCTGTCTATACCTATTTACCAGGGCCTCTGTTGTGGGTGTGCCCGCTCTTTCAGGTGTTTTCTCATTTTTCCTCACTCCCCGTATTTTCCTTCCAATTTTCCTATTTTTCTGTGGATTGGGTGGTAGTCCTGTGGTGGCAAGAGGTCTTTAGTTGTTGGCCGACTGCAGCAGTGTTCCTACTGGAGGTAGCCGACTGTCATGTGCATCCCGCACTTGGATGCCACGTACACATTTCTGTACAGAAGGTGCAGGACCAGGGATGGTGAACTGGTCCCATGTGAGCCCAGTCCGGGACGAGTCAGCCAGGGATCCATCTCAGATGTCCGAGGTCAGGTGTGCATTGTCCTGCACAGGAGTCTAAGGTCAGGTGTGCACTGTCCTGCACATGAAACAGTGCCAGTCCGCGCTGTGAGTCTCCCTCTAGAATGATGTCAGTGGTTCTGTGTATCTGGTATGGTACCGGATGCCAGATCACTGAGTAGATTATGTTTAGGACAAGGGGCAGGGTCCCTGTGACGAGGATCTGGTATCTGGGATACGAAAGGAGAGGGCGGAGGAGATGGAAAACGCGACGCTGGAGAGCGAGAACGCTCCTCCAGAGCCAAGATCCGCGCCTTCTGCTCATCCAACTTGGCTGTCTGGTTTGCGATTGCTCCCATCATCTGCTGGAACATGTCTGTGACACTCAAGCCTGGTGCCCTAGCTGGGCTGCCTAGTGCACTCTGGTCCCATGGTTCTGGTTCCCTCTCGTCGCCGAAGCTCGCCATAGCGGGAAGCAATTCCTTTCCGGAACGCAATCTGACCATCCACTATCTGTGTGGGAGACTTCCGGAGGCTAAAAACCAACCGTCCTTCGAGGGACAGGAGTCACTCCGAAAGGGGTAGTCCACCGGCATCTAAGAACCAACCACACGAGCGAGAAAAATTTTCTGGTTTTCTTTGCTGAATCTTTGTCCTTGAAGTAGGCTCTGATACCACTGTAATATGCGGAAGCTTCGGAGAAGGATCGGTACTTCAAAACTCAGAAATCAGCACTCTTTTCGCGACGGAATTAACGTACAAACTGAAAGGAGATGTGCAGAAAATAGAGAGAGAAGAGGAAGATGGAGAGGACACAATATTGGGTCCCAATTACCCTCTGTAGGGCCCCCACCACAGACAGTGTATTTGCTTTATTAGAATGATGTAAATCTGAAAACAAATACAGAAAACTTGACCTTTTCTTGGCTGGAAAATCCTGCCCTTGACCTTCAGAAGTCCACCCCTTTGCTTGGCAATCTCCTTGGCTTGACTGGCCCTTGATTGGCTTGAGCACTTGGTGAAAACTGAGATGAATGATGGGATTATGGCCTCCACTATTTATACTCCTCCTCAGGAGCAGTCGGCCAGCTGAAAAACAGGCTATGTCCCACGACTGGTGGAAATTCAGCAATAAATGCTGAATTAAATCTCAAAAAATACTGCCTTTTTTTCCTAACAGGCTGAAAGTGATGCGCCTGCTTCTGATTGGCTGGACACCACTTTTGTCCACAATCCCAAGGCTGGGCCGCCTGTATGGGCTGCCCCATACATGCCCTACAGCCATCTAAAGGCTGTATGCTCCTGAAAATAGCCTTATCTTTGCCCTAGGGCTGTCCCACAGCCCTTCCATGGCTGGTGGGTCCAGCCTGGGCCTTCCTGGCCCTCATGGGGATGGTTTCACACCATTCCCATGCCCATACTAAGCTCCGGGGTAGCCCTATGGGCTGGTAGCCGCAGCCAAGTGTCACGTGCATCCCGCACTTGGATGCCACGTGGACATTCTGTACAGAAGGTGCAGGACCTGGGATGGTGAACTGGTCCCATGTGAGCCCAGTCCGGGACGAGTCAGCCAGGGATCCATCTCAGTCGTCCGAGGTCAGGTGTGCATCGTCCTGCACATGAGTCCAAGGTCAGGTGTGCATTGTCCTGCACATGAAGCAGTGCCAGTCCGCGCTGTGAGTCTCCCTCTGGAATGATGTCAGATGTGCTGAGTATCTAGTTTGCAACTGGATGCCAGACATCTGTAGGCATGTAGTTTGCATGTAGAGATGGAGCCAGCCCATAGGGCTACCCCAGTGGGTATTTGCATGTGCATACTTAGATGGGCATGGGGGAGGTGTAGAACCACCCCCAAGGGGCCAGGAGGGCCCAAGACTTTGCCCACCAGCCAAGGCAAGGGCTGGAGGGGCAGTCGGCCAGCTCCAGAGCCTCTGGACAGGCAGCCGACAGAGGTTTAAACCCTAAGACAGCAGGCGGCCAGGTGTGGGGGGCAGTCCCACACCTCTGCGTTGAATGCCCAGCAGCCAGGGTGCTGTCCCAGGGTCATGCGCAGGCTGGACAGGGGCTAAACCAGTGAGAAAACACTTTATTAAAGTGTGAACTCATTTATTTATTATATCTCAGTCGTGGGACTTCATAAAACCAGCCGACTGGATGCTATGAAGGGTATAAAAGCCCAGCCCATAATCCCATTATCTCATCTCACAATTCACCAAGAGCTCCAAGCATTCAAGGGCCAGGACAGCCAAGGGTTTGCTAAAGCAAAGGGGTGAAGGACTGAAGGTCAAGGGCAGGTTTTCCAGCCAAGAAAAGGTCAAGTACTTTGTATTTGTTTCAGTTTTACATCATTCTAATAAAGCAAATACACCATCCGTGGTGGGGGCCCTACAGAGGGTAATTGGGACCCAATACTGTGTCCTTCTCCATCTCCCCCCTTCTCTCTCTATTTTTCTGCACATCGTCTTTCAATTGTGCGTTAATTCCGTCGCGAAAAGAGTGCTGTTTTCTGAGTTTTGAAGTACCGATCCTTCTCCGAAGCTTCCGCATATTACACCAAGCTCCTTGCTTGAGTTGCAGATGCGTGCATTGGAGATTCGACAACGAGAAGACAACGCCATGCGACGCGTGGAACACAAGCGTTACCTCAGAGCTTTGGACGCCAAATTGACACCAGCGGCGCCCTCGAATCATTTTCCCGAGAAAATAAATTTCAGTAAGTATAATGGTAAACTCGATCCCACAACTCTTTATTCATGGTTACATCAATTTGAAGCTTACTTTGCCGCAGTTAGGAAAACAGATACTGACAAAGTGATCTTAGCTAGTTGGTACTTGGAAGGTGAGGCCATTCCTTGGTGGACTCAGTGGGCTCATGCCCACACCAGAGCAGGTATGGCAGCTTATGGGTGGGACGAATTCGTCCGCGACCTTAAGCAGCGGTTTCTACCGCCCCACTACCTTGAGCGACTCGAAGACGAGTTCAGGGGAGCGCGTCAGAACGCGCAACCAGTCCTTCAGTTTGCCAATAAAATTTCGACCTTGTGTCTGCAATTAGGTTTATCTGATACGGACAAGAAAGGGCAGTTTTTGTATGGCCTGGACACGCAAATCCAATGGGAGGTGCGTATGTTTAGGCCAGCCACCTTTGAGGACGCACTCTCGCTTGCACAGAGTGCAGAAATGAAACACAATGGTGGCAAGCCCAAGACTTCCCAGCCGGCTTCTCCCAGGGCTAACACCTCGGGGGGCAAAAGCCAGAACCAGACGGGGTCTGCCCCAGGACAGAGCCCGAGAGCCTCTGGCTCCAAGAACTCGAACAATGCGTCTAAGCTTACTCCAAACCAGAAAGCGGAGGCAAGCAAGACAGGTGGCAAGTTGAGTGCTGAGGAGCTTTCTCAGTACAAGGAGGAGGGTAGATGTTTCTTTTGTCATACAAAAGGACATACTTCTCGGGATTGTTCGAAGAAGCCTCCAAAGGCCACCACCGCCTCCACAGCTTCCGTGGTGAGCAGAGCTCCCACACAGACCCCAGCGACTAACCCTAGTTCTTCAACCCCCGGTGCTTCAGTTGGAGCAATTTTTAGCCGGGAGCTCGAAGATAAGCAGAAGGGCGCCCATGACCAGGAGTATGAGCGCAACGAATTGCTCAAGTCCTTTGGCTACATAGGTGGTGAGAGAGTCGTCGTCTTGTTTGACAGCGGCGGCAGCACGGAGGATGTGGTCACGGAACAGGCCGCTAGGCGTGCCCGTTTCGAGCTGACTCTGGTGGACAAACAGATTGAGGGTTTTAGCACAGGTATGACAATGAGCGTCAAGTATGAAGCTCTAGGTGCTAAGTTAGTGATTCAGGGCATAGAGTTTGTGCATGACTTTATGGTTGCCCCTCTTGTAGGAGCAGACATAATTTTGGGTATCCAGTGGTTTCATCCTGATGTCAAGTGGGACAAGCACACGTTCCAGATCGATCAGAATGTGTCAAACACCCCGGTGACCATTAAGTGTGAGCCATGTATTCCAAACTTTCCGCTCATAAGCCACTTGCAGGCTAAGCGAGCAGTCAGGAAAGGCGCACAGTGTGCGATGATTGACATCCAGACAGCCCAGACGGTGGCCAGTGCTTCCGAGAAGTACTCGGTTCTCCATGAAAAGTTCCAGAAGATTTTTCTTCGGGACAGTCTCCCTCCCCAGCTCCCCCCGTCCAGACCGGAGGATCACAGGATTGATCTCCTCCCAGGCTCAGAACCCCCGAGCAAGTTTCCGTATCGAGGGTGTGTGAGTGGGTGTGTAAATATCTGAGCTGGAGTGGGCTGAATGCCGCAACAAGTGGGTAGGGGTTCCTCTCAACACGTCCCCTCCCAAAAAAAATCATCTAGCTGGCCTATCATCTTGCTATAGGGGACCATAAAATAGGGAGATCACCCCTATGTGGCCCATTTTGGGCTCTTTCACATGCCATGCTTCTAGAGGGGCCTTTAATGCCTCGATGCAGTCACTCTAGGGATGACCCTGGCTGGAAATAGCTCTCAAATCAGGCCCCTAACCTTTTATTCTGAAATCTGCTCAGAACCAGTGTTCCACCGCTTGCTTCCTCTTTCATGCACTGCTCCTGTTCTTCCCAGCTTTTCCTAATCATAGGTTATTGCATCCAGTCAATGAATTCTCCCATCAGGGGCATGCTCTTAGATTACCTATAAGCATCCTTAAACCTTGCAGTCAATCCAATCTCTGTCACTTTTTTTTCTCCTTGAGTAGATACTTCTCTAGTAGCAACTTGAGTGCCCACCCGTAGGCAGCTTGGTCTCCTCCCCAGAGACGGTACAATTACACTGCAATCGGCTCAGATGCTGCCAAGGAGCCTAGAGCTTGGGACCTTCCCCTTCCCGGTCACAAACCCACGCTGCTAGGCTACACACCCATTGGCTCACTCTCTCTCCCTTAATCACAAATGGCCACACTCCTAATCACCCTTGTATTGCCCATTGAAATGACACATGCATCCAGACTAAGGATGATGCATGTGACATTCTCAAGGGACATTTATTAAACATAATCACAAAACCAATGTTGAATCAAGATTGTTAGAATGTTCATACAGATTGTATGTTGCGATCTTCGTCATCAAAAAACAGCATGGAGTTGAAAGGTATGCTTGTTTTCATTTGAATATTTTTGAAGTGCTCGGTCTTATGAGTCCAACTTGGAAATATCTCCTGCACCATGCAAAATACAATTTTAACCACATCACATAAGATTGACTCTAATAAGGAGTTAAGATTGCTTAAATTCCTAGCTTGAAAAGGACACAAGGGCACCATAACTGACTTGTGAGCAGCACATAGATGAGCTTATCTAAGGAAAGCTTGATATATGTCTCTAAGCATCTAGAAAAATAGATCTCTTTAGATCCAAAAAGTAATGTAGTACTATACAGACTCATTACCATCTTTTAGGTGACCGAGGTAGCCTGTTTATGATATCAACCTTAGTGTGTATTTATCTCCACCAAATAGAAAGGGAATGCCCTTTCCCATGCCTTATAGTTTGCCTCCCTGCCAGTGATTCCAAGGGCCCCTCCTCAAACTTACAATATGGTATAGATATTAGTGAAGATCGAACAAGGGGGGATATCGGACTAATACACCAACATTCAGATAGGGATGCAGACCCCACTATCATCATGGCTATATTCCATAATGATATATATCTTACTGACTATACAACCATGTATACTTATGCCTTGCATCCAATGGTCCTTAGCTTATGATCCTGGTGTAGAGTGCTCATGAACTCCACCATACTGGATGACAAGGAGGAAATCTTGGAACTCTTTATGCCACCTAACCTCCCCTCCACACTACCCAATTTTAAAACAATAATTAGCAATTTTGCCTGGTTTCAGAAATAAGCACTACTTGCCATCTCACAGATAGCTCTGGGTCTTGCACTATACGATCCCATTAGACTAAAGAGTTCAGCCACTTGGAAAATGGAAACAGCAGGTTTAGGATATGCAGTTTCCACATATATGGCATACATGACAAAAGGGCATACATGGCATGCATGACAGATTGCATGCACAAAAGAAAACGTGTGCCAAATGCAGATTTGTGCTGGACAAGATGCATGCATGATAGCTGGTCCAAAGAGCTTCAGAACCACAATGCTCATCCATGCTAACGTTCATAATAACAGGTGAAGAAGGATAGCATGTATGACAGATGAAGAAAGATAGTACTTATGACAACTGGTAAACTGGTAACCTTTTTAAAATTGATCCATACAAGAAAAGATGTGCACAGCCTCCATGTGAGTATGCATTTATTGGAAGGTGTACATTGGTGCATACACTGGTGCAAGTGGATGTAGGCTGTGGTCAGTTCACCGGCCCATAGGCCACATACATGACAGCTGAGGCATACAAATGGCGATTTATTGGTAGGTGTATATGGGTGCATACACTGCTACAGGCGGATATAGGCTAAGAGGGGAGCTCACCAGCCCAAGTGCCACATATATGAGGCATACAGCTCGCAAAAATGGCATGCATGGCAAATGGCATACATGGAACATAATAGATGTATACTCTGGAAAAGCCGCAGATGGCAGATTGCATACTATATAACATACAGATGTATGCTACATGCAAATATATGCTAATGTAGAGCAGTTATGTGATGATCCACGTAAGTGATGGTGGCCAGTCCACAAAGCTTGATGATGACAGGATTTTTGGCATATGGTAAAACTGGCTACAAACAAAGATTGTAGATAAAAACCCATGACAGAACATACCATGTCCACAAAGAAAGATGTAAGGCCAAGCTTGTTGAGGTAGACTCTGGCTATGTCCGGGGTGGGGGTCCGGGAGGCGAGGGCCATTTTCACTTCCTTCTCTTTGAGGGCGTTAAGGATGCCCCTCGCCTTGGGGTACAGGCGAGGGCTGTCGCTCTTGGAGCGGCATTCACTGGAGAGGTTAAAAAAGAGCATATAAATTCATAAGCATATATGATGAAGGCAAGACACGGCGCGCGTGTGTGCGCACCCACACAGAAGCTCGCTCTCTCTCTCTCTCTCTCTCAGAATTACGCATACCAGTAGAAGGGCCACAGGGTGTAATCTAGGTCGAAAACAACGAGGCGAGGGAGAAGGGTTGCAGCACTCAGCACGCCCAGCGCTTCTGCCTTCACATCGTCGTCTGTCATCCTTTCGTTCGCGTCTACAGATTTTTCGCCTTTCCGTGCTTGCCAGCTTAGTCAACGAAATCACATATTTTTTTAGTGTGTTTATTCACTCTTAACACATCAAATAATTTTTTTTAAGGGTGCACGTGTTTAATTTTTGGTGAAAAAGCTTAGGCATAGTAAGGTTTGGAACCTTACTGATAGCCTTAGTGTAAGGTAAATTTAAAATTTTAATTATAAGTAATACAAAAATTACAACACACTAAGAATTAAAGAAATTTACAACATATTGAAAATCAAAGAAATAGTAGTGCTGCAGCGAGAGTTACATAAATTGTGTTTCGTTGACTTATTCTCCAAGAAAATATTACTCAAAAAGTGAATGGAATTTTCAAATACACAAGGATTATCGAGAAGAAACGACTTTCACTGTACTGGATTTATACATGCGATAAAGCAAGACAAGTGTCTACATAGAACAAAAGGCACAATCCACAATCACACCAAATGTAGGGAAAGCTCGAGGAAACATGCTTCTTCCTCATTAAGGCCAATGAATTTACTGACTTCAGGTGATAGTGGCACGAAGTCATCTCCATCGACAATCACTTTTTTGAGTTTTTGTGTTCTCTCCCAAACAGAAAGGTATCATGTATTGTAGTCTTGTTGTGCATGGATTTCCTGATCATCATCGTCAATAATGATAGAATGGGCATGACTCTCCAACTCTGTAGTATGGTTATCATGTATTGTAGTCTTGTTGTGCATGGATTTCCTGATCATCATCGTCAATAATGATAGAATGGGCATGACTCTCCAACTCTGTAGTATGGTTATCATGTAGATTTTCATGATTACTTGCTCTATCACCGTCTTCATTTCTATCATCTTCATGTTCTTCTCTGTTGGATTGTGCATATATTGGATTGAAGTATCTCATAGCGCGAGTATCTGCGAAGAAGATTTCTTCTATGTCTATGCATTGGGTAAGGTGAGGAAGCTTCATGACTTTCCAAATTGTAGAAGGTCTTATCCTACTCATGTAAGATCCGTCTTTGGAATTATCCATGACGTTAGGGTAATATTTTCCTATGTGGACCATTTTTAGGAGAGTGCTCCGGAGTGAAGCACCAAGCTTGTTAGCTATGTAATTATCCATGAATACATAAGCCCACTCAAACAGATTAACGGGCGAGAAGCACACTTTGTTCTTCAAATCAGCCTGTCCATAAAGAGCATGCAGTTGACGTCCTCTCGTTATCTCTTCACTAGAGATGTTATGTGAGAAGAACTTAAAATGTGGCTTATGCAAGCAGTACCCTATCATACCTTCAAATGTAGGCATTTTTATTTGCCTTAGACCTCTACACATCACTAAATCACCCTCTGGTTTGAAGAAGTCCCAGCCCAAATATCGTTTGACGGCTTTGCCAATACTTATAAGCAACGGAGCCATAAGAGTCACCACCATCTGAAAGTGTAAATGGTTCAGAGTACCTCTTTTCTCCAATGCAAATAAACCCTTCAAGCACTCCATTCTTATAAACTTTTCCAATGGTTTCCAGCATGACAGATTGATGTCTCCATTTTCGATGGCTATTGTTACCAACACTTCAAATAGCTTCATCTTCTTCTCTGGCGGGAAGCCATGTATCTTGTGCACAGAGGGCTCCGAGTCCGCATTCTTCTCATTTATCATCATAGGTATTTTACATTTCCTATCTCGTTGTGTGGATCCTGCACAACAAGAATGCGTAGAACGAAACGAGTCATCAAACAATGTGAAACCCTCCACGACAAATTGCATGAAAGAAGTAAGTTGCAGCACCAAATACAAACTAGAGGACCGAGCTTTCTCCTTCACTACATGTAGATTGTGCACTGTAGAAGGCTCTTCGAGTGGAGTCACAACACAACACAACACTCAATCAACTTGTGCTTTGGGCACAATGGAGGTCAATGGCTCCTATGGATTAAGTTGCGCTCTTAGTACACTGGACGTCAATGGATTAGCCTCATGAGACAAAGGAAGGAGGAGGGACGGTAGTTAATTTTCATGAGGTTGCTAATATCATGGAGTGGTTTCCTCCTAGGAGCCATAATAGGCAGGAGTAATAGACGTCAGATAACAAAGACATAAAATAATAGACATGAGATGAGGAAGACATCGTGAACTCTCATTAAATAAGCAAGACACAACACATAAAAAGATAGTTATGGCGAAAGACAAAACAAACTAATAATAACAAGACAAGTGAAGCAATCCAAGTGAATTTCTGTTTCAAAAAATTCACATTTGCTTTTCTTTGCAAATAGTTTGTGCTTTCGCAATAACTCGAACACTAGACATAAATGCTCTATGTGTTCTTTCTATGTCTTACTGTACACAAGAATATCATCTAGGAAAACTACTACGAATTTTCCCAGGTATGGACGTAAAATGCTGTCCATCAACATCATAAATGTCGCTGGAGCATTGGTTAGCCCAAATGGCATAACCAAAAATTCAAAATGCCCGAAAGGGGTTCTAAATGCTGTCTTCGCAACATCTTCTTGTTTAATTCTAACCTGATGATACCCTAATCTCAGGTCTACTTTTGTGAAGTATCTTGATCCATAGAGTTGATCAAAGAACTCATCCATGCGTGGCATCGGATACTTGTTCTTAATCGTTATCTGATTAAGAGCCCTATAGTCTATGCACATCCGCATAGATCCGTCTTTCTTCTTTACCAGAAGAATAGGCGATACCCACGGACTTGAACTAGGCCGAATGAAGCCTTTGTTCAAATATTCCGTCAATTGTTTTTCCACCTCCTGTGCCTCGGAGTGGCTTAATCTATAAGCAGGTTTGCTTATAGGTTTTGATCTTGGCATAACTTCGATGCCATGGTCTACTTCTCTAGATGGTGGTAAGCCATCTGGTAAATCATCAGGAAAAACATCCTGAAATTCCTCTAATAAATTCATTAAAGTATCTACGTACTTTTTCTTTAATGTCTCTTTCACCTTGGATTTTTTCTTGTTTGAATCGCATGCATGCCAAACAGGGTTTTCAAACAGTGGGTCTCATCCAAGGCTATTTTGTTTTCCTTGTTTGTCTACGCAAACATCATTTACAGTTTCATCTACAAAAACAGAATTTAAAAGAGGGTAACAAGCATATACCTCTGCTATCTGGTCTCTGCGGACCGCTGTGCACAGCTCCATGGAGGAAATAAGTGGTGTGGCGGGAACAGTAGTACAGTCGCCCTGTAGGGTAATTACTCTACCTCCATGCTCAAAACATAGCGTATTATGTAGGTAATTCCGAGCTAGACTAGGGCCCAAGCCATACAGCTACTTCTTGCCTAGATATACGTATGCTCTGGCTAAGTGCATGACCTAAAAGTCAAGCGGAGTCTCGTAGTCCTGCATAGATAATGGGACCCCCAATACTACGGTATTCTATACCGTTTTGTCATACCTGTTGGCTAGGCCAACAGTATATTCATGATCGCTCCGGGTCTCAGTCAACCCCAATTTCTTGACTAGCGAGTAGTTCAAGAAGTTGTGGCTAGCTCCATCATCGATAAAAACTTTGACTCTACGGCCACCTATGGTGCCATACATGCGCACCATGTCATGCGGACCTACAGTAGGCTGCCACATCGCTGGTGTCACTGAACAAGCATGATGCTTATCACAATGACACATAGTCACCTCTCTGAACTCTGCGAAACTGAGAGAGAGTCTCTGCACTGTATGCAATTGCCTCGAGGATTTACCATCTTTTTTGGGCTCGTTGTTGCCACTCGTGCTGGCTTTAGGCTTTGGACACTCAGCCTTCGTGTGCCCTACATCATTGCAATTAAAGCAGTGATTTTCCTTTCGCGCTTTAATATACTGCTCTTTCTTTTGGATTTCGATGTCTCTTTTCTTCTTGGATGGTCGCGGTTTTTTAGACCAATGACCACCGTGTCCTTCCTGGTCTGTCATATCCCCTTGTTTATCACTGCGGAACCCTTTTCTTTTAAGACCTGACCTCCTCTTTTCACTACCCTCGGCCCTGCTCGAACCACCACGTGCACTACGGCGCTTGATGTCATCGAATATCTACGCATACTTAATTGCCTCTGCTAAGTCTTTAGGCTGTAAGGGCTCTACGTACTCAAGGTAATCATCTTTGAGGCCTCTTTTAAAGCCTCGCAATGTCTGGAATGCATCGATCCCCTTTAGCTTGAGTACTATCTCCCTATAGTCTGAGATGTATTGAGTCAGGGATTTGTTCTCCATCGAGCACTTGTCCCATAACTCCCAGCTTCTCTCCGCCTCATTGACAAGCAAAAACTCTTTTCCAAACATCGTTTCAAACTCCGTCCAATTGGCAGGACGAGTTGTCAAACTCATCCACCACTTGTACGCTTTGCCGGTTAATGAGAGGCTAGCCTCTATGGGCTGTATCCGACTAGGTTGCTGTCGTAGCGCGTGCAAATCTGACCACTTCGCTAGAAACATATTGACCGTGTCTTTGTTTCTCTCCTTCTCCTCGCCACCAAAACTAGGCGGCTTTAAGTCTTTTAATAACGAAGAAGCTGTCTCTACGGACGGCCCCACAGGCGCATCGGCCTGTACTCCTACAACCACTGACGAGATTACGCTCACCCGTGCCGCAGGAGTTCGTCTATCACCACGAGGAGTCGGAGTACTAGACGAGGCGGCTGTCAGTGTATCTAATCGTGTGGAGATGCTCTGTAGCATCGTGACTAAGTCAGCCTGGACTTTACCCATATTGTTCAGTTTGGCATTAAGATATTTAAAAAGTCCACTAGAGAGCTCCGTCTCTATCAGGACGTCGGCAGGGTCCAATAGGTCATAATCATCGTCGTCATACTCCAAGAGGTCCTCCTCGGTCCCCTCGGTGACGTCGGTGTTCATGTCATCTGGCTCATCGGCCAGAAAGGGGTCATCTGATGCAGCCGCCCGCTGCGGGCTCGTTGTCTCCTAAGGCGGGGTCAACAGATGAGGAGGGTGCTGGCGGATCACGCGTGATCGACGAGCGCACTCCGGACCGAACAACGGTCGGGCGTATACGGCCTGACAATTCGGTCGGGGTCAAACCCATGACCGAGGACAAGAGACCTGAAAACCCTAGATAGAAGGCGGTGGGGACACACTACGCCTAGCAGATATCTTTAATTCTTGCACAAAAAACAATGCGAGAACTCAGAAATTACAAAAAAAAACGCTAATAAATGAGCAGTGATGGAGAGAGAATAGTCACCCCCCTTATGGTCGCCTGCGACTGTCGTCGACTGTCGATTTGTGTTGCGCTGCGAGTCTCTACAAGTGTCGCTACTCCGGGATGCTCCTATCCGAGAGAAAAGTGCCTGCAACTCATAAAAAAAATAATTTCCTCGGAATCCTGTGCCTGAATTACCTAGGATTATCCCTTTACCTCCGGGATTATCCCTCCACTGCCAGGAGAGAGATGTTCATTTTTTTAAAATAAAAAATAAAAAATAAAAAAATAAGCTGGCCGCCGACAGTGCCAGGGCAGGCCACCCGCTTTGGCCAGGAACGATGTAAAACAAAATAAGCTGACCGTCGGCAGCGCCAGGCAGGCCACCCACTTTGGCCAGGCTGGCCGCCCGCCGTTGGGCCAGGCCGGCCGCTCGTCAGGGCTGGCCGTCGGCTGTGGGTGCGCCGATCGTGGCTGGCCGCCTGGGCTAGGCCGGCCTCCCACTGGGATGAGGCAATGCCCCTCCGCTTGGACCATCAGCCGGCAAGTCCTGGGCTGTTCTAGAGCTAGCCTACTCAATTTCTGCAGAGCATCGCTATTACGTGTATCTGGTCAACTAGCTGCGAGATCTCCCTCAGAGTCGGGGTTGGCGAGGGGTCAAGATCCTCTCGATGCCCAAGCTTTTGTTCAGCGCACTGCATCTATTGTTTGACGCGTGACCAGGCACGTGCTGTGCCCGTCATCCAGATATGTCTCGATGCTGGAGCGGTCGAATGTCATCCGGAGCTCAAGGTGACGAGGTCTCGCATAAGCTCCAGATAACAGTCGACCTTCAGCTCCCCACATCTCCAGAAAAACACCTCCAGCCGACTTTCTATCTTTACAGTCGAAAAATACTTCTTTCGCAGACAAGCTCCAAAGCAAAAAAAACGAAGTTGCTTACTTGCAAACGGAGCGATTTGGTGTGTGCGACGGAGAGAGAGAGAGAGAGAGAGAGAGAGAGAGAGAGAGAGAGAGAGAGAGTTCTTCCTTTTGTTCTAGCCGCCTCCCTCCACACGTGGAGATAAGGATGAGGTTTGAATGGTTGAAAACCATTGAGTGGGCTCCGGTCCCCCGGTCACGCACAGACCCCGACGACCCAATCGAACCGACGCTCTGATACCAGTGTTAGATCGCTGTAACACCGCTATGGGCGTTACCACAGCAGGAGGGGATGGCCTCTGGCTCACCACCAAGCCATAGAGGAAGAATGAGGATTGCCCCTCATCCCCCAGGCTATATAGTGTGTGGCATGTCGTCCATACTAGCCTGGCCGCCCATGACTCCGCATGGGCGTCCTCTCCCACTGAACCCCGCGGATGGCCACGTCCTTGGCCATCCGGTCTGCTGTCGATCACAGGCGTTACAGCCTACGTGACATTTAGTGTTAGATCGCTGTAACACCGCTATACGGGCGTTACCACAGGAGGGGACGGCCTCACCACCCAGCCATAGAGGAAGAATGAGGATTGCCCCTCATCCCCCAGGCTATATAGTGTGTGGCCTGCCGTCCACACTAGCCTGGTCGCCCATGACTCCGCATGGGTGTCCTCTCCCACTGAACCCCGGATGGCCACGTCCTTGGCCATCCGGTCTGCCACCATCGATCACACAGGCGTTACAGCCTACGTGATAGGATTTGTATGAGGAGTTAAGGAAAAGTGAGGTGAATGTAGACTACTGTAATAAAATTTAGAGGGTAAACTAGAGCTTAGATAGCTAAAGAAGGAGATGGAAAGCAATATGGGAGACAGGCATCGCTATAAAATCTCATATCTTTTTATGGAGGATATACATGTGGGCCCTACCCATTGGGATCAAGCTGCTTTAGAGAAACTTCACTAGTGGATGTTGTCCTAGGTGCAAGACTGCCGTGGAAGATGGGAAGCATGCCTTTTGGGACCGCCCTTCTATTAGAGGGGTATGGGGAAGAATTGGGAAATGGGTCTAGTGCTACAGCATAGGAATATAAGGCCAGTGGGGGGACTGGATCTTAGGAAGATGGGCAGCCAGTGATGGAGTTGTTGATTTAATCTTTAAAATAATCAGGTTTTGTTGTCTTTGGGAGATATGTAATGTATGAATAAGCTCAATAAGGATGAGATGGTGCAAAAAAATTAGGCATTGCAAGTTGGCATAGCTTGACCCCTATATCTCCTTGGGTGACTTTCATGCATACTAAGTAAAACCTAACATGCTCTCTTTATGTTTCAGGGATTTATAGGCTTGGATTTAAAGTCAAAAGCTATGAAGTTTGGACTAAAGACCAAAAGGTGGCACCTCAAAGAGAAGCAAATTGTATACACTTATGTGGCTTTCATTGAGAACCCTGTTGAAACCAGATTAGTAGTTAAAATATGGACCAATAAAGGGAAAGTCTTGGAGAAACAATCTCCCAAAGGTTGGGCAATTGAAGCTATGATTGAGGCTTCCATTCAGCTAGGATACCAGACTTCCTGGGGGTAGTCTTCTTTTATGTGTTAGAAGATGATAGGTGGACTTTAATATGTAATTTTCTCAACGTGTAGAACTTGAAGAGTATTTTGGAGTTATGTCTAAATGTAAAGATGTAAAGCTATAAAGTAGTTTTTGGAAATATATATATATATATATATATATATATATATATATATATATATATATATATATATATATATATATAACTATTGTTTCCAAAAAAAAATAAAAAAATTAGGGCACCACCCTGCAGAGACCCAAGCAATGGCCTAGATACCTCATACAAGAGTATCTAAGAACTACTAAGTACCTCTACAACAATGGCTTTTTAAAAAAAAGCCCTTTATTGAAAGGTTTTTAGCCACAAGGTCCCATCCCATGGAGATCAAGGCTACGGTTCCAAGGCTCCATCACTAAGAGCCAAAAGTCCTACCTAGATCGTACATGGCGATGGTTATCTTCTTGTGTGTGTTTTTTTTTGTATTTTGTTTAAACTAGTTTCACTTTCACAATTCACCTAGAAGGCTCTATTTTCTAACTAAAGTGGGCACACTAAGGAAGGTTGAGTACTTGGCATACTTTAAAATTGATCTTAGAAAGGATTGAACTAGGACCAAATCCTAAATGGTTATCCAAGTAATAATTAGAAAAGTGATAGACTAGTCATAGAACAATGCAAGAGCAAGCACTCAAACAAACACTAAATGGAGAATCATAAAAAAGATTAAAATTGAAAGCAATAGCAATAGGTGAGGATGGGTTTAGAATACACCTAGGAGAGTGTGAAAATCCAATCCATATATCAAGGTTGCACGTCCATTGTAAGTTTTAAATTATGTGGATGTGATCTACATGACTACACCCCAATAACGTATAAATCAAACTCATCTAGAAATCTCATCATCAGATAATCGTAGCTCATAAGCATGCTCCAATTTGACATCACTAGGTTGATTTTCCCCCTCACTTGGGTTTGGTTCTAACATATATATCTTCTCTGGTATATAAGGAAACGGTACGAGTGCATCCTCACTGGGATATGGCATGGGTACTATAGGTAAGTGAGCTAAGTAGCCACCATGAGCTAAGCTATCTAGGAAATCACCCACCATGAGCTAAGCTATCTAGGAAATCACCCACCATGCTTCAAAAGGGATAAGGAGTCGGTAACATTATTTCATAGAGTGACGGTGTAAGTGCACAAGTTCTTGCCCTCCTCCCCTACTCTACAAGCTATTCCTATGCATTTCTTACTTATAATAGAGTGACGGTGTAAGTGCACAAGTTCTTGTCCTCCTCCCCTACTCTACAAGCTATTCCTATGCATTTCTTACTTATAATAGGGTCCTCCCATTGGGTAAAGTACACTCATGACATCATGACTTTGTGATTTCTCTCCTACCATGGACTAGAAGAGTCATGTCCCATAGCACCTAAAATAAGTTCTACAGTGCCAGCATAAGTAGGACACTACGGCTCCACACCATCACTCCCCTAGTGGTGCATAAAAATAGCATGAGTGGGTTTGGAAAGGAGGAATACTTAGCTGCCCCTTGATAGTACCATTTCACACAAACCACGGGTCCAAGATAGGGCCACTGTACATGCCCAGGCTTACCACAGTAAAAATGGGCTTGTGTATCATTATGTTGCCTTTGCTAATTACCATGATCGCGTTGGCTCCCTTGCCTCTAAATTGGCCTCTTCCACCTATGTGTTGTTGTCAATCCTGGGACTGTTGCTGCTACTGACCATAATTCTGATTACTTGTTCGGCCACCACCTTAGCCACGTCCACGACCTCTACCTCGTCCTCTACCTGCACTTGTGTAGAAGGCCCGCTGCTCTGAACTATTTTTGTTTTGTGAAGACTGTTGATCTTCACCCAAGTTCTTTTCTTGAATGAGCATTGACACCAAATCTGTGAAGTTAGCAATGTTCTCCCAAATTTGAATAGACGTCTTAAACGCCTTGTATTGTGGCCCGAGACCACGTAGACACACTTCCACCTTATCATCATCATCATCAACAGAAACACCAATTGATGCAAGGGATTCCACAATTCCCTTGATCTTCAAGGCATAATCATTCACAAATATATTTTTCTTCTCCATAGTATGAAGCTTATTCTTCAACTGAAGCTTTCGTGCCTTGGTGCTAGTTTCATACAGTGTCACTAAGGTGTCCCAAGCCTTCATTGGGCATACAGCTTCCTTAGGTGACTTGGCATTCTATATATACCCAATCATGGTGTCCTGTATACTAATAAAGAGCCAATACATGACTTTCCTTGCTTCTTGATTTCAACCCTTGAACTCTTTTACATTTGCAAAACAGTTGGATTAATCTCCGGTATCTCTGGTGCCTCCTCATGTTCACCTTCAATGTAGTCCCAGTAACCTTTTTCCATCAGGAAATTTGTCAATCTAAACCTCCAAGCATGAAGTTGTTCTTGTCAAGCTTCTCTGCAACAATCTGGTTTATTTCATCATTTGACATCTTTTCTTGAACACAAATTTACCAAAAGCAACACTCTTCTTTGACCTGCACAAACTGTTGTATTCTCTGCAACGGTACTATACTGCACCCAAACTGTCACAACCAGTGACGTCAATTTGCATACATACACCCAATAGCAACTTTGAGACCTCTTTGCAGTACACACAGGGTCTGCACAACCAATTGTCCTTCCTGCAGTTTCAAAAATAGAGTTTTGTTGCAGAGAATCAAAACTTACTTGCAGTGCTCGTTGCTCGTGAACGCTCTGCGGACTGAAAAATGAAGGTCCAAATGCGCTCAAAATGCAATTTCGATCTGAAAAGTTATATATATTTACCCTGTAGATCTCCTTCGAAGAAAGCTCCTTAACCAGAGTTTGTTTACCGGTGCCTCCCGACGAAGAGCTCCCGACAAGGGTGTAGTAGCCAACACAAAGGGGGAAGAGTAAATGAAGCTCTTATTCTCGTACCGCTTCCTATGCTTCTCTTGCTCTTGTAGCTCATCCCTTAGCACAAGCTAGGCTCTGATACCATGAAAAGATGCAGGGGGGAAGAGAGCTTGAGCTCTTGCAAGCGTGCACATACATACACAAACCCTCGGGGGTGCACTATATGGAAGCCCCTCCTACGACGTGCGTTCAAGGGGTATTTAAAAAACCCCTTATCTGTGAATTTTGAGCTGATAAAACTACCCCTTTTTCTTTATAGACTTACGGGTTTTTTTCCAAAGTACAATTAAAATACCCCTCTTGTAATTGTATTTCTGTAAATTTACCCAATATTTTGGATTAAAAAAACCCCACCTAATGATCGCACGTGGTAGACTTACATTTTTTGAGGTGCACCCCCCGAGCACAAACCCTAGAAGAGAGCACACAAGGTGAGAGGCTGAAAATTCTTCTTCTTCACATAACAAAAGAGGTCTATAAAGAAGATAAAGTGACTAACACACATAATAGAGTATATACAAGGTCCATAATGTGAACACGCTAAGAGGAGTGGGTAGGTGTGTACTAGTCAGTGTAGTCCAGCTATAGAATCTCTACCGAAGATATGTCAGTGCCGGCTACCAAACCCGCCCAGTGATGTAAATGTCGAACTGTCATGCAAGTGCCTCGTGAGTGTTGGCTCATGTTGAGCTTGACATCTCAACACACAGTTGGTGAGATTATGGTTGATATGACACCAGTGATGAATGACAGGGTGTATGGCAATCATATTTGGATTACTAGAGTATGGAATAGTTATCGCATCAACTTATATAGTCGAGTTTACCCGACCATCATATGTTATGGCAGGAGAGTACTTGCCCTTATATATACTATGTGCTCTTATCTCTTTAGTTTATCGTTATAGAGAAGAGAAGAAGATAGAAGAAAAATTAGCCATCATCTCTCTTGTGTCTGTTTTTGCTTGCAAGGAACTTAAGCTCTCCCTCGCCCTTGCATTCTCTTTATGGTATCAGCGGCTCCGATTCATGTGAGAGATGAGGAGGCAAGAACAAGGCTCTGTCAGCTTCCTGTCTTCAGAGAACATAATGCCACTAAAAAGAGCAAAAGAAAATTTGCTTGGCTCCAAACTCAAAGTAGAATTGTGAACACATCACATCCAATAACCTCGAACAAATGAACATGGAACACATCCTGTCCATAGTCTCTGCTAACCAATAGTTCTGGAACTCATCCGAACCATGAAGGAAAATTGGTTGATCCTGGAACTCATCCGGACTATCAAGTGAACTTGCCTATCTTTATACTTGGAACTCCGACACACAGGTCCCATGCTCCAGATTTAACTTTTAGATTGCACAACTGTTGTAACTTTTTGGCCGTGATGGTGTCCTGGTGTTCTGCTGTTGTGTTAGTCTTCTTTTTGGATATTGTTTTGGGAGAAGCCTTTGTATGAGTTTAGCTTTTTGCCTATCTAGATTTGCATATGCTTGGCCCATTGCCTTGTCTGCTTTCTTGAATTCTTCTTCCAGTTTTGCCAGGGCACTTTGTCTAGCTGTGTTTTCATCTTGTTGCACAGACATTTGCTTCTCCATGATGACTACTTGTTCTTTTAGCTGAGCCGGTGTCATTTGATCGATGGCCTACAAACTGCAATGCTGATCTTCGTTGTGTTCTCCGGTTGCTGTTATTGGTTCTTTTACCTTGGCCAGTGCCAGCTTAATTTTTGTTGTTCATGTTCCAGCTATTTTTTGAGTGTTTGGATCTGTTTCTTCTAGTTCACGAGCAACTACTGACCTATGGAGCTTTCTCTTGCAACACCTTTGGTTGACACTTCTTTCTCGAGAAGCTCTAGCAGGATCTCCAATTCCTTTTTTCCCTCTAGCTGCTCTGTCAGTTTGCGTATTCTTCTCTGGAGCTCTTTATACTGATGATCCGACTAAGTGTTCCCTTCAGAGGTGGTGGTGGTTTCTGTAAGATTCCTCCCCAGCCCCTCAATTTGTCCAGTTTCTTCCCCTGTAATCAATCTCCTTTTTCAGAATAATAAAAGATCTTGTTTCTACCTGTTTTGGCCTAGAGAGAGAAAATGTTCTAGAGAGAGGTAACTCAGTTTTTAGATATCTTTGGATGGAAAAATATTATTTTTTATTAAAATAAATTCCTTGAAATAGAAGTTTAAAAAGAATTTCCTAAGCTGCATTAGAAATAAATTATAATTTGCTCAAAAGACCTTAGCCTAAGGGTCTAGATTTTTAAAAAAATTTGGATTAAGGTTCTGAGGGACCAATAAGATTAATCCAAATGTAGGGAGGAGATAAATTGAAGAAATAAAGAAAAACCTCCCAAAAATGAGTAAATACTCACATAAGATGAAGAGTGGACTAAGGACCAATAGTTTAGTCTTATGACCCCGTTAGAAAATTCGTTAAGAAAATAAAAAAGGTGGAATCGTCCCCATTTTTCGGGCAAGGGAAATTTTCCCAGTTTTGGTTTTCAGAATGACCACCAGTCTAGTCTCATGTCCGGACATTCAAGGGCGAGGTCCCGAGTGGGAAACCCTGCCCCGCGCAAGAGGAAGTTACCTTCGCTGCTATCAATCGGGAATCAGGTGCGTGGAGGGGGCAGTGGGATCTCACACTTTTTGCACCGTTGAGGTTCCTTGTGGCTGTGCAGAGGATGGCCCTCCGGTTCTGCCTCTAGCTCCATTTTGTCCTATGGTGGGAGTGGTGGTAGTGGTAGAAGATGGCATGTGGAAGTTGGCAATATCATGTATTCTTTTAGTAGTTGCAGATTGTCCTCCCAACATGCTTTCTATGACGCTTTTAGTTCCTCTTCCCATTGCTCCATGAGCTCCACATGCATTTGGACTATGGGGAGCTCTGCTTTAGCCTCTAGGGCCTCTTGTATTTCGTAGCTTTTCCTTTACAAAAGGAGGAGCTCCTTGCGGTCCTTTCCTTCTGCTAGCTTCACATTGCGGATCATTTGAGTGGCATGGTCCACAATGCAGGCTTCTTTTTCTATTGCTGACTGAGTTGCCTGCTCTGCTTGTTGCAGCTTGCTTTTTGGATGTCCTGATTATTTGTCCGAAGCTCAACAATCACCATCTCGAACTCATCACCCCTCCTCCGCAAGGCGGTTTCTTTATCCTTGAATCTTGCAATGGTGTCTTGCTATTGTTTTCGAAGCAAGTTTTGTGCGGCTGCTTGTTGGTTCTGTTGCTGGACGTCAGTGTGAACTATAGCATGTCAAAGTACCAATTTCTTTGCATGGGTGCAGGCTGAACAATAAACAAGTTTGCATCTGGAAATTGATCAGCCACCCCTGAGGGTGATAGAAAACACATTTCCCTCTTTGGAGTCATCCGTGTACCTGAAATGAGTTAAAATAAAAATACATCAATCATATAAAAAACAATCATACTTACATCCAAATGAAAACCTTCCATAACGTGCTTTAAAACCATCCATAGTGTGCTTCAAAATTTTGATATTTTAATATTTTATTCAAGAATATGTAGAGATTGGCCCAAGGACCATTCTAAAATTTACCTCTAAAATTTACCAACAATTGATACAAGGGAGTGGAGAATGGCCCTAAGGCCATTCTTAATCACATTGTGTAGGTAGAATGGCCCTAGGACCATTCTAAAGTTGATTGTGCTTGCAAGAACGGCCCAAGGGCCATTCTACCATGAAATCTTGAGAGAATAGCCCCAGGGAACACAAGAGAATATAGAGTGACCCTTGGACCAAGCTACCACACACATGCGAGAATCTAGCTTCGCACTAGGGCCAAGCTACCAAGAAAACAATCTACATCATCTTTGTTGGTAGCTTGGGCCTAGGTCCCATCTACCAGCAGCAAAGATGGTATTGCTCTGTTGATGGTAGTTTGGCCTTGTTGGGGGTCATCCAACCATCAACGGCTAGTGTGTTGTGATTCATGGATCAAGCTCCCTAATGACAATCAACTATCTAATAGATCCTAATCCTAATATAGTTAACATGTGACTAGTGCTAATCTAGGCTAAGGTGGGTGATACCTAATAACAAACATAATGAATGAACTAAGCTAATTTAGCTTAAGACTCAAGCACAATTAGGTTACAAGATTGAGACTTGCACTCATAGAGAGGCTTGAGAGCTTGCTACATTTTTCATTGCTTGAAATGGTCCTCTTTTATATGAGGAGAGTACAACAAATCTATGATAATCTATGATAGCTCATGTGGGATAACTTGGCTAGGTGACTTGGCACTCTAGCATCACTCATTTCAACACCCCCCTGATGCTAGATTGGGTATAATTTTTAGGCTTTCACTCTTTCTCTCTTTCCCCTTATGTTAGGCTACTTTGGCTATTAATTTCAGCTTGAGTGCATCATATGGCCTCAAAGGCTGATTACATCACACTTTTTGTAGAGACAAGAGGGGTGAAAGGTACAATGGTTCTTTCTCTAGTAGAAGAGCATGTCTTTAGCTGGGACATCTTTGGCCTCGATGTAGTTTGTCTGCTTCTTTGTTTAATAGCAATCTTCTTCTAGGTGACCAATTTTTCCACAATAGTCACAAACAAGCTTTGGTTTATCTTTATTGCGACATTCATTCTTGGTATGACCAAGTTTTCCATAGTGATAGCATCTTGGAAGTTGAGATGTTGATTGATTTGTCCTTTGAAATCTCCCACCCTTTGTATATACACTGCTTGCTCACTTGAATGTGATTTGAATGATTCTTTATCTTTGAATTTGGATTCTTGTTCAAGTAGAGATGATTCTACATCTTAAAGTTTAGTGTTGGGAACATTTTTAAGTGTAGCAACAATTGATTCATAAGGTTCTTTGTGAAAACTTTTTAGCAATACAACAATAGATTCATCTTCCTCAATGACTTTCTTTAATGCACTAATTTGTTGTTTGATACCTTTGAATTTACTGATGTGTTGTGTCATGGTCTCGGTCTCCTTCTTGTCGAGCTTGTAAAACTGCATGAGAAGGTTGATCTTTGAGCTCTTTGAGTCTGCCATACCAACTTGGCATCCTTGATGCCAGCAATGTGACTAATCACATCATCATCAAGATTTTGAGCGATGAGGCCCAATGATTTGTTGTTTTGAAGTGGCTCAACCTCCACTTCTTCATCCTCAATAAGATGCCAAAGCTCCTTACGCATAAGCAAGTACATGGTCTTGCTTTGCCATGTGTAAAACCCATCACCCATTAAACCTTGAAACAAATTCAGCACGTTCCATACTAAGAAGGTCTTACTAACAAGCTTTTATTTTGCTTTGTTAGTAGTGTCTAATCTCATACAAATTTGTAGTGTGAATGAAGGTCGGGAAGGTCTTTGCATGTGATAATGATTCACAGCGAGTTTAGTCCCAGTACAAAGGTGATAATAAAAAACATTCTCTTCAATTGAGTAATGCAAGAGGATACAATGAATTTTGATGTAAAGGAGAACTTTCCATAGTGAATTTACACACTCCAAGTTTCCAATTTTGGACTTGAATTAGCCCAATTTCTGCTAATACAACACTAATAATAGTGATTAGTGCTTAATTACTGTGATTAAGTGAGCTGAATCTTGGAGCTTCAAATTGAGCTTGTGAAAGTGGTTGTTGAAGGGGCTTTTTATACTGACTTGATGCCCTTGATGAGGACAAGAGTCTTATGTTGAAATTTCAGCTCAAAAACTTCATGGAATGGCAAAATTCGTTGATTTTATGCGACTGGTTTTTCGCTTCCCATAGACGATATACAACACCACTAGATGGGCCCTTTGGTCAAGTTGAATCTTCTACCATGTACTAGCTTGGGCTAGAAGGGCTTGGCCCAATTGTTAGCATAGATGGTGAATCTATGAGAAAACTAGTCCGGGTTCTAGTGCTAAAAATGGGCAATTTAGGAAAAAATTAATGAAGGGCTCTTGGTTGTACTTTAGCATAGTGTTGAGAAAGAATCTTGCAAAGTTTCTTGGCTAATGGAAGGGGGTATGAGCAATGGTGAGCATTTGAATTTTGGGCCACACATAGAAGAGTTGGATAAGATTGGGATTAGTAGATAATTAGGTGAGTAATGATGAGATTTAGCAAAAAGGAGATTAGAAAAGGCTAGAGCTAAGCTAATGGAGAGCTTAAACCAAGCTCTGATACCATGTTGTGATTCATGGATCAAGCTCCCTAATGACAAATCAACTATCTAATAGATCCTAATCTTAATATAGTTAAGATGTAATTAGTGCTAATCTAAGCTAAGGTGGGTGATACCTAATAACAAACATAATGAATAAACTAAGGTAATTTAGCTTAAGACTCAAGCACAATTAGGTTACAAGATTGAGACTTGTACTCATAGAGAGAGGCTTGAGAGCTTGATACATTTTTCATTGCTTGAAAATGGTCCTCTTTTATATGAGGAGAGTACAACCAAGCTATGATAGCTCATGTGGGATAACTTGGCTAGGTGACTTGGTGCTCTAGCATCACTCATTTCAATATGGTGCTGCCCAGCCTTGTCGCCAGCTTCGTCGAGTATATCCGTTGGGTACAAACTCTTGGGACATGAATCTTCTTTCTTGTAACAACCTTGTAACTGAATCTTGCCAACGGGTAGTACCCGGGCATATGTAAAAGGGAAAAAGGGGAACTATCCAGAGATATAGGGGATAGAGTCAGAGTAGAAAAAACAACTAAGAGTGTGATATGGAATTGTACTTTGGCTAAGCCTCTGATCTAGTGATACAAGTGATTTATCTATGCATTTCTCGTTTTTATGTAATGTGTAAGTCTATTTGATACATTGTCTATATTGAGCTCTTTCTTGTTAAGATATGCTTTCTCACCGGGGTTTGCACTTAGAGTTATTCCTATATCTAGATGTGACTCCTATCTAGAAACATCATCAAGGGTCACATTAGGGATCCTAATAGATGCAAGAACTGACCTCTATGCTGGCATGACGAACTCTCTTCACCTAGGTAGATCGGTGGTGCTACACATTAGTGTTATCTTATCTCATTGGGCATAGTTGCATTAGTCGCGCCTTCTCTGGAGCCAACTAGGTGGTCCAGAACCACGCAAGTGCCGAGTCTTGACTGGACATTAACATTTTTGGCAATCTCATTGGGGAATTGTACGCTAGGTAGAGGAGTAGAGAGATAGAGGCCAGTATAGGTTAAGTCCTGCACGATCAGTAGATTAAGCTAGTCAAAAGAAGCCCAGAAAGAAAGCACATGCTAACTAGCATCAAGAATGCTAACTAGAGAGATAGAGGACAGTAGGTTAAGTCCTGCACGATCAGTAGAGTGAACTAGTCAGAAGAATCCTAGAAAGAAAGCACACACTAACTAACACTGTTGTTGCGAGCAAAATAGGTAACTGATGAGGGTTACCTAAAAAGATTCCCTCCCAAAATCTGTGAAATCTCAAAAATGGCTTAAAAACATAGTTTTTTGAAAACACATCTAGAATTCCATGTAAAAATTTAAAAATTACATGAATTTTGCTATTTTTTTCAAGACTGAGAACACGTGTGACCTTCGTAACTGCTGTTGTTTGTGACATAAAAATAAACTTGACTTACAAAATGACATAGGAGTCTACATAACTTAAAGAAATGTCAATCTTTTTCAAATAAAAATTTATTTTATAAATTTCATGAATGTAAGACACTTTTTTTAATAGACTTTCTTGGGACAAATTCTACCACTATGCATAAATATGCACATTATTTGACAAGCACTCAAAAAATATTAGAATACATAATGATATAAGCTCTATAATTTATGAAAAATTCTACAAACATCCTTGAGTCTATTTCTAGACCCAAATAGCAAAGCCTTTAGTATATACTTACCTTGACAGTTTGCATGACATAATTACTTGCTCTATTATTTATAAGCAAGTAGAGGGCATGATATACAACCAATGCTACGAGTTTAAATAGGTCAACTTATAGGTGTGTAAAGGTAGACTTCTATTCATATATATATATAGAAGATAGTAACTATGAAGGCTCTGAGTAAACCTAAGCATGTTAAAAGAGTAAAAAATTAAAATATTTTTTCAACAAGACAATTTTAGAGGTAGACATCATATAGCCTATGGGTGTAAATTTTGACCCACATAGACATTTGTTTTCATGAAGTAAATTCTTGTTATGCAATATGGATAAGGGTGGCGGGACGTCATATAGCCTATGAGTGTAAATTTCAACCCACATAGACATTTGTTTTCATGAAGTAAATTCTTGTTATGCAATATGGATAAGGGTGGCGGGAAGAAATTGCAGTCTATATCATGTATATGTGGTGGTGGTAAAAATTCATAGTATGCATATGCTGATGTTTGATCCAGATAGCCATTATCATGAATGTAGGTGATGGTATATCTAAGATTAGTGTAGGAATGAGCTCTAGTTATAATTATTTAGAGTACATGTGAAGGATGTTAAGAGATGGTATGTCTAAGGGTAGTGTAGAATAAACTATGGTTATAATTATTTGGAGGACATGCGAAGGATGCTGAGAAATGCAATCTTTGCTCGCGACATTATCTTTGTATATAAAGAGAAAAGAGAGGATCTTAGGGCTTCTCGAATGGTGGTAGAGAAGAGCTTGGAGCTTTCACGAGATGACGGTAGATTCAAGGTCCCCTATGCTAGAGAGCATACTACTGCACAGAGGCATGGCAGAGTCCAGGCTCACACGCACCCCCCTCCTGGACATAGATGATCCCACCACGTGTATTTGCTTATACTATCTTCAACTTTAAAATTGAATTGTAGAACAAAAATCAGGATTGGTGAATGAATCGACTCATGGTTTTCCAAATCAATGGAGCCTTGCACATCTGGATTAAAACCAATGGATTACAAGTTATCGTAGATTATCTCATCTAGCTCTTCTGTTATCATGATTTTTTGGCATCTACTATGTACTGATATTATTTATGATACAAAGGTTATATGGTTACATAGACAATTTTTTTTAATGTCAAATATGTAAAGTGCCCAAAATATTTTGGTTTTTTGATAGTGTTGTATGCATGTGTAGACCACTTTTTAAAAAGAGGTTAAAAACTGAACTTTTTTGAGGTTGGAATCTTTGAAAAATGCCAAAAGTTTCTCGTTTTCAGAAAATATTACTTATTTTATCCACAACAACAATGTTCACTAGCATCAGGAATGCTAACTAGAGAGTCATAAGAGCACAATCGAGCAGACATGGAGAACGAAGGAAGCTCAAATAGGGAAATATGGTACTTCCATAGACATGTTGAAGCTGTAGAACAAGAAGTATCTCTGCACCATCCAAGAAGATTAGCAGACGAGATTTCACAACAGCTCTGGAAAGACTGATTCTGGAACCATGAAGGAATCTAAAAGAAGATCACCAGCTAGGAACTACCAAACATGAGATAGAAAGCTTAGGAAGGGGAAGAACTGGTAGCTGACAAGATGTCCCTCAATTACTCAAAATTTAAAGGTAAGAGTAAGGAGGATCCAGATGCCCATATCTTCACCTTGAAACCACGTTCTAGGCAAACATAGATCCGTTGGTGCAAAAGAAAAAGTTCCAAGTGTGTGTGTGAGCGCTTATATATATGAGAAACTCACTCAATGAGCAAATGACTTAATGGTGACAGCTAAATGCATATACATATGTAGGGAAGAGAAGAGAAGCCCTTCTACCAGTCTTACAAGGGCTTACTTGCTAGAATTAGCACCACATCGGGAGTGAGGTGGCATGTGGTTAGCGAGTGGGCGAGTGGATCATGGACTTGTCCTTACCATCCATGGCCTTGGATTGTCCACCCTTGTCTTTGCCCTTCTGCTAAGATTGTTGTTGACTCCCTAGCATGAACCTGTGGTCGTCTAGATAAGGCATCTGCCACCACATTCTTTTTCCCTGGAGTGTGTAAAATCTGAAAATGAAACATTGAGAGAAAATTTGCCCATCTCATATGCTTCTCTGAGAGCTTACTTTGAGTCAAAAAATATTTCAAACTTTGATGATTAGTTTTGACCATAAAATTAGCCCCTAAAAGATAGTGTTTCCAAATAGTAAGGGCATGAATTACAGCCAACAATTCCTTCTCATAAACCTGTAAGTGAAGCTCTGCATGTTGCAAGCATCTAAGAATAACAAGGGAGCCAAGGAATACCACCAGTAAATTTCAACAGCAATTAGCAAAAATGGATAAAGGTTTTACATATACTCACCTTAAGGATATGGTCTCCCCAATGGTACACCTTAGCATGACACCACGCAATTCAAGTTTTCAGCATGTGGACTTTGTCCTCAATTGCATGATTATGATTGAGACATTCAATTAGTGATCCTAGCTCCTTCTCTGGTATAGTCTCCCTTGTGGGAACATTCTTCCATTGTCTAGCCCTCATCTTGAACTCTTTCTGATCCTGAGGGGATATGAATTTTTTCGCATGTTTGTGGAGGTTATCCTCCCAAGGCCACAAGAAAGTGTGCTCTTTTCCATGCATGACATTATGGGGTCCTCGATTGAATTGTGAGAACAACATTCTAATTTGGCACTACTTCATATCCCACGAAACCATGAAACTCTCCTGCAATAAATCCTTCCTGCTCCATCACTCCATTGAGAAGAGTCTAAAACAATACTTGTGCCTCTATGTCTTCTATCTTAAACTCACCGAATGCAGCTATTGAAGAAAAGGGTTGTACACATGAGAGGCCATTGTGTGCCTTTGGTAGAAACAACCTCCAATACAATCTTTTGTTGTAGAGCCTTTGGTCCACTTGAGGAGGATGCTTGAACCAGTTTTGCTAATTTGTCATTGAAGCACTTAATGTTTGCCATTGAGGTACCCTCAGCAACCTCGTGGGTGTGGTATCCAAGGTGTATTACACACCTTGTCACTTGGGAGGCCACCAATATCATATGGAAGACAAATGTACATTTTGCAAGGATATGTAGCCATGAAAGTAGGGGCCATCTTTCAATAAAAACATTGCAATGTCCTTGTTGAAACATTGCCTACCTTGGGTACCTTTAGCACCCTACCTTTCCAATGATTGTTGCTTTTTAGTCTAGTCTTAACATAACATTCCCATTGTGGAAAATGAAATCCCCTTCACACTTCCTTAGTCTTACCACCTCATTAAAGTTTGTGATATTTCTTGTTACATCCTTGCTCCAAATATGACCATCATACTTCGCTTCCAAGCCCTTTGTTCTCTGATCATCCTTAGCAGGTGGAAATTCAAAAATAGCATTGCCATCATACCTACTTGGAAATTCAATAGCTTGTTCTATTGTGGAGAC
This sequence comes from Cibotium barometz, assembly GCF_041138505.1. NCBI lineage: Eukaryota > Viridiplantae > Streptophyta > Polypodiopsida > Cyatheales > Cibotiaceae > Cibotium > Cibotium barometz. Next base: position 58,057,128 of record NC_141055.1, read on the forward strand.
CTTTTGGCATGTAATGCATAGAGTGTTGCCCTCAGGCAACCTATTGATAATGTCCAAGGCACTATAACAACCAGATGAATTTTCTTTATTCGTATTGTTGTTCTAGGAGCCATCCTCGAGGCTTATTGGAGGTATGGGTCTTTGAAGCTTATAATGCATAGAGTGTTGCCCTTAGGCAACCTATTGATAATGTCCAAGGCACTATAACAACCAGATGAATTTTCTTTATTCGTATTGTTGTTCTAGGAGCCATCCTCGAGGCTTACTGGAGGTATGGGTCTTTGAAGCTTGTCACCATATACAATGAACCTATTACCAAATCGAATATCCAAAATGTATTCCTTCTCACCTCCTCTCACTGAAAAGGGCAACTCGAACATGCGTTGGTGAACCTTCATGTTAGACTCTTTGACCATAAAATAAGAACTTGTCTCTCGATAACCAATAATACACACACCACTCTGAGTTATTTTTCTCAAAGTGCGCAACCCATCCTCATCTTGCATAGTTGCTATGGAATCCTCCATTTCAATTAGGCTACAAGATTGAGACTCGTACTCATAAAGAGGCTTGAGAGCTTGCTTCATTCCATTGCTTGAAAATGACCGCTTTTGTATGGGTGGGTACACATTTGGCTTTGCCATCTCAAGTGGGATAAATCCAACGTGCTCATGTGGTAGCTTCCTAGTCTTTTACTTGTTTAGCACCATGTCTTATGCTCCATGGCACCACATTTCTCAACACTCAATGAGGCATGGTTTGTCCTTTTCCTCCTCAAGGTCAGGTTCAGGTGTGTGGGCTGTTAAATTCCCATTCATCCAATCTGATAAGTCTCTCCAAACTTGAGGCTAGTCGAATTGTGGCTTGTCGAGAGCTTTCATGGTAGACCAATGCATAACACTTCCTAGGAGGATTTGCCAAAAAACATAAGCAATTCAGGGCTAGATAGCATGGAGCAATAAGTGAGATGTTTGGCATGATATTGTAAATCCACCCACACTAATGCTAATAAAAACTAGAGTTTTAGCTAAATCCATCCACATTAGAGGAGTACACGCTTTTTTTATATATAGTAATTTTTATATTACCAATGGGGAACCTCAACCCCATAATACAATTGTGGCCCCTTTGTAGACACTAGGGATTTGACTGCCTACATCCATCCACATTAGAGGAGTACACGCTTTTTGTTATATAGTAATTCTTATATTACCAATGGGGAACCTCAACCCCATAATACAATTGTGGCCCCTTTGTAGACACCAGGGATTTGACTGCCTACATCCATCCACATTAGAGGGGTACATGCTACTCAAAACTAGGCTTTTTGCTAAATGGAACACATGACACATGCCTTTACGTTAAAGCTTCCAATCAATTTATTGGCATTCTTAGTCCATTAATTTAACTATTTTGAAAATAAACAAAAGTACCAAATAAACCTCTATGCTTGGATCGCTTGATCATGATTGACTTATACCAGTAATTACTCAATGGGGACCAAAAAGTACAAAAACTAGTACAAATTATAGGGTAGATTAACATGAAATAATATTGTAAACTTGGGGTAGATTAACATGAAATAATATTGTAAACCAAGTTTGATTATGGAATAGATCCAAGTACTAATGCAAAGCATATTCCGCCAGCGGAATAGCCTTGCAGCTGCTCCCCGCCCCTCCCCCCCCCCCCCCCCCCCCCCCCCCCCAAACACACACACACACACAACAACAACACTCAGCAATAGGTTTGTGCTCTGAAAACAACCCAACAGAGTGCAAGCTGACATTCTCAATACCGGTTCTCTAAAAAATAGCTGCTGCTGCTAAGTAAGCAGCAAGCAATCTAATCACTATGTATGAAGTTGAATGCCGTCCCCAGTAGGAAAAGGTTATACCCTGAGGGCCGCACAGTAGCGTGTAGCCAGCTTGTATGAAGTGTCCAGCAAAAGGTATGCATGAGGGTGGCGGAATACCCTGAGGGCCACACAATAGCTAGCATGTCGCCAGCTTATATATTGCTCTGATTGTAGATGAAGACCATCAGGCCGGTTGGAGAATGAAAAGTCTGACCTTGAGCATCAGTTTTCTCTCTTGGTCAGTAGGAGGTGGCTGCTGGCCTATCGGAAAGGCTTGATGTCTAACGCACCATAGTTCAATGAAGACCATGATCGAATCCAACTCATGCTGGACATCTTCTATTGGGTTCATCCAAAACTCAGAAGAAGATGGACCTAGCAAGCAATACATGAAACATAAGATGATGAGATCAACATACATATTGGGATGCGGATGATCTTAATGTCTGATTGCAATGAAGACCATGACCGATTCCAAGTCATGCACCAGAGTTCATCCGAAACTCAGAAGAAGAAGAAGAAGAGTGGTGATATCAATAGAAGTGGAATAGTTGCCATATGGGTGGACTCAATGCCAGCCCCCTCATCGGGCGTATCCCACCAGCAGAATACCCTCGGAGATTCTGCCTAGCAAAAGGTCATGGCACCCAAGAAAAGGCAAGCAGCTAGAGATCCGAGAAAGAGTGGGAGATAAAAACCATCCTCAAGATAACGAGCAAGCCACACCAATTGTAATGGAGAGCAAAAAACAAGCGAAATACATGTTACGAGATGATGTCTTGGGAAGGTGAAGACAATCCCCACTCAGATGTTGAAAACCCATCTTCAACTAGCAAGAAAGGCAAGGAGAAGCAAGCAATGGATGTTGATGACATTATACCCGAGTGCATTGATAGGCCAATGGGGTCATCCATTATATAGAGCTCGACGGTAAATTTTGGTGTTCCTTGTCCCAGAATTCCATTTTGTAAATGTACAATTAACCCTATTGTTAGACAACTCTGTAGTGATCTTACTATCTTGAAGAGAGTTTTTGAGGGGAATTTTATCTTATCAGTTGTGTTGCCTAATGGAACCTCAAAAGAGGTCGACGAAGAAATAAAAGCTAAGTTGGACAGAAATTGGCACATTGTCAATATTGAGTTTGAAGATGAGATAAAGGATGATCCACGATGGGCGTCCTTGAGGATTAAGATGTTTTGGGTGTGGGAGGGAAACCATAGGATGGCCTCATGGCTAGAAAGCATTGATGAGTTATTTGTCAACAACAAGTCAAGACACATTAAAGTACCGACATAGTTTTTCAATGCAAATTAAGCTTTCTATAAGAATTCTAATGATTAATCACAAAAAGTTTATATTTATGCTTAATTAGGATGCTTTTTATGTATATCTCTCTCTCCCCAAAAGAATGGTCATTCTTATGACTAATTCTTATTCAGATGGATGCTTCTCATTAACAAATTCTCAAAACAAAAATCAAACTCTATGCTAGTTAAGCTAGAGGTTAGAAAATGGCTTTTTTAGGCTTTTATGCTAATAAAATTATAGTAAACTTATGATTTAATTCCATAAATTGGATTTAGGTCCAATGATAGTTAATCGATCATAATTGTATTAAAAAGTCCTATTCTTTCCAAAAATATTGAAAATTATCAATAATAGCACAGCGGAGCTATGGCAAAATTTTTAGAAATTAATACATAGCTCATTTTTATGCAGAAGAATTTCAGATAAATTTATTTTTATGCATGAGAAAATTTAAATGATAAAAGAGGAATTACCATGACATTTGGAATTCAATCATTTAAATGGTAAAAGTGGAATTCTTGGCATATTTGAATTAATGGATATTTTTATTAAATTTAAAAATAAATTTTTAGATAAATTTATTTTATGATAAAAGAGAAATTCCCATGACAATTGGAATCCAATCATTAAATGAGAAAAAGAGAATTTTAAGCGGATATTGGTATTTAGTTAAAAGAAGAACTTTTATGGTATTTAAGTAGAGAAAGAATCGAATTAATTTTTGGTGACAAAAGAGGAATTTTTACCAAAATTTCACCTAGAGAATTAGGGTTGATAAATTAAGCGGTAGAAAGAATATCTTTAGATATTTTATGTGGTTAAGTCAGTAAATTGGTATTTACTCAAAAATAGATTAAATGGAAGAAGAGTATTTTCATTAAAATTCGATATTCTCATATAAAACCAAGTCTTAATCTATTATGGTTAAGAAAGGAAGAAATTCACAAAGTTGGAATTTCCTTACGGTTAGAAGTTTAGTAGATGTTTATTTGAAGAAAATCCTTGGAATCAAAGCTAGAACTAAACCGAATGATTTTGGTAAGACCACGACTATGAGAGGGACGGTCAACAAACTGCTTGTCCATCTCTCGATCTGAATCAAGCAAAAACCTCGCGACCGATTCCAGTTATTACCGTTGAATTAACTAGTTTTTTCTTGACCGAAATCACCAAGAATCTAGTTGGACAGTCAATCAAATGATGGGTAGATTACCCCGATGAGAGATCAAGGATTCTCATTATGAAATTGTGGATTAAGAAAAAAGGGTTTTTGTGGAACCAATCTCAAACTGGGAATTTTACTTGCATATAGAACCAGTGTTCTCTTTTAAAGGACTGTTTTACGCCAGAATGCTGGAGGAAGCATTTGGTGTGTGTTTAATCTAAGAAGAGGCTGCAACAGCTGGTGGGGAGTCATCAAGGGACGTCGCTCTGCCGAGGTCTTGACCAGCCTCGGTACGGTTAAAATGGTGCGCTTCCGGTACGATGGGCGAGGACCGACGAAGCCGCCCCTAAATGAAGTGCTAGGATACCTAAGTAGGATCCTAGAGGGTTCTGACTAGGTGATGCACGGGCTCGCGGTTGCTAGGACACCCATGTGTGCGTCGAGGAAGATTCGGATGGACTAAAAAGAATGACTTTTGTGAACCAAATTTTGATATTGGATCTCGTTGGTTGGCCAGCTGGTCTACGGAGAGTCCAAATGACATATTTTATAATACAATGGACTCAAAATTTTGGAGAATAATGATCAATAATATTATGATTTTCATTGAAGGATTGTTTTAAAGACATCCAATTCTGTTATAATGGCAATTTCATATTGGGTGTGTATGTGGTATGCCTACCTTAATTTTTGCATGAAACGCTGGCGGCTAGGGGGCCTGGGAACTCTTTTCCTTGGTACCCGGGCAAAACATAACCAAATCCTTACAAAGGAATCCCACCAATACAGTGGTCGGGTGGTTCGCTAACCCTTGGGCTAGTTGGGGTTAGGCTAGATCGGGGGATTCTTGCGATACCATTAAGTTACGATTAGTTACGTTAGTTAGATTAAGTCCTGAGAAGACCCTTGTTCTGTGGGAGGGAATCAGCGGGCGACTGTGCCTCATTAAAGGAGAAAAAAAGCGATGATTCTATGGACCAAGTGCAAGTCTCTTCTTGGATCTAACCATGTGACTTCAGGTTCGGTCGGATCAGTTTGAGTAGTTAAGACTTTGACCTGTTAGATTAATTCTCTCGTTCGAAGATTTTCCCTGGAGGAATCGCATGTGCCTTCCGGGCGAGGGAAGCTTTTTCGGGTTCGATTTCGGAGGAGTTGCCGGACTAGTCTCTTGTCCGAACATCCGTGGGTGAGGCTCCGAGTGTGGATCCCTGCCCCGGCGCGAGAGGCTGACGCTGCTTTCGTTGCCAGCGCCCTTGGTTGGGGGCACCGCGGAGGCGGGGGTCTCACATGTTTTGCTGGAGCTCAATAATTCGAGAGATAGCCATGCCCAGCTGCTCTGTTTGTTGATTGAGCTTTTTCTATAGCTCCATGAATTGGACATTTGTCTGGTATGGAGACACTCCTCTCTCTTGGGCTTTGGGCTAATAACATTTCCCCTGAAAAACTTGTGCCACTTCTTGTTGTCCGGAGATGGAGTCTGTAATTTCTTTGTATGATGTCTCGCGCCCTATTAGCAAAGCCTTGTATGATCTCTCGTGCCCTATTAGCAAAGCCTTGCATAAAATTGGGCACATCTCCTAGGGCCGCATGGATGCTCTTTGCATAATTTTGGGTGGAACTAAAACTGCTAGCGCGGGGCCAACGGAGAGTGTTCACTGTATTTTGGGTGTCACTGGGGGGGTGAAGGCCCGGCCTGATCATGAGGATGCATTTCTGTGAACCTGTCAGGGGGTGGGGTCTCATATAAACATCTACTCAGGAAATCTTGCCCTTGGAGATCCTCTTCCTCCTCTATGGCCTTCTTGGCGGCTTTAGCATCTATAGCGCAGCAGCGAGCTCTTCCTGTGTGGGCCTCAAGCTTGGGGGTGATTGAGGCTATTCTGTAGGGGCACGTTCATGGTGGGGCTTCTTGGTTGGTGGGGAAGTAGGAAAGGTGGATGGAGGGTACAAGGAAGAAATGGTGGCATTCGGTCTGCTGAGTTGGTGGATGGCATGTGGGTGGCAGCTTCTCCCATCCCACCACGTAATAGAGAACCCTGGTAAGCAGAGTCTGAGAGTAGCAGACGCTTGAGACATGAGAGTGTGAGCATTGGGAGTAGTGCTGTGGATAAAGGGAAAAAGAAGGTTGAAGGAATTGGCATTACAGGATGAGTCGTCAAGTTCAGAAAGTTTGGATGAGGAAGTTGGCATACCAGTTTTACGCACACCAGGTGCAAGGCAGGATAGATATGTGCCTTGTTCCACGGAAACACTCACGGGAACACGGATTATGGAAGGAGGCCGGAAGCAATTAATGTGAGAGCGGGATTATAGCCATGGGAACATAAAGACGCACATAATTTTTCCATATTTTTGTGCCGAAGTGCAATGTAAATTGTTTGAGGCCAATGTGGGTTCTAAATGAGAGTTCTAAGTGTATTAAGCAAGGCTCACTTATGGGGTTGTCCGCCCATGTGTGAAAGAGGCCTAGGGTTAGGGTTAGTGACATCTCTATAAAAGAGATGTTAGCTAAAGAAAGAGTACGTTTTTGGCCATTCTCATAAGCTATTGAGTGAAGCTCTTGAGCTCTCAAGCTATGGCAACTCTCTAACTCTCTCTCTATTGTACTCTAATGAGCATCAAGCTCCAATGAGTACAGCTCCACTTCTTTCTCTTAATCTGTTTTAGCATCATTGAAGTAGATTAATCTATGATTAGTTGAATGCTTCTTTCTTTCTCTTGTGTATGCATGCTTGTAGTGTGTGTGTGTGTGTGTAGTCTCCATTGATGCAAGCTCTTGCCCACTTCATTGGCAATGAGTTATTCATGGATAGACTCTCTCTATGAGCTTGTGGGTTTGTGAATGTTACATTCTATGCTTGCTTAAGCTTGTGGGTCAGTAGATGCACGCTTATGGGTTTGCTGGCATTAGGGAAAGCTAAGATTTAATCAATGTTTGAATGGGATTAAGAGATTGCCATGCATTGCTTGTTCTCTTGATTAGTGTAGTGGATTTAAGGGATTGAGAGATTGATTGAGGTGTTGAATGGTTGAATTGTCAAGTGGTGGTTCGTGTATGTGAGCTCTCCCTCATGGGATAAGCCTTCATGCACTAATCGGGTCGAGTCCTCGAATGGACATTGTGTTTCTTAACACATTTGTTGATCGGTAGTACTCTATGAGAACTATATTGCACGGTAGAGAGAACCGCTCTACAATGGCACCGCTGTCGGGGAGCGAGTGCCTACATTAGTTGAGCACCATACACACACTACCACTCCTTGTTAAGCTCCAATCGGTTGCAAAACTGTTGGATAGGAGAGCCGGCTTTGGGACTAATTTTGGTACTTATTTAAGACTAATCCGTTATTAAATTCTCTTTATTTGTCTTGCAATTTGAGTGCGATTAGCTAGCTACGCTTCTCCCTTGAGGTCAGGACAAGGATTCAACACACGGGAAGGATTGGAGGTAGGCCCTAAACTTGCCAATTTCAATTTGTGTGCCAAAGAGAGAGGCCTATTTTTGCATTTCTGTCATTCTGTTTGAGGATAATTTTAGATGTGTGAGGTTAATTTTTACAGTTTCTATTTTCTGCATGTTCGTTTTATTTTCTGTTCTTAGCTTAGTTTAGTTTTCTGTATCTTTAATTTTGTGCATTTTAGTTCTCTGTTAAACCTGCATCTGTAGAGAAACTGAAATCTGTACACACACATGAAGACTGAACATTTCGAATTCGCTGCAAATCTCACAGCTGCACACACATTGAATTCGATGCAAATCTCACAGCTGCACACACATTGAATTCGCTGCAAATCTCACAACTGCACACGCATTGAGTTCACTGCACACACACTTCAAAAAAGAAAGAAAAATAAATAAATAAAAGAAGGCGGCTGTGCGTGAACAGCGCACCACGCGGAGAGACCCACACACCGCACTATAAAGCCCGCCACCGCATCGGATAAGGGAGTGCAAAAAAAAAAAGAGAGTCTGAAAAATTTTTCATTTTCTGCCGCAAAAAATTGGGAGGTTATCTAACTTTTCGAGAGGAGTTAGAAAACACCCATCGTCGAAATTTCGGTCCCGGAACCATTTTCCCAAAGTGAGTCAGCATGGAAAACTGGTAAATTTTAGGCGATTTTTGATCCTGAAAAATATGCTATTTTTTTGCCTAATGTGTTCGAGGGGGTTCAAAATGGGCTCTGGCAAAGTTTGAGCCAACTTGAAAATTTTTGGATTTTTTTGAAAAAAAAACCTTAAAATTTGACCTTATGCACTTGCGGTCGAGACGTCATATAGACACTGCCATAGAGTCTAGGGCACCTTCTAGAGTGACTCACCTACGCAAGAAAGTGGGACCCAATCGGTAGAAAATTAGGCAGATATTGCTTAAACCTTTTTCGAATCCCAATCTGATACCCTTTCCACCAGGACAACTAGCTCATTGTCTATGGACAATCTAGGGCCGTCAAATAGTCATCCCTTAGCCCCAAATAGGACACCCACAAGATCTTTTAATCCATTTGAAGCCGACACCATGGGGTTACCACTCAATGTGAGACTTCAATATGTCTACACGAATGCTCAAGGAGCTGAGATCTTTAGGGATCCACAACAACGGTATCTCGTTAAGATTGCGGACTTTTTCTCAGAGCTTGATAGAGCACCTCTAGTCAATGACCAGGGTAACATGTACATGGGTGGAGATGGTGTTCGCTACGAAGTTACCTATCATCCAGAGAATGTAGACAAATTAGGAGAGCTAAGAGTGAGTTCCTAGATTTATCAAAGCCTTCCAGAGCAAGGGAGTCTAGAGATGATTGGCTCATTGAGCCGGACATACCTGGACCATCCAATGCCCAGTCCTCAAAACCATCCATAGATGATTTACTTTTTGTAGATCTAAATTTGGAAAGGGACAGGAAAGGCAAGAGCAAAATGGATCAGGGGACTGAGATCCAATGGGAGTTTGTACGACAAATTCCAGTGACAAAGGTCTTTCAGGATGACCCACTTCAAGAGGTCTATAAGGACTCTTTAGAAAGATATTATGCCACAACTAGATTGCCAGAGCTAGATCTTCCTCTAGCACTTGTGGTGGTAGTCGAGAAGCTTGCAGGATACAAGAACCGAATCATTGATAAATGGGCCAATGAATACCGAACCTTAGATTGGAAGGAGATTCGTGAGCTCACGTGGAGAGGATAACCATTATTCATGGTAGCGTTCTCTACTGATACATCTAAACCAGAAGAGACAGCCTTTCTTGGAGAAACTGTTGCTCCTCCCCTATGAGAGTTCACTAGAGAGGGACCATCAACATCAAAGTGGACCACTGCAAGTAGCCCAACTCTAGCACTAAGATATTATCCTACACCAAAGTGCGACCACAGATCACACCACAACAACGTTTTTTGCCATTACCTTTTGGCAAACAAATTTATATTTGTTGTGGACCATCAAGCACTGCTATATTTGGTGAATAAGCCTTGTGCAACTGGAAGGACTGTGAGGTGGTTTCTCATCCTTCTTGAGTTTGATTTTGAAGTGGTAGTCCGAAAAGGAACAACTCATCTTAGGGCAGATCATTTGTCTCGAATCACCTCTGGCGAAGCTCCTGTGGGTGTGGATGATGATATGTTAGATTCAACACTTTTCCTTGTAGAGATAGCTCCTAAATGGTCTGAACCCATCTTAGAAATTTTGACAAGTGGGCAGATACAACTAGCGGGTCCTAATGTGGACCTATGGCAACCATTCCAGTTAATCTCAGGGAGATTATATCGTCAGGGTAATGATGGAGTGTTGCGGCTTATACCTAACCCTGACCAATATGAGGAGATCTTGGAATGGGCACATGAGGGTATTGGTGGATTCCATGCGACATATAACTCAGGATGGGCAATGGTGGCCTACCGTGCATGCGGATGCTGAAAAATTTGTTCGTAATTGTGCGTCATGTCAAATTCAACAACCAATTCATAATGTCACATTATTCCAAATTTCAACTATACCAAGTTGGAGGAAGTATATTGTGGACTATCTTCAGCATGGTCATACTGATCGAACAATTCCTACTATATCGAAAGCATGCTATTGAAGTTGAAGCGGCCAACTATATGCTGATAGAGGGCCAACTCTACAAGAGGGGCAAGGATGGCAACTTGCGCATGTGTGTATGTGAAGCTGACTACTTGAAAATCTTGACTCATGCACATGCAGGTTTTGGGGGTGGACACTTTTCGGGCAATACCACAGCTAAGTTGATTAGGTGGTCTGGGCTTTGGTGGCCAACCTTACAAATGGATGCCGAAGAATATGTGAAACGTTGTGACGATTGTCAAAGGACAAAACCTCCCATCACAAAGGACAATATGCCATTGCGGCCTATGTTAAGCACACGTGCGTTTGCCAAATGGGGTATTGATTTTGTCGGTCCCATCAAACCTCCAGCTCATCACACGCATGCCGAATATATTATAGTCGCAAAATTGACTATTTGACCAAATGGGTAGAAGCAAAGGCTACAGTAAAAAATGATGCCAGAACCACAGCCAGGTTCTTGTATGAGTACGTGTTTACACGCTATGGCTTACCTATTGAAATCGTTAGTGATCAAGGTGTGCACTTTGTGAATGAGGTCATAGAGTTTTTACTTCAAGAATTTATGGTAATTCACAAGTGTTCTGCACCCTATCATCCCCGGACCAATGGTCAAGCTGAGAGTACTAACAAGATTCTCTGCACAGCACTCACAAAGATTGTTGAGGGACATAGGACTGATTGGGAGGAGCAAAAGTTGCACTAAGTTCTTTGGGCATATAGAACAGCCTATAAAACATCTGTGGGCACAACCCCATTTGAGCTTGCTTTTGGGCTAGATGCAATTCTTCCCATTGACTTTCTTGTACCTACTCTACGAGTTGCTAAACAATTGGATTGGACTGGTCATGAGCTTTCTCAATGCATTGATGAATTGGAAAAGCTTGATGAGACCCGCTTATTGGCGGTAATGGGGATGTATGCCGAGAAGAGGAGACAAAAGCAATGGTATGATCGAAATGTAACAACTGGCCGATTCAAAAAAGGGGACCTTGTGCTCTTGTACACACTTAAGAAGCATAAGAGAAAGCTCAAGAAATGTGGCCTAGGACCGTTTGTGATTAATGAGCTTACTCCAAGCGGTGCAGTGCGTTTAGAGACACTAGAAGGTGAGCAAATGCCTAACTTCATTAATGGAAGTCATCTCAAGAAATACAATGAACCATTAACTGAAGCCATGCTTCAACAAATGCATGCTGCCCACACACGGAAAGAAGAACATGACCTACTTAAACATCAGGCTCAAGAAGAAGCTACTACTGATGAACAATATGTCGATCCTTTCAATATTCACGTGTGTCTTCATCTTCATGAGACTACCTACTTTGTCTCTGCCTTAATTGACTCTGGTGCAGATTATAATGTTCTCTCATTTGACACATGGGTAGCCTTGGGACAACCAACACTTGTGCACATTCCTATTGACTTACGAAGCTTCTCAGGTGAAGATAACCCTATAGAGGGAAAATGTGTCATTATGATATCCATTCGGGATCACCAGATGTCAGTTCCCTTTTATGTGGCTAGTAAGTCCAAGGCAGTGGTAGAGGTTGTTCTTGGTCGATCATGGTTAAGTGCTACCAATTGTTCATTAGATTGGAAGAATAGACAATACAAATTGCAAATTGATTCTGATTGCATCTTGGGATCTGCTGCTCCACGAGTTTTATCATGTCAAAAGGGTGGTAGTTCTACCTTACACACCCCACTTTCAACATCTGCTCTTCAAGCTCCAAGACAAATGATGTGGATAATCGATGAGTCCTCAAGTGAGGGCCATGGCTGGCATGTTCCAACTACTCTAGTCACTGCTCAAAGAAGGCCAGGCAAGAAGGAATCGTCAATTTGGCTACCCAAAGATGCGTACAAACTTGTACCATCTAGCCTAGTTGCTAAACCTCCTAAAAAGAATATCTTTTCCAAGCCTAAGCCTCAGATTGTTACTCATTGGGTCCCAAAGCATGTTCTTAAAGCACAAGGCTATTATGAGGGTGCAACAGCACTTTGGCTTCCCAAATGCCATGGGTTGCTAGAGCCAAAAGAGTGTATCAATAAGATTCCAAAAGCCACTCTTGGTTTTTCATATCAGTGGGTGCAAAGGAAATCAACACAGCCTCTTCAAGATAGGATAGGTGGTTGTGATAGCACCTACAAATCTCCTTGTGTTGACCTTCCCAAAACATGTATTGAATCACTAGTTGTCCCAACTTCTCCTTGTTACACACTTCCACCATCAACTTGTGTACCTAAGACAAATCCAACTTTACATGCGTCTCCTTTGAGCATAGATTCTAGCACTTCACTGCCTAAATCCTCTTATCTTGCTCAAATTCCTCAACAATTGCTATCCTTCCCACCTCTTAAGAAGGACATACCCAAAACCAAAGGTAAGGCATTAACACTACAATTTGAAGCTCTTTGGTAGATCAGTGTTTGAATAGTCTCACTTTTACTAATGTGGTTCCTTCTGCCATTACAGGATTGTGTTCTTTTTGAGATGATCTTATCTACTTGTTTTTGATAGAGATTGTAATGCTGGATATGAGTGTATAAAGTTCGAAGTTTCTAAATTTCATTGTTCTACACCCAGATACCTCCTGATGGATACTTGGGGAGATACATGTCCACCATGCATTGACCCTGATAGTACTCAACCTGAACATCGCGGGGGTTATAGTGCTCCTCCTTTTCAAACTCATTCTAGGTACTTTTATGCTCTCTTAGGTGAAATTTGCTGTGGGCATCACTTTGTCACTTTATTCTATCAACAGCATCATCCATTTCCACATTGTCAAGAGTGTGCACGACTCGTATTAGGGGAAGTTTCACACATTTGTTGGCTATGCCGCTCTTACTTTCGACAATATGGCACGGGCTTAATGAAACAAATTGTGGGAATTACACCCCAACGCCATAACCTTCTTGATATGAGCGTACCAGACCGAGGACCAAATCAACGTAGATTACCTAAGGAGGTTCAAGCACAACAATGGAGGGATACATGCATAAATGACTTGCAACCACCTATCTTGCAAGCCCTTCTTTCCCTAGCCTCAACATGTCAATTTTGGATCACTATGAGCACCTATATTGCAATTCCAAAATCGGCATTGTCTGCTTAACCTTCCCATAGAACCAATGCCATATTTTAACGAGGAAGCACTCCTTCCTCTACCACCTTCTCCAGAGGCCGGCTTTTATACAGGGTTGTCCTTGCATCCTGAAGTGATTAATACAATCTTTCCAGCAGAAGTGGACACGGATCCACTGCCAGTGCAAGGATAAGCACATCAACTCCACAATAAGATCAACAAGCCAGGGCACTTTTCTCCCACTGGGTTTTTCCCCTCGGCTATATTCGGTGATTGGCACCAATAACAAATTTTATTCTTATCTTTTCTTGTTTGTTAATAAGACATTTTACAGAGATCTCAGCAAAACAAGAGCATACAAACATGCTCCAACAGTCCACCTATCGTGCACACAAATTAGGAAGGGGGGAGACGTGCAATGCCTACAAAGAGCAAAGAGAAGCAATCTGCACATCAGCAATGCATCAAGACAAACGCGCCACATCAACGAGCACTACAACAGGTGTATTCAAATCATAATCTTTTGTTCTTTATGTGCTTTTCACTTTTGCATATATTGTTTGCATGTTCACACATAGTTGGCTGGTTTAAGTTTTAAATTAGTTGTTACTATTGGCGAGTGATTTAGATTCTTACAGGACTTAGTAGAAGGTATTTCTATTTGAAGACGGTGTAAGACATATACCAACGGAGTATGCCAAGTTCTTAAGCTCTAGAAGTATATTAGTTATCCCTAGTGGTAGCTACCTCTTAGGTATGGGCTAGGTGCTACGATAAACAAAAATTTACGAAACACATGCCCTAAAATATATATAGAAATGACTTGAGACATGATGTGTCTATGGCCATGTGGAATGCTTGGTAGGACCTTGGGTTGTTTTAGCACCTTGGGACCGATACCTTGGTTTCCATGGGGTGTACACTGACGTCTAAAAGATTAAGAAGAAGCCCTACAAGGACTCTATCGACTTGATAGATGCTGGTAGGACTCTTGGGTACATTATGGGCCCTCGAGACCGATGCCCTCATCTTCATGGGGTACTCCTTAGGTCAAAAAGAAAGAAAAGGGTCTGTCGCCCTTGAGATACTTAGCGGCCTTTAGATTCTCTTGGCGGAGGTCTCTTGACCATTGCTTGGGTCTCATTGGGATGGTATTTCTCTTTATCAAGCTAAAAATAATAATTCTCTTTAATCTTCTGCTCTTTACACACACAAAAAAAAAGAGAAAGAAGAAAAGAAAGAAAGAAAGGTCCAATCACCATAACTTATATTTAGGAGTAGGGTTGCCACTTAGGAATAACTTAAAAACTTGTAGGACATTGAGAGACTGCGGTCATAACCTGCAGTGTACAAACACACTTGCCTTTGCATAGCACTATCTATCACTTAGTCTCACTTTGACTAGTCTTTACTCGCTTCTTTTAGCACTCTTTAAAACTCTAATTGGCCTTTCACTTGCATGCTCACGTGTGAGATTATCATTTCTGGTTTTTTTTCAATAAAAGGCTTTACTTGTCTTCCATTGTTTTTTGCAGCTTTTGTTTCTACCGTGCCCGAGGACGTGCGCGATTTAGGAAGGGGGGAATGTTTCACGAGAACACTCACGGGAACACGGATTATGGAAGGAGGCCGGAAGCAATTAATGTGAGAGAGCGGGATTGTAGCCATGGGAACATAAAGACGCACATAATTTTTCCATATTTTTGTGCCGAAGTGCAATGTAAATCGTTTTAGGCCAGTGTGGGTTCCAAATGAGAGTTCTAAGTGTATTAAGAAAGGCTCACTTATGGGGTTGTCCGCCCATGTGTGAAAGAGGCCTAGGGTTAGGGTTAGTGACATCTTTATAAAAGAGATATTAGCTAAAGAAAGAGTACGTTTTTGGCCGTTCTCATAAGCTATTGAGTGAAGCTCTTAAGCTCTCAAGCTATGGCAACTCTCTAACTCTCTCTCTATTGTACTCTAATGAGCATCAAGCTCCAATGAGTATAGCTCCACTTCTTTCTCTTAATCTGTTTTAGCATCATTGAAGTAGATTAATCTATGATTAGTTGAATGCTTCTTTCTTTCTCTTGTGTCTGCATGCTTGTAGTGTGTGTGTGTGTGTAGTCTCCATTGATGCAAGCTCTTGCCCACTTCATTGGCAATGAGTTATTCATGGATAGACTCTCTCTATGAGCTTGTGGGTTTGTGAATGTTACATTCTATGCTTGCTTAAGCTTGTGGGTTAGTAGATGCACGCTTATGGGTTTGCTGGCATTAGGGAAAGCTAAGATTTAATCAATGTTTGAATGGGATTAAGAGATTGCCATGCATTGCTTGTTCTCTTCATTAGTGTAGTGGATTTAAGGGATTGAGAGATTGATTAAGGTGTTGAATGGTTGAATCGTCAAGTGGTGGTTCGTGTATGTGAGCTCTCCCTCATGGGATAAGCCTTCATGCACTAATCGGGTCGAGTCCTCGGATTGACATTGTGTTTCTTAACACATTTGTTGATCGGTAGTACTCTATGAGCACTATATTGCACGGTAGAGATATGGCACGGGCTTAATGAAACAAATTATGAGAATTACACCCCAACGCCATAACCTTCTTGATATGAGCGTACCAGACCGAGGACCAAATCAATGTAGATTACCTAAGGAGGTTCAAGCACAACAATGGAGGGATACATGCATAAATGACTTGCAACCATCTATCTTGCAAGCCCTTCTTCCCCCAGCCTCAACATGTCAATTTTGGATCACTATGAGCACCTATATTGCAATTCCAAAATCGGCATTGTCTAAGTTAACCTTCCCATAGAACCAATGCCATATTTTAGCGAGGAAGCACTCCTTCCTCTACCACCTTCTCCAGAGGCCGGCTTTTGTACAGGGTTGTCCTTGCATCCTGAAGTGATTAATACAATCTTTCCAGCAGAAGTGGACACAGATCCACTGCCAGTGCAAGGATAAGCACATCAACTCCACAATAAGATCAACAAGCCAGGGCACTTTTCTCCCACTGGGTTTTTCCCCTCGGCTATATTCGGTGATTGGCATTAATAACAAATTTTATTCTTTTCTTTTCTTGTTTGTTAATAAGACATTTTACAGAGATCTCAGCAAAACAAGAGCATACAAACATGCTCCAACAGTCCACCTATCGTGCACACAAATTAGGAAGGGGGGAGACGTGCAATGCCTACAAAGAGCAAAGAGAAGCAATCTGCACATCAGCAATGCATCAAGACAAACGCGCCACATCAACGAGCACTACAACAGGTGTATTCAAATCATAATCTTTTGTTCTTTATGTGCTTTTCACTTTTGCATATATTGTTTGCATGTTCACATACAGTTGGCTGGTTTAAGTTTTAAATTAGTTGTTACTATTGGCGAGTGATTTCTAGATTCTTAGAGGACTTAGTAGAAGGTATTTCTATTTGAAGACGGTGTAAGACATATACCAACGGAGTATGCCAAGTTCTTAAGCTCTAGAAGTATATTAGTTATCCCTAGTGGTAGCTACCTCTTAGGTATGGGCTAGGTGCTACGATAAACAAAAATTTACGAAACACATGCCCTAAAATATATATAGAAATGACTTGAGACATGATGTGTCTATGGCCATGTGGAATGCTTGGTAGGACCTTGGGTTGTTTTAGCACCTTGGGGCCGATACCTTGGTTTCCATGGGGTGTACACTGACGTCTAAAAGATTAAGAAGAAGACCTACAAGGACTCTATCGCCTTGATAGATGCTGGTAGGACTCTTGGGTACATTATGGGCCCTCGAGACCGATGCACTCATCTTCATGGGGTAATCCTTAGGTCAAAAAGAAAGAAAAGGGTCTGTCGCCCTTGAGATACTTAGCGGCCTTTAGATTGTCTTGGCGGAGGTCTCTTGACCATTGCTTGGGTCTCATTGGGATGGAGCCTTCCTGTTTATCAAGCTAAAAATAATAATTCTCTTTAATCTTCTGCTTTTTACACAAAAAAAAAACAAAAAAGAGAAAGAAGAAAAGAAAGAAAGAAAGGTCCAATCACCATAACTTATATTTAGGAGTAGGGTTGCCACTTAGGAATAACTTAAAACTTGTAGGACATTGAGAGACTGCGGTCATAACCTGCGGTGTACAAACACACTTGCCTTTGCATAGCACTATCTACACTTAGTCTCACTTTGACTAGTCTTTACTCGCTTCTTTTAGCACTCTTTAAAACTCTAATCGGCCTTTCACTTGCATGCTCACGTGTGAGATTGTCATTTCTGGTTTTTTTCAATAAAAGGCTTTACTTGTCTTCCATTGTTTTTTGCAGCTTTTGTTTCTACCGTGCCCGAGGACGTGCGCGATTTAGGAAGGGGGGAATGTTTCACGAGAACACTCACGGGAACACGGATTATGGAAGGAGGCCGGAAGCAATTAATGCAAGAGAGTGGGATTGTAGCCATGGGAACATAAAGACGCACATAATTTTTCCATATTTTTGTGCCGAAGTGCAATGTAAATGGTTTTAGGCCAATGTGGGTTCCAAATGAGAGTTCTAAGTGTATTAAGCAAGGCTCACTTATGGGGTTGTCCGCCCATGTGTGAAAGAGGCCTAGGGTTAGGGTTAGTGACATCTCTATAAAAGAGATGTTAGCTAAAGAAAGAGTACGTTTTTGGCCATTCTCATAAGCTATTGAGTGAAGCTCTTGAGCTCTCAAGCTATGGCAACTCTCTAACTCTCTCTCTATTGTACTCTAATGAGCATCAAGCTCCAATGAGTATAGCTCCACTTCTTTCTCTTAATCTGTTTTAGCATCATTGAAGTAGATTAATATATGATTAGTTGAATGCTTCTTTCTTTCTCTGGTGTATGCATGCTTGTAGTGTGTGTGTGTGTAGTCTCCATTGATGCAAGCTCTTGCCCACTTCATTGGCAATGAGTTATTTATGGGTAGACTCTCTCTATGAGCTTGTGGGTTTGTGAATGTTACATTCTATGCTTGCTTAAGCTTGTGGGTTAGTAGATGCACGCTTATGGGTTTGTTGGCATTAGGGAAAGCTAAGATTTAATCAATGTTTGTATGGGATTAAGAGATTGCCATGCATTGCTTGTTCTCTTGATTAGTGTAGTGGATTTAAGGGATTGAGAGATTGATTGAGGTGTTGAATGGTTGAATCGTCAAGTGGTGGTTCGTGTATGTGAGCTCTCCCTCATGGGATAAGCCTTTATGCACTAATCGGGTCGATTCCTCGGATTGACATTGTGTTTCTTAACACATTTGTTGATCGGTAGTACTCTATGAGCACTATATTGCACGGTAGAGAGAATCGCTCTACAATGGCGCCGCTGCCGGGGAGCGAGTGCCTACATTAGTTGAGCACCATACACACACTACCACTCCTTGTTAAGCTCCAATCGGTTGCAAAACTGTTGGATAGGAGAGCCGGCTTTGGGACTAATTTTGGTACTTATTTAAGACTAATCCGTTATTAAATTCTCTTTATTTGTCTTGCAATTTGAGTGCGATTAGCTAGCTACGCTTCTCCCTTGAGGTCAGGACAAGGATTCAACACACGGGAAGGATTGGAGGTAGGCGCTAAACCTGCCAATTTGTGTGAGGTTAATTTTTACAGTTTCAATTTTCTGCATATTCGTTTTATTTTTTGTTCTTAGCTTAGTTTAGTTTTTTGCATCTTTAATTTTGTGCATTTTAGTTCTCTATTAAACCTGCATCTGTAGAGAAACTGAAATCTATACACACACATGAAGACTGAACATTTCGAATTCGCTGCAAATCTCACAGTTGCACACGCATTGAATTCGCTGCAAATCTCACAACTGCACACGCATTGAGTTCACTGCACACACACTTCAAAAAAGAAAGAAAAATAAATAAATAAAAGAAGGCGGCTGTGCATGAATAGCGCACCGCGCGGAGAGACCCACACACCGCACTATAAAGACCGCCACCGCACCGGATAAGGGGGTGCAAAAAAAAAAGAGTCTGGAAAATTTTTCATTTTCTGCCCCGCAAAAAATTGGGAGGTTATCTAACTTTTCGAGAGGAGTTAGAAAACACCCATCGTCGAAATTTCGGTCCTGGAACCATTTTCCCATAATGAGTCAGTATGGAAACCTGAAAATTTTTGGCGATTTTTGATCCTGAAAAATACGCTATTTTTTGGCCTAATGTGTTCGAGGGGGTTCAAAATGGGTTCTGGCAAGGTTTGAGCCAACTTGAAAATTTTTGGATTTTTTTGAAAAAAAAACCTTAAAATTTGACCTTATGCACTTGCGGTCGGGACGTCATATAGACACTGCCATAGGTCTAGGGCACCTTCTAGAGTACCTACGCAAGAAAGTGGGACCCAATCGGTAGAAAATTAGGCAGATATTGCTGAAACCTTTTCCGAATCCCAATCTGATACCCTTTCCAGGACAACTAGCTCATTGTCTATGGACAATCTAGGGCCGTCAAATAGTCATCCCTTAGCCCCAAATAGGACACCCACAATATCTTTTAATCCATTTGAAGTCGACACCATGGGGTTACCACTCAATGTGAGACTTCAATATGTCTACACGAATGCTCAAGGAGCTGAGATGTTTAGGGATCCACAACAACGGTATCTCATTAAGATTGCCAACTTTTTCTCAGAGCTTGATAAAGCACCTCTAGTCAATGACCAGGGTAACATGTACATGGGTGGAGATGGTGTTTGCTACGAAGTCACCTATCATCCAGAGAATGTAGACAAATTAGGAGAGCTCTCTAAGAGTGAGTTCCTAGATTTATCAAAGCCTTCAAGAGCAAGGGAGTCTAGAGACGATTGGCTCATTGAGCCGGACATGCTTGGACCATCCAATGCCCAGTCCTCAAAGCCATCCATAGATGATTTACTTTTTGTAGATCTAAATTTGGAAAGGGACAGGAAAGGGAAGAGCAAAATGGATTAGGGGGCTGAGATCCAATGGGAGTTTGTACGACAAATTCCAGTGACAAAGGTCTTTCAGGATGACCCACTTCAAGAGGTCTATAAGGACTCTTTAGAAAGATATTATGCCACAACTAGATTGCCAGAGCTAGATCTTCCTCTAGCACTTGTGGTGGTAGTCGAGAAGCTTGCAGGATACAAGAACCGAATCATTGATAAATGGGCCAATGAATACCGAACCTTAGATTGGAAGGAGATTCGTGAGCTCACGTGGAGAGGACAACCATTATTCATGGTAGCGTTCTCTACTGATACAGCTAAACCAGGAGAGACAGCGTTGCTTGGAGAAACTGTTGCTGAGAGGGACCATCAACATCAAAGTGGACCACTGCAAGTAGCCCAACTCTAGCACCAAGATATTATCCTACACCAAAAGTGCGACCACAGATCACACCACAACAACGTTTTTTGCCATTATCTTTTGGCAAACAAATTTATATTTTTTGTGGACCATCAAGCATTGCTATATTTGGTGAATAAGCCTTGTGCAAATGGAAGGACTGTGAGGTGGTTTGTCATCCTTCTTGAGTTTGATTTTGAAGTGGCGGTCCGAAAAGGAGCAACTCATCTTAGGGCAGATCATTTTTCTCGAATCACCTCTGGCGAAGCTCCTGTGGGTGTGGATGATGATATGTTAGATTCAACACTTTTCCTTGTAGAGATAGCTCCTGTGATATGATGATATGTTAGATTCAACACTTTTCCTTGTAGAGATAGCTCCTAAATGGTCTGAACCCATCTTAGAAATTTTGACAAGTGGGCAGATACAACTAGCGGGTCCTAATGTGGACCTATGGTGACCATTCAAGTTAATCTCAGGGAGATTATATCGTCAGGGTAATGATGGAGTGTTGCGGCTTATACCTAACCCTGACCAATATGAGGAGATCTTGGAATGGGCACATGAGGGTATTGGTGGAATCCATGCATCAGCTACTACTTGTGTGCGATGTATAACTCAGGATGGGCAATGGTACCATGCATGCGGATGCTGAAAAATTTGTTCGTAATTGTGCTTCATGTCAAATTCAACAACCAATTCATAATGTCACATTATTCCAAATTTCAACTATACCAAGTTGGAGCAAGTATATTGTGGACTATCTTCAGCATGGTCATACTGATCGAACAATTCCTACTATATCGAAAGCATGCTATTGAAGTTGAAGCGGCCAACTATATGCTGATAGAGGGCCAACTCTACAAGAGGGGCAAGGATGGCAACTTGCGCATGTGTGTATGTGAAGCTGACTACTTGAAAATCTTGACTCATGCACATGCAGGTTTTGGGGGTGGACACTTTTCGGGCAATACCACAGCTAAGTTGATTAGGTGGTCTGGGCTTTGGTGGCCAACCTTACAAATGGATGCCGAAGAATATGTGAAACGTTGTGACGATTGTCAAAGGACAAAACCTCCCATCACAAAGGACAATATGCCATTGCGGCCTATGTTAAGCACACGTGCGTTTGCCAAATGGGGTATTGATTTTGTCGGTTCCATCAAACCTCCAGCTCATCACACGCATGCCGAATATATTATAGTCGCAAAATTGACTATTTGACCAAATGGGTAGAAGCAAAGGCTACAATAAAAAATGATGCCAGAACCACAGCCAGGTTCTTGTATGAGTACGTGTTTACACGCTATGGCTTACCTATTGAAATCGTTAGTGATCAAGGTGTGCACTTTGTGAATGAGGTCATAGAGTTTTTACTTCAAGAATTTATGGTAATTCACAAGCATTCTGCACCCTATCATCCCCAGACCAATGGTCAAGCTGAGAGTACTAACAAGATTCTCTGCACAGCACTCACAAAGATTGTTGAGGGACATAGGACTGATTGGGAGGAGCAAAAGTTGCACTCAGTTCTTTGGGCATATAGAACAGCCTATAAAACATCTGTGGGCACAACCCCATTTGAGCTTGCTTTTGGGCTAGATGCAATTCTTCCCATTGACTTTCTTGTACCTACTCTACGAGTTGCTAAACAATTGGACTGGACTGGTCATGAGCTTTCTCAATGCATTGATGAATTGGAAAAGCTTGATGAGACCCGCTTATTGGCGGTAATGGGGATGTATGCCGAGAAGAGGAGACAAAAGCAATGGTATGATCGAAATGTAACAACTGGCCGATTCAAAAAAGGGGACCTTGTGCTCTTGTACACACTTAAGAAGCATAAGAGAAAGCTCAAGAAACGTGGCCTAGGACCGTTTGTGATTAATGAGCTTACTCCAAGTGGTGCAGTGCGTTTAGAGACACTAGAAGGTGAGCAAATGCCTAACTTCATTAATGGAAGTCATCTCAAGAAATACAATGAACCATTAACTGAAGCCATGCTTCAACAAATGCATGCTGCCCACACACGGAAAGAAGAACATGAGCTACTTAAACATCAGGCTCAAGAAGAAGCTACTACTGATGAACAATATGTCGATCCTTTCAATATTCACGTGTGTCTTCATCTTCATGAGACCACCTACTTTGTCTCTGCCTTAATTGACTCTAGTGCAGATTATAATGTTCTCTCATTTGACACATGGGTAGCCTTGGGACAACCAACACTTGTGCACATTCCTATTGACTTACGAAGCTTCTCAGGTGAAGATAATCCTATAGAGGGAAAATGTGTCATTATGATATCCATTCGGGATCACCAGATGTCAGTTCCCTTTTATGTGGCTAGTAAGTCCAAGGCAGTGGTAGAGGTTGTTCTTGGTCGATCATGGTTAAGTGCTACCAATTGTTCATTAGATTGGAAGAATAGACAATACAAATTGCAAATTGATTCTGATTGCATCTTGGGATCTACTGCTCCACGAGTTTTATCATGTCAAAAGGGTGGTAGTTCTACCTTACACACCCCACTTTTAACATCTGCTCTTCAAGCCCCAAGACAAATGATGTGGATAATCGATGAGTCCTCAAGTGAGGGCCATGGCTGGCATGTTCCAACTACTCTAGTCACTGCATCAAAGAAGGCCAAGCAAGAAGGAATCGTCAATTTGGCTACCGAAAGATGCGTACAAACTTGTACCATCTAGCCTAGTTGCTAAACCTCCTAAAAAGAATATCTTTTCCAAGCCTAAGCCTCAGATTGTTACTCATTGGGTCCCAAAGCATGTTCTTAAAGCACAAGGCTATTATGAGGGTGCAACAGCACTTTGGCTTCCCAAATGCCATGGGTTGCTAGAGCCAAAAGAGTGTATCAATAAGATTCCAAAAGCCACTCTTGGTTTTTCATATCAGTGGCTGCAAAGGAAATCAACACAACCTCTTCAAGATAGGATAGGTGGTTGTGATAGCACCTACAAATCTCCTTGTGTTGACCTTGTTCACTGTGGTGGCTATGGCGCCGAGGGATATGATGGCGAAGAAGACAACGGGGAACTGCACAGAGTTGGGCCCAAAACATGTATTGAATCACTAGTTGTCCCAACTTCTCCTTGTTACACACTTCCACCATCAACTTGTGTACCTAAGACAAATCCAACTTTACATGCGTCTCCTTTGAGCATAGATTCTAGCACTTCACTGCCTAAATCCTCTTATCTTGCTCAAATTCCTCAACAATTGCTATCCTTCCCACCTCTTAAGAAGGACATACCCAAAACCAAAGGTAAGGCATTAACACTACAATTGAAGCTCTTTGGTAGATCAGTGTTTGAATAGTCTCACTTTTACTAATGTGGTTCCTTTTGCCATTACAGGATTGTGTTCTTTTTGAGATGATCTTATCTACTTGTTTTTGATAGAGATTGTAATGCTGGATATGAGTGTATAAAGTTTGAAGTTTCTAAATTTCATTGTTCTACGCCTAGATACCTCTTGATGGATACTTGGCGAGATACATGTCCATCATGCATTGACCCTGATATTACTCAACCTGAACATCGCGGGGGTTATAGTGCTCCTCCTTTTCAAATTCTAGGTACTTTTATGCTCTCTTAGGTGAAATTTTCTGTGGGCATCACTTTGTCACTTTATTCTATCAACAGCATCATCCATTTCCACATTGTCAAGAGTGTGCACGACTAGGGGAAGCTTCACACATTTGTTGGCTATGCCGCTCTTACTTTCAACGATATGGCATGGACTTAATGAAACAAATTGTGGGAATTACACCCCAATGCCATAACCTTCTTGATATGAGAGTACCAGACTAAGGACCAAATCAACGTAGATTACCTGAGGAGGTTCAAGCACAACAATGGAGGGATACATGCGTAAATGACTTGCAACCACCTATCTTGCAAGCCCTTCTTCCCCCAGTCTCAACATGTCAATTTTGGATCACTATGAGCAGCTATATTGAGCAATTCCAAAATCGGCATTGTCTGCTTAACCTTCCCATAGAACCAATGCCATATTTTAGCGAGGAAACACTCCTTTCTCTACCACCTTCTCCAGAGGCAGGCTTTTGTACAGGGTTGTCCTTGCATCTTGAAGTGATTGATACAATCTTTCCAGCAGAAGTGGACATGGATCCACTGCCAGTGCAAGGATAAGCACATCAACTCCACAATAAGATCAACAAGCCAGGGCACTTTTCTCCCACTGGGTTTTTTTCCTCGGCTATATTCGGTGATTGGCACCAATAACAAATTTTATTCTTTTCTTTTCTTGTTTGTTAATAAGACATTTTGCAGAGATCTCAGCAAAACAAGAGCATACAAACATGCTCCAACAATCCACCTATCGTGCACACAAATTAGAAAGAGGGGAGACGTGCAATGCCTACAAAGAGCAACGAGAAGCAATCTACACATCAGCAATGCATCAAGACAAATGCGCCACATCAACGAGCACTACAACATGTGTATTCAAATCATAATCTTTTGTT
The DNA here is from genome assembly GCF_041138505.1 of Cibotium barometz. Classification (NCBI taxonomy): domain Eukaryota; kingdom Viridiplantae; phylum Streptophyta; class Polypodiopsida; order Cyatheales; family Cibotiaceae; genus Cibotium; species Cibotium barometz. The sequence continues at coordinate 58,082,450 of NC_141055.1, forward strand.
CTTTATGTGCTTTTCACTTTTGCATATATTGTTTGCATGTTCACACAGAGTTGGCTGGTTTAAGTTTTAAATTAGTTGTTACTATTGGCGAGTGATTTCTAGATTCTTAGAGGACTTAGTAGAAGGTATTTCTATTTGAAGACGGTGTAAGACATATACCAACGGAGTATGCCAAGTTCTTAAGCTCTAGAAGTATATTAGTTATCCCTAGTGGTAGCTACCTCTTAGGTATGGGCTAGGTGCTACGATAAACAAAAATTTACGAAACACATGCCCTAAAAAATATATAGAAATGACTTGAGACATGATGTGTCTATGGCCATGTTGAATGCTTGGTAGGACCTTGGGTTGTTTTAGCACCTTGGGGCCGATACCTTGGTTTCTATGGGGTGTACACTGACGTCTAAAAGATTAAGAAGAAGACCTATAAGGACTCTATCGCCTTTATAGATGCTGGTAGGTCTCTTGGGTACATTATGGGCCCTCGAGACCGATGCCCTCATCTTCATGGGGTACTCCTTAGGTCAAAAAGAAAGAAAAGGGTCTGTCGCCCTTGAGATACTTAGCGGCCTTTAGATTCTCTTGGCGGAGGTCTCTTGACCATTGCTTGGGTCTCATTTGGGATGGAACCTTCCTCTTTATCAAGCTAAAAATAATAATTCTCTTTAATCTTCTGCTCTTTACACAAAAAAAAAAACAAAAAAGAGAAAGAAGAAAAGAAAGAAAAAAAGGTCCAATCACCATAACTTATATTTAGGAGTAGGGTTGCCACTTAGGAATAACTTAAAAACTTGTAGGACATTGAGACTGCGGTCATAACCTGCAGTGTACAAACACACTTGCCTTTTCATAGCAATATCTACCACTTAGTCTCACTTTGACTAGTCTTTACTCGCTTCTCCTGTGACAACAATCAAGTCATCCACATAGATGACAAGTAAGACAATCCCATGATCTGTTTTCTTCACATAGAGCGAAGAATCTGCTGAAGAAACCTGAAATCCAAGGGAGATAATATATCGGCTTATCTTATCACTCCAAGCACGAGGTGCTTGCTTCAAACCATATAATGCTTTCCTTAATCTGCATACATGAGTGGGGTACCTCGGCGGGTGTACAGTGCCATATAAACTTCCTCTTGTAAATCACCATTTAGAAATGCATTTTTCACATCTATTTGATGCATTTCCCAGCCATTTATTGCAGCCATAACAATGACTGCTCTCACTCTTCCCATCTTTGCAACTAGACTAAATGTTTCATCATAGTCCAAGCCTTGGGTTTGTGCATAACTCTTAGCTACCAACCGCGCTTTATGGCGCTCAATGGAACCATCTGATTTGCATTTCACCTTATAAACCCATTTGCAACCAATGACATTTTTGCATTGTGTGGTAAGGCAACCAAATCCCGAGTTTCATTATGGACCAATGCATCCATCTCAACATCCATTGCCTTCTCCCCATACATGCTTCCCAATAGCTTCTATATAGCATGTAGGTTCCACATGCTTCACCAAAGAGGTCATATATGCATAATGCATAGCAAAGTCACGATATGTCAACTTGTCAAGTGGATACCTTACCCTTTGGGACCTCCGCAATGCATGCAGATCACTCTCAACACTTGTCACTCTAGCATGTGGAGGCATGTAGAGCAGTTCTCTCTACCGTGCAATATAGTGCTCATAGAGTACTACCGATCAACAAATGTGTTAAGAAACACAATGTCAATCCGAGGACTCGACCCGATTAGTGCATGAAGGCTTATCCCATGAGGGAGAGCTCACATACACGAACCACCACTTGACGATTCAACCATTCAACACCTCGATCAATCTCTCAATCCCTTAAATCCACAGATGTTATGCATGTCAAGAAGGCATTGAGTGGGCAATTTGATATGAAAGACTTGGGTGAATTGAGATATTCTCTTGGGATTGAAGTGATCAAAGACCATGCAAGGACATGGTTAGTGCAACGCCAATATGCATTGGATATGTTGGCAAAATATGGAATGACAGGGTGTAAGCCAATGAGTACACCTTTGGAGCAGAATGTGAAGCTACGGGCTGATTTTGGTGAAGAGTTGGATGATCCATCTATGTATAGAAAGATGGTGGCAGTCTTATTTACATGACTATCACATGACCGGATCTCAGTTATGCTCTGGGGCTAGTAAGCCAATTTATGCAAAGCCCCAGAAAACCTCATTTGGATGCAGTGAGACGCATTATGCGCTATGTAAAGACCACTGCACATTATGGTCTTCTTTATGAGCATGGTAAAGGCTTGGATGTACACGGCTACACAGACGTAGATTGGGCAGGTAGCTCGTATGACTGGAGGTTTACTAGTGGTTATGCCTTTACATTTGGAAGTGCAGTGGTGAGTTGGAGCAAGAAGCAACCTACTATTGCCTTATCTAGTTCTACAAAGGCTGAATACAGGGGTGTAGCCATTGCTACATGTGAAGGAGTATGGTTAAAGAGTCTCTTGGCTGATTTGGGTGAGCCTATTGATGGCAAGGTTGTCATTGATTGTGACAACATGAGCAGCATACAGTTGGCCAAGAATCCAGTTTTTCATGCGCGGACCAAACATATAGAGGTCCACTATCATTTTGTCAGAGAGAAAGTGTTGGATCGTACAGTGGATTTGCAGTATGTGAAGACCGAAGAGCAGGTGGCTGACATCTTTACAAAGCCACTTATTAGCAGGGAGAAGTTTGAGTACTTCCGTACTATGTTGGGAGTACATGGAATGAGCTTGAGGGAGAGTGTTGAGAGCTTTGATAGCCCAAGCTCATTTACCACTTTATCTATGGCAGTACATCATGAGCTTGAGAGGGGCTGTTGAGATTCAAGCTCAATGTCAGCTTACGCCAGTTGCACTATGTGCTGGCATGTTAGGTAGTAACATGTGTGAGACATAAATGACCGCGTCCATCTGGTCATAGTGTGCGGACATTACCTAGGGTAAGCAGTATGTGGACACAACACATGTAGTGTGTTGTAGATTATGGATTATGGATGAGCGAATGGTCGATTGGTTGGAACGGCCAAGGGCTTTGAATAGGGAGTCGACATGGCAGTTGGTAGTGTGTGAGAAGGGAACGGCCGTTCCAAATTGAGAACATCTATGGCAAGTCAAACTTTGAGAAGGGAACTGTTGTGCAAAACCAAGAACGGACACGTGCTCTATGGTTGAGGAAGGAACGGACACGTGCTCTATGGTTGAGGAAGGAACGGCCATGGCACTTAGAATTCTGAGAAAGGAACGGCCGTGGAACTTTGATGGTGTCTTTTTTTTTTGGTGTACCTTGTCATAGGTTTTGTACACACAAAGGCTATGCTGTTAGCACCCCATTGTGGGTTTTGTACTGATTGCATGCCCAGCTTGCCCCAAAGAAAGGAGTCTATGCCAATTAGGTAATGACGAAGTAGGGGGTAGCATCCTGAAGAGATTCTGATGTGGGTGGCAAGGAAGTAGCTGGGGCTAAGGGAGTTGAAGGGAGTTTTGCAGTCTTGTGGAGCCTCTGAATGACAGATGGAGGAATTGCTGACGTTGAGGGTATATCTGTAATGAAGTTCATCTCAATGGTAGCTTGGGGGTGACTATGTCACCCCCAGAAAATCCTATGTCACATAGGATTTTCTGCTTCCATTTGTCTTGAGTAATCTTGATTGCAGAGGTTGCCTTGGGTACCCATTGAAGGGTAGGGGACTGTGGTGTGACACATGGTAGGAGCTTAGGTTGGAGAGGTTTAGGGATCCATATGGTATGATTACCTTAATTGTAATATTGGGCTCAGAGGAGAGATTTTGGGATCCACCGAAGGGTTGAGTGCATGGGTTTAGAGTTTGGTCGAGGTTCGGAACGCCTAGGAGAGTCTGCAGATATTTGCATGTTGATCCTGCACCCTGTAGGCTTGAGGTTGGCGAATGGGTGGCCTACATTGGGGACGAGAAACTCTAGATGCTTGTTGGTGAGGGGGATGGTGGGACTTTTTGGGGATCCACAATGGAGATGCTCCCTCATAGTAGCCTTGTTTAGTAGGAAAAGTTGCTTGGGCATCCAGTGGTGAGATATCAAACCCAGTGAAGATTTGTTTAGTATGGTTAGTAGTGTTAGATTGGTTAGTGTGATGCGGTAGGGCAGCTACTTTGTGAGAGCGCACTACCCCCGTGCGTGGTGGTGGTGTGGGTGTGAGAGGCGTTGGTGTGGATGGCATGTTGAGCGACCTCTTTTTTGGGGCAATGGAGTGATAAGGGTGAGGTGTTGGGGTACTTGTGGGTGGTGGAAGTGGGGGTCCTTGGCATGGGGAAGCGACGGGGACTGGCTCTTCATCTGTTCATTAGAATGGTAACATGGCCAAAAGCCAATTGTAGGGTGGTCGTCGGTGCAACCCAGTCGATGTTGCATTTGTTATGGCCCATCCATCCCCTGTTGTGAGGAAGATTTCTTCATGCATAGTTCCTACAAGCATCACATAAAACTTCCCTTCCAGGGGATTATTTCGAATGTGGAACAAAAGTGTGACTATGCCAATGCAATGAATATGTTGTGAGGCAACTGTGGTGACAACGAGATAGGTGTTTCTTTTAATGTGGGTTCCCCAAGGGAACACTGTGTTTCATAAGACAATAAATTGTAAATTGTAACTAGCCCTTCTGTCCAACAAGAGCTAATTTTTGGACAAAGTTTGTGGTGTTGTCATCCCTAACCATAACTGAGCTGACTTCACCTCCTAGTCTTCTTCTTCTAAGTCAACTAATTGGGTCATGTTGACCATGATATGCTTTTGCTTTAGCTTGGCTTGCCTCACTTTGGCCTCTTATTGTGTAGTTTTTTTCATATCCTCATGGTCTTGTTTTTGCTATTTTTTAATCATGGATGGCTTTCAAGGTGGCCTCATCAGTGAGAGGGCCATAGTAGCGTTTAAGTTTGCTACCATTGAAGTAACCAGCCATCTCAACACCCTCAAGTGTTTCAATGCTCATAGCGCCTTTGTGGTGTGATCTTAGAGACTAGGAAAGGTCCTAAGCCCCTGAGCTTGAGATTTTTCTTGTGTGTTTTGGTGCGGACCATGTCACCCTCATTCATCTGTTTGTCCTTGAGCTGATCATCAAACCATTGTTTATGCTTGAGATTCTCTACAATCATGTTGTAAACTGTAAAGAGGTTTGGTTTCATTAAGCTTTTCAAGTTCATACAGGTGACAACTTAAGGCATTTTCAGTAAATTTTTCATGCACTACAACCTTATTGGTTACCGATGTCATAACTCAAAAATTCCATCCAGTCCCTTGTTTCTCAAAAAAACAGTATCACTCTGGACTCTCCGTTGAGACCAACTGGTCAACAATGAGATCCAGTAAGCGATTGCATTAATCATTTCGTCCATCATACATATCTTCCACGACATACGCATGGGTGTCATAGGCACTGCGAGCCCATGCATCTCCTGGTCAGAACCCTCCACAAGATCCTCCTTAGGTGTCTTGGCACTTCACTCAGGGACCGCTTTGTCGGCCCTCGCTCATCGTACTGGAAGCGCACCATTTTTTAACCATACCGAGGCTGGTCAAGACCTAGGCAGGCTTTGCTGCGTGAGCCGTCCTTTGAACACTCCCTGCCAGCTATTGCAACTGAACTTCCCTTAGAAAAACATATACCAAATGCTCCCTCCAGCATTCTGGCGTAAGACACTCCTTTAAGAAAATAGGGTTTCTAAGCAAGTTTTCAGTTTGATTTTCTTTTGAATACAAGGAGTATTTCTTGAATCAGTATCCCCAAAACTTCTTGATCGGAAATCTGAATTTCATGCCAGAATTCTTTGAATTCTATAACCTTGATCTAGAGATCAATTCGAAGGGTCTTAAACCTAGTTTCAGATTTGGCCAGAGTTTTGAGCGTATTTTTCTAAACTGGTCCCACCTTCTTTCCTCGAAACTGACGAAAGAGTTTGGTCTTGGTCATAGTTTGATTCAAGGTTCCAGTCGGATAAGATTTTTCCTAAATTATCTTTCTCGAAAAGGTTTGGTAATTCAATTACTATTTTACTGAATTTCTTTCTTTGAATATTCACTTAACTGATTTCTAAATTAGTTACGAATTCCAATGAGCAATAAATTAATCATTTATCTAAATATTTCGATCTCGATAGATTTCTTGAATTTTCTTTTTACAATCTGTGGGAATATACAACGATAGAAATTTCTCTCTTAAAGTATTTAATTATTCATTTATCAAATACTCATAGAATTTAAACATAGAATTTAAGAGAATTCTAATTTTGATATAAAAATTCTTTATGCATCTATTTATGCATAAAATTCAACTCCAATGGGAATAACTCTTAAAAAAATCTTTTTATGCATCTATTTATGCATAAAATCAAATTTAATAGGAATAACACTTTTAAAATAAAAAAATTTCTTTATGCATCTTTCTATGTATAAACATCAAATTTAATAAAAATAACACTTTTGTAATAAAAAATTCCTTTATGCATCTTTCTATGCATAGAAATTAATTTAATAAGAATAACACTTTTATAATAAAAAAATTTCATTTATGCATCTTTCTATGCATAGAAATCAAATTTAATAGGAATAACACTTTTGTAATTAAAAAAAATCCTTTATGCATCTTTCTATGCATAGAAATCAAATTTAATAAGAACAACACTTTTATAATAAAAATAATTCCTTTATGCATCTTTCTATGCATAGAAATCAAATTTAATAATTAATATCAGTGATATCCATGCATATTCATAGGTGAATATGTACATGGAGTAATTAGAATATTTCTTTTAGATGCAAAAATGGTGGGAATTACTCTTTTGGAATAACATAAAAATAAACTTTCTTTTTCACAAAATTTTAGAAAATTTTGCCCTAACCTCCTTTGTATGGCTGACCATTTCTCATTTTTATCTTTTATCACTTAACTTAATTACCCAATTTAGAATTATAGAACTCTAATCTACACAATTTTCTAAATTCAAGAGAGTAAATAATAAGAAGAGTTTAATTAGTCACTTAGTTAATCTTTCTAAGATTAAGAAAGGTTAGAATGTAAACAGGAGAAGGGGGTGGCCTTTTCATCAAAGGCATAGCATTTGAATTTAATTCAATCACTTGCAAAACATAAAAAATCAAGAAAACCATAGATTTTTCATTAAAATTTGTAAACAAAGTAAGAAAATTAACTTACATGGAGCTTGTAAGCTCTCCTTTGGCTTGAGGGATTGAGGGTTCTACTCTTGTTTGAAGCAATAGTGGCCACCAATTCACTTTGGAGAGAATTAGGCCAAAAACATTTGAATTATTAAAAAATTCAATGTAGATGGCTCAGGACAGGAGTAGAGTAATAGTGCATAAACACCATTAAGCTTTTACAAAAAGGGAGGCTTCTATTTATAGGAAAAAGTGAGCCTCTAACCAAGCAAACTGATTCTAGAATTTTCCAGATCAGTTTGGTCAATTTTTGGGCCAGTTTAGCTTACTTTTTGGATCTAGATTTGAAACAGGAGAGAGAGGAGAGATGAAAATATCTAATTTTATTGATTACAAATTGGGAGTAATGATGAGAAAAAGGCGCCTACTTCATCCCCACACTGAGGTGTCAAAATTCAGTTTTTTAATTTTTTCTTTGGTCCTTAGTCCACTCTTCATCTTATGTGAGCATTTACTCATTTTTGGGGTTTTTTCTTTTATTCTTCAATTTATCTCGTCCCTACATTTGAATTAATCTCATTGGCTTGTTAAACCTTTGGTTGGACCTTAATCCAATTTTTTTTTAAAACAGGGGCCCTTAGGCTATGGTCTTTTGTGCACATTATAATTTATTTCTAATGCACCTTAGGAATTTCTTTTTAAACTTCTATTTCAGGGGAATTTATTTTAATAAGAAGGGATATTTTTCCATCCAAAGATATCTAAAAACTGAATTATCTCTCTCTAGAATATTTTCTCTCTCTAGGCCCAAAACAGGTAGAAACAAAATCTTTTATTATTCTGAAAAGGGGATTGATTATAGGGGAAGAAACTAGACATCTTGAGGGGCTGGGGAGGAATCTTACATCCTCTCCTACTTGGAAAACGCGAGATGTCATCATCTCGCAAAACTGGAAATAATTCCACATCAGTTCGGCTTCTTTCTCCCACGTGGCGTCTTCATCAAAAGGATAGAACTTCCATTTGATTAATAATTCTCTCAGAATTTTGTTTCTGAGAACCTTTTCTCGAACATCAAGCATTTCTTCAGGTTGGAGTTCCATCTGCCCTTGGGTTGAAGAAGTTAAGAGTTCATCATTAAGCACATGATTCGGGCTCGGTACATACTTCTTAAGTAGGCTGACATGAAATAAATTATGTACTTTAAGATGAGGAGGCAGAAGAAGTTCATAGGCTAAGTCACCTACTTTCTTTGTAATCAGATATGGCCCACAGTATCTGGGGGATAACTTCTTGTACTTCCCAAGAGATAGAGAACTTCTTTTGGGGCGTACTCGAATGAAGACCATATCTGCTTCTTCAAATTTTATGCCTGAACTCTTCTTATCTGCATACTGCTTCTGTCTATTATCCTGGGTAGCTTTTATATCCTTGCAGATTAACTTCATCTGCTGCTCCAAGTCGTCAAGCATCTGTCTGCTGGACATCTCGACCCTAATCAATGGGTCGGACCAAGTTAATGGTGTTAGCCAGTCTTGTCCATACAGAGCTTTGAAAGGGCTCATCTCGATAGTTTGGTGATAAGAAGCATTGTAGGCGAATTCGACTAGGTGTAGATAGTGATAGCCATTTTTTCGGCTATCCACATTACCACAAGGAGCTACCTCGGCCAAGGAAAATCACATAAACTCTTTGTCATAAATACCTTTTCACTGTAAATAGGCGTGTGTGCGTTAGGGACTTTACCCATATCTTCTATATATTTTTATATTATTAAAAAAAGTTTTTGCTAGCTACTCATCAAAAATAAATAAAATTATTACGATCCATTTTGTGTAAATATTTCATTTCATATAAGGGCCTAGATATGGGGGTCTCTATTTTCTCAAATATGTAAATACTTCATTAGGTGTTGTATTACAAAACCTAAGTATATTTTATTTATTTATTTATTATTATTATTATTTTTTCATAATACTTTTGGACCATCATTGTACATATGCTTCAACTTCACCATGCTTAAGTAAATCCTATGCTCTCACATTTCTACCCACACCGTGTAGAAAGCCTACTACCCAAATCACTTTTTCCCTTAGACTATTTCATCTTTTATTCTCTCATCTACCCTAAAATAATGAGGGTCTCTCTCCCTTTTGACTTCCATAGTTTATTATTTTTTGTATATATTTTTATTATTAAATATTTTATATATTTTCATTAAATACTTTTTTATATAACAATTATTTTTGTATATTTTATTTTAGTATTTTTATTCACAATTAGATCTCTTTGTTTATTTTATTTTCCTATCATAATAACCATATTGTCATGATATGTTGACTAGTACTAGCTTGTTTTTTTTCTTATCATATCTTTATAAAATGGAAAAAATCTCCTCCATGCAAGTGTCCACATACACTTGAGTCTCTAAGGTCAGGGTATGATGTATTGGGGGGCTCACTCTTGGAGCTATCAAGAAATTCCACCAATGGGGACCCACACAAAGATTTTAAAAATTCAGAAAATACATGATTCTGCTGAATTTTTCGCGCCCGCCTCCACTCAGAATTTGGACTAGTCATCAAAAGACAAAAGTTAGCTCGGGAGCTCAGAAATATGCTAAAATTTTTTAAGAATTTTTGGAGCTAATGGAAAAGAGATATGAATTTTTTATTGGTGCCTAGTCTGCCCACTTTTTGGCAAGGTACACCTAGTCTCTTCTCACCTCCCTTACACATTCATCACCTACACACTTACTCATTCCTTTCTCACTCCATCAAACCTGCAAACTTCATGTCCTCTCTCACCCTCTCCACCTTTGCCCTCTCCTTACATCTCCATTTTCTCTCATATCTACTCTACACCCATACCTCATCTCCATTCCTCTCCCTACTACTCCCATATTACTAATTTATTTTTCCAATCTCAAAAAATACATAAAAATTCAGCATGAATGTATCATATTAACCTCTGCAAATATGGGGTTTTCTATCCACAAAAACCCCCATGTTCTTCACCTCAATCAACTTTTGTGGCATCGAATGCAAGAAGGAGACCGGCGGTTAACTTAAAAATCTACACATGGGTGAATCCAAGCTTCTTTGAGCTTTCAACCACACAAAGGATCTTTCCAAATCTTTACTCCTCTCACTCAACCTCTCAGCCCTTCTCACCCATTTGTACATTGTACTACTAACCTTTTATAGTGATTACTAACTACTAACCACTAACATATGTAAATAAGCACCCACTCTACTACTTTTTGAGTAGGTGCATTACTACAAGTTATTTGCTCAACCTCTACATCACACTCTCCTCTCATCTTCAATAATTCTCTCACCTTGAGCCCACTCTACTACTTTTTGAGTAGGCATTACTACAAGTTATTTGCTCAACCTCTACATCACACTCTCCTCTCATCTTCAATAATTCTCTCACCTTGAGCCCACATCCATGTGACTCAACAAGGGATAAGAAGAGGCCCACTCTCATTTCAAAATAAAAAATCCATAATCTATGATTTTTCGTAATAAATGTTGGAATTAGGGTTGCAGGAATGCACACACAACTTCAAGAAGATGAGGAAGCTTGAGCACAACACTGTAGTGTATTATGAGTGCCAAAAATGAAAGATAACCAACCCTAAAAGATAATGGGCGTATATACAATGCACGGGGGAAAAAACCTCCTAGTGAGGAAAAAAGTGCCCCGGCGGTCCTAAGTGTGTTCACACACATCACTACTATAATATGGTAACAAATCCCCCCTGGAGTGATGCGGTGAACAAGAGCTAGCACTCATGTATAGGGAAGTGTCTAGCTATGTGGACGAATCCACAAAAGGGAGTAAGCCCAAAGCTTTGCGAAAAGCTTCGAACTTTTCACGAGGCAGAGCCTTTGTGAAAAGGTCTGCAAGGTTATCCTGTGTTGGCACATAAGCCAAACTGATCTCTCCTGCAGAGAGTCTCTCCCTGACATAATGGTAGTGCACCTCAATGTGCTTCGTACGAGCATGGAACACTGGGTTCCGCGCAACTGCCAATGCGCTCTGACTGTCAGTGAAGATGGTGGTGGCAGATGGCTGCCCAACACCCAAATCAGCCATAAGGCGTCTGAGCCACACACACTCAACCGTAGCTGTGAAAGCTGCCCTGTACTCAGCTTCACAACTAGAAGTGGCCACAGTAGGCTGCTTCTTGCTCAACCATGATATGCATGAGCCTCCAAGCATGAAGCAAAAACCACTCGTGGACACGCGTGTGTCATAACAACCAGCCCAGTCAGAATCTGAAAAAACATGTAAATCTGGCGGCAATGATCCCCCCTTGGGATAAAACAACCCAAGATGCCGAGTACCACTCAAATAGCGAAAGATACGCTTCACTGCCTGCCAATGCTTAATGCCTGGGCTATGCATAAATCTGCTCACCTGTGAGACTGCGAACTGAATGTCTGGCCTCGTAATGCATACATAAATAAGGCAACCAACAGCTGTCTGATAGAGTGTGACATCAAAGTGATCTCCAGCATCATGAAGACTCAACTTCAAACCTGTCTCCATTGGAGTAGCAATAGGCTTGCAGTCTTCAAGGCCAAATCTCCGCAACAATGTTTCAATATACTTTGTCTGACACAAAGCAATACCTCCATCACACTGCTTAAATTGTATCCCCAAATAATGATGCAAATGCCCCAAATCTGACATCTCAAAAGAGGCATTCAAATCAGCCTTAAAATCAGCAATATGAATCTCATTTGGTCCTGTGAGCAGCATGTCATCGACATAGAGAGCAATGATTAGATGTACACCATCCACACGTTTAACATACAAAGTGCTTTCTGTTGGACTATTCTGAAACCCATGTGCAGTCAAATATGCATGTATTTTTTCATACCAAGCTCGTGGAGCTTGCTTTAAACCATATAAAGCCTTTTTTAACCTGCACACTTTGTTTTCCTGCCCTCTTTGAACAAAACCATGAGGCTGCGATACATACACCTCCTCATGCAAATCTCCATTTAAGAACGCAGTCTTTATGTCCAGCTGATGTACATTCCAACCATTATGAGCTGCTAATGCACAGATGCTACGAACAGTGGTCATACGACATGTGGGAGCAAAAGTCTCATCAAAATCAATGCCCTTCTCTTGAGCATAACCTTTTGCAACAAGCCGAGCCTTATGGCGATCCACTGTGCCATCAGGCTTACGCTTCAATTTGTATACCCACTTAGTGCCAATGGCCTTCTTGCCAGGGGGCAAGTCACATAAAGACCATGTACCATTCTTCATAATAGCATCGTATTCTGCTTGCATAGCAGCCATCCAATTTTCTGAACTTTGTGCCTCATCAAATGAAACAGGCTCACTTTCATCGCACATACTAGAAACAGCCAATGCATAACAATCTGACGCATAAGAGGCACCATGAGAGCCAGAACGAGTGTGACTAGACAAAGGGGCATCCAACTTGCTGTCACGCAAAGTCTGCACCAGCCATCTAGGCATATTCCTAGAGCCCTCAATCTCTTGTCTCTCATCCTCAAGTGCATCATGCACATCTGCATCAGATATAAGATGATCTGTGCCATCATTTAAAACCTGCATAGGCTGAAAAACTGCCTCATGAGGTATTGCACTTGACTGTGCACCACTGAAAAGAGGCAACAATGTATCATAGACATCACGTGAGCTGATATCTGTCTCCTTAGTACATGAAACCAAGGGCTGAACTGCATCTTCCACAAATACAACATCACGGCTAACCAAAATGCGCTTTGTCTGTGGATGATACAAACGATAGCCTTTGCTCTCAGCACTATATCCAACAAAAATACATTTGACAGCTTTGTCATCCAATTTTCTGCGATGTTGCACAGGCACTAATGCATATGCCAGGCAACCAAAAACACGTAAATGGCCAACAGATGGCTTGCGGCTATGCCAAGCCTCATTCTTCTTAGCCTCTTTCGCAGCCAGCTTAGGACACGCTTTGATGACATGATCATTTCCCTTACAGTACTTGCAAAATGTCTTCTGTTTGTCACCCTTCTTCTCATCTTTGTCTTCCTTCTTTGGTTGCGCAGCATTTGCAGATTTCTGCTTACTAGAAGAAAAGCCAGCTTTACCTTTCCCGCTTCTCTGACTAGCAACGAAAGCTTGATCTGCGACACGCATAATATTCCTGTTTTGCCTTGACTGGTCTTCTTGCAGCAAAACAGAAACTAACTCCTCAAATGATAAGGCATTGGGATTGCCTTTCATCATCTAGCGAAGAGTGGAAGCAAAACCCTGATAAGAATCTGGTAGACCATTCAAAACAGTCTGCACAAGTGAACTGTCTGACAGGATTTCATCTGCAGAAATGAGCTGCTCTTTGAAATCCTTGATCTTTGTCAAAAAGCTATCCATAGAATCACCTTCGTTCATATGCTCACTCTCCAACTGTTTTCGGAGATAAGCAACACGAGCCTCATTTCTTGCCTGATACAATGTGGCAAGTACATCCCAAGCATCCTTAGAAGTCCTGCAGGAGCGAATATGTGGGATAATGGTACGTTTGACAGACAGTGCAATCAAGGCATGAGCCTGCGCATCTCTACCATCCCAACGAATCTGCTCTGCTGAAAGTGGTGGTTCTCGAACAGCTGCTACAGCACTTGTGCCTGCACCATCATCAACAGTACCTGTTTCTGATGTGTTTGCAGCATTCCCAGCCACAATAGGACGTGCATCAATACCCTGCACAATGTTCCATAACCCCTTTGCTACCAATACATGTCGCATCATATATGCCCACAATGGATAGTTGGTGCCATCCAACTTATCCTCAGCAGCCAACATGCGGAATACATCATTGTTGTCAGCCATGGCCAATGACTGTACTACTAGATGTAAATGCTGTCTGTAAGAGGTAAACCTGTATAAAATCGACCTGTGCTATGTAGCACAGCCCAAAACAGACGAATGGGCACCTGTCCTGCAGATTTTAATCTTGACAGAAAATCTGCACAGTAGGACGATTTTGCCTGCGCAGTACTTGGAATGCAAAAACGGAGGGCGAAATGACTTCAGATCAAAATTCTGAAACGAACGAGCCCTATGGGCTCACCCACGGCATATACTAACCTGCAGACGCTCGTGAAATCTCGTTGCAATCGGAGGAGATGAAGCGGCATGTGCCGGTGATGCTGCCCGGGAGGAGGAAGCCTGCTCTGATACCAATTGTTGGAATTAGGGTTGCAGGAATGCACACACAACTTCAAGAAGATGAGGAAGCTTGAGCACAACACTGTAGTGTATTATGAGTGCCAAAAATGAAAGATAACCAACCCTAAAAGATAATGGGCGTATATACAATGCACGGGGGAAAAAACCTCCTAGTGAGGAAAAAAGTGCCCCGGCGGTCCTAAGTGTGTTCACACACATCACTACTATAATATGGTAACAATAAAATTGATTAGGCTTAATCCTAATTGGGGCTTCTCAAACCTATAAATAGAGCCCCCTCCATTCCTTGTAAAAGGGGAGATTACACACATTGTACACCACTCCCAACTCTAGTGTGTAAGAAGATAGTGAACTTGTGAGCTCTCTCTATACATCAATACCTTTGATTGCATAGAGAAGCTTGAAGCTAGTCATGTCATTGTGAGGGCTTGAGTGATGCCATACTCCCTATCATAATTGTATCTTGCCTTTGTTGCATAAATAAGATTAGTAGTTTGGGTGCAATTATGTACAAAATTTTGGACTCCTACATCTCCAAAGTTGATTTAGCAAAGTGGTCCGATGTTTGATTTAAGGTAAATTCGATCCTTGTATTTTGTGGTGTGATTTTATGCTTAGCGGCTTGAGGGCCTGTTTTTGATTTGTTGCCTTTCATTCCATGGTAAGAGGGTTGTATGGTGAGAGGGTTCCCGTAACCTTAAGACCATGTGTATACCGACAACTTCATGTCCTCTCTCACCCTCTCCACCTTTGCCCTCTCCTTCCATCTCCATTTGCTCTCATATCTACTCTACACCCATACCTCATCTCCATTCCTCTCCCTACTACTCCCATATTATTAAATTATTTTTCCAATCTCAAAAAATACATAAAAATTCAGCATGAATGTATCATATTAACCTCTGCAAATATGGGGTTTTCTATCCATAAAAACCCCCATGTTCTTCACCTCAATCAACTTTTGTGGCGTCAAATGCAAGAAGGAGACCGGCGGTTAACTTAAAGATCTACACATGGGTGAATCCAAGCTTCTTTGAGCTTTCAACCACACAAAGGATCTTTCCAAATCTTTACTCCTCTCACTCAACCTCTCAGCCCTTCTCACCCATTTGTACATTGTACTACTAACCTTTTATAGTGATTACTAACTACTAACCACTAATATATGTAAATAAGCACCCACTCTACTACTTTTTGAGTAGGCGCATTACTATAAGTTATTTGCTCAACCTCTACATCACACTCTCCTCTCATCTTCAATAATTCTCTCACCTTGAGCCCACTCTACTACTTTTTGAGTAGGCATTACTACAAGTTATTTGCTCAACCTCTACATCACACTCTCCTCTCATCTTCAATAATTCTCTCACCTTGAGCCCACATCCATGTGACTCAAGGGATAAGAAGAGGCCCACTCTCATTGCAAAATAAAAAATCCATAATCTATGATTTTCCGTAATAAAATTGATTAGACTTAATCCTAATTGGGGCTTCTCAAACCTATAAATAGAGCCCCCTCCATTCCTTGTGAAAGGGGAGATTACACACATTGTACACCACTCCCAACTCTAGTGTGTAAGAAGATAGTGAACTTGTGAGCTCTCTCTATACATCAATACCTTTGATTGCATAGAGAAGCTTGAAGCTTGAAGCTAGTCATGTCATTGTGAGGGCTTGAGTGATGCAATACTCCCTATCATAATTGTATCTTGCCTTTGTTGCATAAATAAGATTAGTAGTTTGGGTGCAATTGTGTACAAAATCTTGGACTCCTACATCTCCAAAGTTGATTTAGCAAAGTGGTCCGATGTTTGATTTAAGGTAAATTCGATCCTTGTATTTTGTGGTGTGATTTTATGCTTGGCGGCTTGAGGGCCTGTTTTTGATTTGTTGCCTTTCATTCCATGGTAAGAGGGTTGTATGGTGAGAGGGTTCCCGTAACCTTAAGACCATGTGTATACCGACAACTTCATGTCCTCTCTCACCCTCTCCACCTTTGCCCTCTCCTTCCATCTCCATTTGCTCTCATATCTACTCTACACCCATACCTCATCTCCATTCCTCTCCCTACTACTCCCATATTACTAAATTATTTTTCCAATCTCAAAAAATACATAAAAATTCAGCATGAATGTATCATATTAACCTCTACAAATATGGGGTTTTCTATCCACAAAAACCCCCATGTTCTTCACCTCAATCAACTTTTGTGGCGTCGAATGCAAGAAGGAGACCGACGGTTAACTTAAAGATCTACACATGGGTGAATCCAAGCTTCTTCGAGCTTTCAACCACACAAAGGATCTTTCCAAATCTTTACTCCTCTCACTCAACCTCTCAACCCTTCTCACCCATTTGTACATTGTACTACTAACCTTTTTTAGTGATTACTAACTACTAACCACTAACATATGTAAACAAGCACCCAATCTACTACTTTTTGAGTAGGCATTACTACAAGTTATTTGCTCAACCTCTACATCACACTCTCTTCTCATCTTCAATAATTCTCTCACCTTGAGCCCACATCCATGTGACTCAAGGGATAAGAAGAGGCCCACTCTCATTTTAAAATAAAAAATCCATAATCTATGATTTCCCATAATAAAATTGATTAGGCTTAATCCTAATTGGGGCTTCTCAAACCTATAAATAGAGCCCCCTCCATTCCTTGTAAAAGGGGAGATTACACACATTGTACACCACTCCCAACTCTAGTGTGTAAGAAGATAGTAAACTTGTGAGCTCTCTCTATACATCAATACCTTTGATTGCATAGAGAAGCTTGAAGCTTGAAGCTAGTCATGTCATTGTGAGGGCTTGAGTGATGCCATACTCCCTATCATAATTGTATCTTGCCTTTGTTGCATAAATAAGATTAGTAGTTTGGGTGCAATTGTGTACAAAATCTTGGACTCCTACATCTCCAAATTTGATTTAGCAAAGCGGTCCGATGTTTGATTTAAGGTAAATTTGATCCTTGTATTTTGTGGTGTGATTTTATGCTTGGCAGCTTGAGGGCCTATTTTTGATTTGTTGCCTTTCATTCCATGGTAAGAGGGTTGTATGGTGAGAGGGCTCCCGTAACCTTAAGACCATGTGTATACCGACAATAAAATCAACTTTCACGCTTCGCGCAAACCTTGGTGGCCTTCTTTTGTGAGTGCCGAGTTACTTGGGCTTGTTCAGGGGCTCTTGCTTGGTCCTAGTTTTGAGAGCATGTGCTACGGCCCGTTTGCCAATTTTGCAGCCTGGTTACTACGTTAAGGGGGACTGCTCGAATGAAACCATTTCTCACACTCAACAGGTTAGGGCTAGTGCTAGGATTAGCTTCGTGAACCTTTCCACTTGTTCTTGGGTCTTAGCACGGGGCAATCTTTGTACATATGGTTGATGCCACATCCAATGCACAGTGGGGTCATGGCGGGAGCACCTACTGGGACACCCACCATCCTATTCTTATTGGGACGCTCAGCCACTTGGTGAGGTCTACCACAATCATAACACTCTATGGGCAGTCTTCTCGTTGTTTGATTCATATCCCGTGCCCGCAATACTGGGGCTGCTAAGTACACATGATACATTTGATCACCCTCCATGACATAGTGACTGAGAATTTTTGAGGCCGGGCTCATGGCCTCCTTACCCTTTTTATGAGGCTTTATGCTGGTGGTCTTGAAGGAGGCTTCTAATGCGCCTTCGTGGATTTGTCAGAAAAGTGTTCCATTGAAGTTATCCTCAAACTCCAGAGCACTCCTACATCATTGTTCAAAAGAGGTGTGACCGAAGGCAAATAAGGAGTTGTGCAGGGGAATATCTTCGAGTCCCTCCAAAAATCTCCCAATTAATCTCTCATCAAAGAATTTGTCTACAGTATTAGAGCGTGAGTGGAGATATTTGACTCTGTTTATGTAATCTTTGATGGTTTTGCCCTCATTTTGTTTGACATTGTTGAGGTGTTCACCATTGGGTACCTTGACAAGAGTACCCTACCTTGAAAGCTTCTTTTATAGCCTCAAAGGAAGATTTATCTTCTAATTTCAGATATCTAAACCATTGGCCAGCTTTGCTATATCCAAGGTAAGGACAAAGGCACTTGTCTTAGTCTGATCGTTTATATGACCAAATGCTTTGCAGATCTGATTAAGCATCTATACAGGTGACTAATGGGGTCACCTATTCCATCAAACTTCATGCATGATCAGCTTTGAGATGTTTGCTGGTTTGGTTTGTTCCTGCCTAGGTTGATGAACTGGTGCAGGGGGAGTTACACCTGTGTGGCTACCCCTCTCCCTATTTCGATGGCAACCCTTAACATTTCAGGTGTCAACCCTCTCATGGCGGGAGCAGGTGATGCAGGTTGAGGAATAGGTTGTGGAGGAGAGGAACCGGGTGAATAGTAGACCAGTGGGGGTCTTAGCCCTCTACAAGGACCAGGTTGTGGCCCACGGGGTCCCGTTTGGTACCATGGGTGTACCCCTTTTGAGGTGGGTACTGCTGATAGATTGACGTGCCCTGTTGTGTGGCGATGGGCCTAGGTATACCCATTCTCTTTGGTATGATGTCTCAGGCCTCTGGGAAGATGTGTTGAGATGTCAAGCTCAACATGAGCTCACACTCACAAGGCACATGCATGACTATTTGACGTTTACATCACTATAGGGTTTGGTAACTAGCACCGACATATCTTCGGCAGAGATTCTATAGCTCAACTACAACGACTAGTCCACACCTATCCACTCCACTTAACATGTTCACATTATGGACCGCTTGCATATACTCTATTATGTGGGTGAAAGCATGATAAGGTGGACTGAAAACCTGTCCTGGACAATGGTTTACAACTGGTTGTTGTGAATCATTTTTATGCAGAGTTAGAGAATTAAAACATGGTTGTTTAATTTTGTTTCACATTTATTATATCTAAAAAGCTCTTAAAAAATTACTAAATACATCTTATGATGATATTAAATCCACTAATATTGGTTATCTTCAACTGTGGTATCAACTAATGCAATTGGTAGAAAGTGTACAATGCTTTCACCCATGTGTGTTAGTCACATTATCTTCTTTGTAGACCTCTTTTGTGTCGTGTGAAGAAGAAGAAGAATTTTCAGCCTCTCACCTTGTGTGTTCTCTTCTAGGGTTTGTGTGATTGTGTGTGTGCATGCAAGAGCTCAAGTGCTCTTCTCCCCTACATCTTTTCATGGTATCAAAGCCTAGTTCATGCTAAGGGCTGAGTGGAAAATCAAGAGAAGCATAGGAAGCGGTACTACGAGAGTAAGAGCTTCATCTACTCTCTCCCCTTTGTGTTGGCTACTACACCCTTGTCAGGAGCTCTTCGGAAGGCACCAAAAAACGAACTCTGATTGAGGAGCTTTCTTCGCGGGAACATAGCTACAAGGCAACTATACTATTCGTTGGATAAATTTTTGGCCAAAATTGCATTTCGGATGTGTCTGGACCTTCGTTTTTTTTAGTTCACCATTAACGGGCAGTGGTGGGGGGTAAGTTTTGATTCTCTATAGAACTCTGTACAGGAAGAGCAATTGGTTGTGCAGACACTGTGTGTACTGCAAAGAGGTCTCAAAGTTGCCATTGGGTGTATGTATGCAAATTGAGATCACTCGTTTGTGACAGTTTGGTACAGTATAGTACCGCTGTAGAGAATACAACAATTTGTGCATGTCAAACAAGAGTGCTGTTTTTGGTACATTTGTATTGCAGACAAGATGTTGAATGATAAAATAAACCAAATTATTGCAGAGAAGCTTGACACAAGAACAACTTCCATGCTTGGAGGTTTATATTGACAAAATTTCTGATGGGAAAAGGTTACTGGCATTGAAGGTGAACATGAGGAGGCCCCAAAGATACCATAGATTAATCTAACTGCTTTACAAATGTAAGAGAATTTAAGGATTGGAATCAAGGAGCAAATAAAGTCATGTATTGGCTTTCTATTAGTATATAGGACACCATGATGGGGCATATATAGGATGCCAAGTCACCTAAGGAGGCATGGGACACCTTGGTGAAGTTGTATGAAACCAACACCAAGGCACAAAAGAAAAATATGTCTGTGAATGATTATGCCTTGAAGATCAAGGGCATTGTAGAATCCCTTGCATCAATTGGTGTTTCTGTTGATGATGATGAGGTGAAAGTGTGTCTACACATGGTCTTGGGCCATAGTAGAAGGCGTTCAATACGTCTATTCAAACTTGGGAGAAAATTTCCAATTTCATAGATTTGGTGTCAATGCTGATCATTGAAGAGAATAATTTGGGTTAAGATCAACAATCTTCATGAAACAAAAACAGTTCAGAGCAACAGGCCTTCTACACAAGTTCAAGTAGAGGAAGAGGTAGAGGTCATAGACATGGCCAAGGTGGGCCAAACAGGTAATCTGAATTATGGTCAGCAGGAGCAATAGTCCTAGGATTCACAACACAGGTGGAAGAGGCCAGTTTAGAGGTAGGGGGAGTGAAAGAGGTCGTGGTAATTAGCAGACAACATAATGATACACGAGGATGTTTTTACTGTTAGACATGTGCAAGCAGATTGCTATAAGAAACAAAGTGATATGCGAAATGGAAAAGTGCAGCAAAATAACTATCCATCCTCTAGCAGAAATAATGAGAGGTTGTTTATTATGTAACATGTAGTTAATGTTGTGTCTGGAAATGATGTAGCAGCATCCTCTAGCAGAAATAATGAGAGGTTGTTTATTATGTAACATGTAGTTAATGTTGTGTCTGGAAATGATGTAGCAGCATGTAAAGATAATGTATGGTATGCTGATTCAAGTGGTTCAAACTACATGATAAGTCATGGTGAGTGGTTCAAGGAAATGAAGAGTCTTGAAAGACTAGATTTTGTTGAAACAAGGGGGGATGACACTGCTCATCCGATTACCCATGTTGGATATGTGCCATTGTCTATGCAGCAGGATGGTAAGGTGAAGTACCTTGCAAATGTACTTCATGTTTCAAACATTACAAAGAATCTGGTTTTAGTTGGCCAGATGATTGAGCAGGGTTTGCGAGTCCGGTTTAACCCCCTGATGGCTGTTATGTAGAAGACTTTAAAGATAAGTGTAGGTTGGTTGTAGAAGGTAACAGAGTGGGTAGAATGTTTACATTGAATGTAAATATGCTTGAAGTGAGTGCTACAATATTTGCAAATGGTTCAAGAGTTGTTGCAAATACAAACATTTGGCATAAGAGAATTGGGCATGTAAATGTGCAAATAATGAAGTCTATGTAGACTAAAGAAATTGTGACAGGGTTGCCTAAGTTTAATGTTGAAGGTATGCAGAAAGTATGTGAGGCATGTCGATTTGGAAAGCAAACAAAGCATGTATTTCCACATGACACAAATGTGAGCAGGAATGTACTAGATATTGTGCATTCAGATGTATGGGGTCCTGTGAAGACTGTCTATGGGTGGCTGCAGGTACTACGTAACATTCATTCATGACCACATGAGAAAAGTGTGGGTGTATGTCATGAAGGAGAAGAGTGAAGTGTTCATTCATTTTCAGAATTTCAGAGTGATGGGGCTGAAAAACAAACAGGATAGCATGTGAAATGCCTAAGGTCAGATGGAGGGGGAGAATACTTCTCTAATGAGTTCTCTAAATTTGCGAAAGAATGGCATTCAGAGACAATTTACATGTAGATACACTCCAAAGAAAAATGGAGTTGCTAAGCGAAAAAATAGGCACATTGGAGAGCTATTATGAGCATTGATGGCAAAAAAGAATAAGCCTAATAGCTTTTGGGATTAAGATGTGTCTACAACAGTTTATATCATGAACAGGACTCCTATTGCAACCATACATGATGTAACACCAGAGGAGAAGTTTACTGGCAAGAAACCTGATTTGTCTCACTTGTTGTGAAAGTTTGTATTACATATGTGCATGTGCTAGATGAGTTCTGTACTAAACTGGATCCAAAGGCTGAAAAATATGTGTTTATTGGGTATTTCCTAGAGCAAAAGGGATATAGATGCTATAATCCTACTACACGTGAATTGAGGGGTAAGCAGGGATGTTGTATTTGATGAGATGAGTAGCTGGTATGCTGCTGAAAAAGATGTTGTTGGGGTTGATCTAAGTGGAAACGTGGTTGCACAGAATGCAAGTCAGCAATCACAGTCATTGAGTGGACTAGGAGAGTCCTCATCCAGCGGTTTTATTGATAGACCATGGAGTGGAAGGCTGCATCATAATACTGGTCCTAGAAATGAAGTTGGTACATCACATAAATGCAAAGTGTAAGATTCCTCCCTAGCCCCTCAAGATGTCCAATATCTTCCCCTGTAATCAAATCCCTCTTCAGAAATATAAAAGATCTTGTTTCTACCTGCTTTTGCCTAGAGAGAGAAAACGTTCTAGAGAGAGGTTATTCAGATTTTAGATATTTTTGGATGGAAAAATATCTCTTCTTATTAAAATAAACTCCCTCGAAATAGAATTTCAAAAAGATTTTTCAGAAGGGACATTAGAAATCAACTATAATCTGTTCAAAAAGCTTTATCCTAGGGGTCCAAAATTTCTAAAAAAATTAAATTAAGGTTTTGAGGGGCCAATCAGATTCATCCAAAATAGGGAGGAGATAAATAGAAGAAATAAAGAAAATCCCCCCAAAAATGAGTAAATACTCACATAAGATGAAGAGTGGTTGGCCAAAGGAAATACTAAAAAAATGAATTTTTGACACCTCAAGAGTGGGGATTCCCCCTCATGAAGGAGGCGCCTATTTCACATGTGTGGTGGAGTTTTTAAATTCTCAAATATTGAGATATTTCATCTCTCCTCTTCTTAATTCAAGTCTAGTTCCAAAAAGTAAGCTAAACTGACCCAAAAATGGTCAAAAATTGACCAAACTGATCTGGAAAATTCTAGAATCAAGTTGCTTGGTTAGAAGCTCACTTTTTCCTATAAATAGAAGCCTCTCCCTTTGTAGAAACTTAATAGTGTTTTATGCACTGCTACTCTACTCCTCCCTAGAGCCAAAAACTGTGAATTTCTTTATAATTCATTAGTTTTTGACCATTCCCTCTTCTAAAGAATTGGTGGCCACTCTTGTTGCAAACAAGAGTAGATCCCTCAAACCATCAAGCCAAAGGAAAGCTCTCAGAAATTCATGTAAGCTAGAAATCCTACTTTTTCTTTATTCCTTTTTAATGGTTTTCTAATTTTGTTTTCTTTGAAATGTAAAACGATGCTATGCCTTGTTGGAAAGGCTTTCCCCCTCTCTCATTCTTAAATTTTACCTTTCTTTTTCCTAGATAAGTAATCTAATTGTTGAAATTAAACTTTTCATATTATTTCTCTTTTAAAAGTGAAATTTGATTAGTTTAGAATGCTTTAAACCATTTGGGGATAATTTTTAAGTGACTTAAGGATAAGAAAAATTGAAAAATGGTCAACCATACAAAGGAGGTTATGGTAAAATTTTCTTAAATCTTTTATTATTCAAAAAGAGTAATCCCCACCGTTTGTGTATTCTAAAAGTGTTATTTTTTATTCTAGGCATAGAAAAATGCATAGTAGAAATATTTTTATTATAAAAGTGTTATTTCCATTAAAATTAAATTCTATGCATAGAAAGATGCGTATTGGTTATTTTTTTTAATTATAAAAGAGTGATTTTCATTATATTTAAATTCTATGCATAGAAAGATGCATATTGGATATTTTTTTTAATTATAAAAGTGTTACTTTCACCAATATTGATTTTTATGCATAAATAGATGCATAAAAGATTTTTTTAATTATAAAAGTGTCACTTTCATCAATATTGATTTTTATGCATAAATAGATGCATAAAAGAGTTTTCTAATTATAAAAGTGTCACTTTCATCAATATTGATTTTTATGCATAAATGGACGCATAAAAGATTTTTTTAATTATAAAAGTGTTACTTTCATCAATATTGATTTTTATGCATAAATAGATGCATAGAAGATTTTTTTTTTATAAAAGTGTTACTTTCATCAAAATGGATTTTTATGCATAAATAGATGCATAAAATAATTTTTTTAATTATAAAAGTATTACTTTCATCAATATTGATTTTTATGCATAAAAGAATTTTTTTAATTATAAAAGTGTTACTTTCATCAATATTGATTTTTATGCATAAATAGATGCATAAAAGAATTTGTTTTATTATAAAAGTGTTACTTTTATTAATATTGATTTTTATGCATAAATAGATGCATAAAAGAATTTTTTTAATTATAAAAGTGTTACTTTCATCAAAATGGATTTTTATGCATAAGTGGATGCATAAAAGAAAAATTTTTATTATAAAAGTGTTACTTTCATCAATATTGATTTTTATGCATAAATAGATGCATAAAAGAAAATTTTTTATTATAAAAGTGTTACTTTCATCAAAATGGATTTTTATGCATAAATAGATGCATGAAAGAAATTTTTTTATTATAAAAGTGTTACTTTCATCAAAATGGATTTTTATGCATAAATAGATGCATAAAAGGATGTTCTTTTATATAAAAGTGTTATTTCCATAGAAGTTGGATTTTATGCATAACTAGATGCATACAGAATTTTTTTTAATATCAAAATGAGAGTTCCCCATGAATATTGGTAAATGAATAAGTAAATACTTTGTGAAGGAAAATTTTACTATTTCATATTCTCTAGGATGGTAATGAGAAAATTCAAAAGATCTATCGAAGTCGGAATTTTAGATAAATGATTAATTTATTCCTCATAGGAATACGTGTTTAGTTTTGAATTCAGTTAAGCAAAATACTCAATGAATGAAATTCAGTAAAGTAGTAATTGAAATATTACCCTTCGAGAAAGATAGTTCAGGGAGAACCTTTCCAGACTCGAACCCTAAATCAGACTATGAACACGGCTTAATCTCCTTCGTCAGTTTCAAGAAAAGACGATGTGACCAGTTCAAGAAAATTCAATCAAATCACCCACCGAATCTGAAATTAAATTGAGACCTTTGATTTTGATCTGAGGATCAAGATTATAGAATTCGAGGAATTCTGCTTGGGAATCCAAACCTATGATCTAGAAGTCTTGGGATACGAAATTAAGATATACTCATTGTATTCAAAAGAAAATCAAAACTGAAAACTTGCATAGAAACCCTGTTTTCTTAAAGGTTTGTCTTACGCCAGAATGCTGGAGGGAGTATTTGGTATATGTGTTTTTCTAAGGGAAGTTCGGTTGCAACAGCTAGCGGGGAGTGTTCAAAGGACGGCTCACGCGGCAAAAACCTGCCCAAGTCTTGACTAGCCTGGTAAAAAATGGTGTGCTTTTGGTATGATGGGCGAGGGCCGACGAAGCGGTCCCTGAGTGAAGTGCCAGGACACCTAAGGAGGATACTAACCAGGCGCGATGCACGGGCTCGCGGTGCATAGGACACCCATGCGTATGTCGTGGAAGATATATATATGTATGATGACAAGAAAATTATCGTAATCTATTACTGGATCTATGCGGAATGCAAAAAGCAAGCTCCGGAGAGCATGCTTAGCATGGTTGAGTGTCTTATAGGATCACCAGTTGTGATTTAACCTAATAATTTCAATCATAAAAAAGCAACAAAAATACAAATCCAGAGGAGTACTGCTTTCCCTTTCAAGAGGAAGACATACTCTCGACAGAAGAGTCATTAGAGACAAATTGCATGAATTATGTGGTTGAGAAAGTATGTGAGGAAATCAATGAATCCCTTATGAAATTAAAGCAGTCTCTCAAAACCTCATTTGGAGGAATACTCTTCTCTCATGGGTGAAGCCAACATACCATCAGCACTTGCACCTTTAAGAGCAACATAAGTTTTACCAAGACTTAAAGAGCTCCATAGATTGAGACTTAAAGAGCCCCATAGATTGAGACTGTGAGGATTTGCAAGTTTCCAAACAGACCTGATTTAGAATTGTGAGAGGACCACATGTGCCATTGGGTACTCTTGAGAAATCTGAGAGCCAAAAAGAGGATGAAAGTGAATGGGAATATGAAACAGAAACGGGATCTGAAGCTCAAACACAAACTGAAACAACCATGGTTCCTCTTTATTATTCTATCATGATATGGTTGGATTTCCCTATAAGCAATGATGTTAAGTGCAAACGCATATTAATTAGCCCTTGAGCTAGTCATAACATCATGACAATAGACACTTGGGTATCACTAGGACAACCTAAACTCATCCCTACAGACAATGGTCTTGCAAGAGGAGCCAATGGACAAAACATTGAAGTTCCTGGTTACTTTAGCTATGCTACTCAAACAATCCGTGGAGATGTGGAATTTACATTCCATGTAACCCTAGATTCCCTTGAGTATGATGTCATCCTTTGTGGAACTTAGATATTATTCAATTGACTCAGTGAATCCATGCAAATCTCCACCTTGAACACTCCTATAGGTATTGCGCAATTGCTATTACAGGAGGAAGAGACCTTGGAGGAGCTGAAACTTCCAACATATCTTATATAAAAGATCCTTAGGATTCTGGTTGGATTGGAAATTTCAAATAAAATCACCACAGCCCAAGCATAGCTTTATCCAACACGAGAACACGATCTCATGACCGTCGAGTTATGGGATTTATTAGGTTAACCAACACTCATAGCTCATCCTGAAAGAATTCCCTTTACACAAGACTTGAACATGCCATGTTTGGGGTACTTTCAACATATAATGTATACTGAAATTAACCCTCTTACTTGCAGTTTTTTGTGGTTGAGTATGTGTTGGAAGAAAATTTGATCTTGGGGCATAAATGGATTGTTGCTGTGCCCAAGCACCACTGTGCTTTGCCACCGATAGGATCATCATGATGGTCCATGGCACAAAGTTGACATTACCATACTGCAAGGAAAAGGATCCAACCATAATGGATCTCTATGATGCTGAACGCAAAAAGTTACAAGCCTCTTCCACGAAAGCCCCTCTACACAATAACCTACCATCTACGTCAATGACCAACTCTGATAAAGCATCTAATCCTTCAATCCCACCCTCACCAATGAAGTTCGATGACAAAATCTCGCAATCAATCAATAGCCATTCCTGAAGAAGCCCCCCCCCCCCCCCCCCCCGGGGCCGGCGCGCGTACAACCATCTATCTCTAGCAAGTAATTCAAATGAAAAGCCCTAGAACCTATGTCTCTTCATCAACAAACCTCACCAAAGGAGACAACCGCATGCTTGAAAGCCTTATCATCGACAAACACTGCACAAGAGACTCTAGCATCATCACATCGTCCAAAATACCCATGATTCTCAAACCTACACCACCCTGAGAGCCAACCAATGTGGAGGTCCAAAAACTTTTCACTTCAAATTCACCAAGACAACACAAATCAAGGTATCTTAATAATATCAAAATGTGGGTGGAGAAGCAACTACTTATTGCTCAAGGCTACTATGAAGGTGCCAATCAAATTTGGGTGCCTTAATAGTCAAAGCCTCTTCCTCAACGCAGCACTCAAAGGCCAAGGAAAAAGAAAAGTACTCCACAACACCGTCCACAACAAAAGCTTATGCGAGTTCCTCAAAGAACTCCACCAAGTCAACAAGTGTGGGTACCAAAAAGATTACTACAAGCACAAGGTTACTACAAAGATAATACCAAATCTTGGATTCGCAAGCAAATCAAAAAGTCCCTCAACCCGTTCAAAGAAAAAAAGCTGAGTACCAAAGGCATCAACCACTAGTTTATAATGTTCATCAAAGATAGGTTCCTGTGTATGTGCCTCAACAACAAGGATTCTATGATGGTAATCCCATCATATGGTTGCCAAAATCAAACAACGTGAAGAAAACCTCACCACCAACTTCAACCCCAATAGCTTCACCTAAAGTTCAACAAGAATGGAGGCCCAAGCAACACCAAGAAAGTCATTCAACAACCACTCTCGTGCATTCAGCACCTACGCAAGAGCTTGTGTGTTCAAGCAAACCCAATAGCTTCACCTAAAGTTCAACAAGAATGGAAGCAAAACCAAGAAAGTCATTCAACCACTCTCGTGCATTCAGCACCTACGCAAGAGCTTGTGTGTTCAAGCAACCCCAATGGTAACCAACCGGTAGTTTTACCTATCGCCTCGACAACATTTGAGCCAAAAATTCAAGAATCAATTCCCACGTCTACACAAAGACTTATGAGTAAATCAAAGGCAAACTCACAATACTCTTTTCATCCCTCTGGGATGTGAAGTGCAAGTGTAGAGTCTATGTGGTAGATATAAGAATATATTCTCTCAAAAAGGAGAGTAGCCATAGAAACTGTTGCTCGCAAGGTGGTAGCAAAAAAGAATTACACAAAAACAAGGGAGTAATGCATATGGCAACTCCCTAGGATCTTTAATAGCCATTATATCTTGTTAAGCTTATCGCTTACCATTCTTTTGGCTATAATAATGTAGCAGTTTACCAAAAGAATGGTAAGCTTATCGCTTACCATTCTTTTGGCTATAATAATGTAGCAGTTGCTCCATGAGTACATATCCATACTCATGCATCGGAGAAAATTTGCAACAAAGCCTCACCATCGTGGTGGGCAAAATCCTGGTCAATGGTACAACCCTTCACCTAGAATTTTCCTTCAAATTACAAACCTCTCCAAACAATGCTACCATCTTCACAAATCCATGATCTTCAATCCTTAGTGAAGATATCTATATTAGCCTCACAAGTCAATGTAATTCTTTCAATCCGCCAACCATTGTCTACTTCAACACAAACAGTTCAATAAGAGTCTACTTCAACACAGACAGTTCAATAAGAGTCTACTTCAACACAGACAGTTCAATCCTTAGTGAAGATATCTATATTAGCCTCACAAGTCAATGTAATTCTTTCAATCCGCCAACCAGTGGCTACTTCAACACAGACAGTTCAATAAGAGTCTACTTCAACACAGACAGTTCAATAAGAGTCTACTTCAACACAAACAGTTCAATAAGAGTCTACTTCAACACAGACAGTTCAATAAGAGTCTACTTCAACACAGACAGTTCAATAAGAGTATATTAGATTCAAATCTTGTACTTGATGTATATATGCTTCATAAGAGCACTTAAATATACATAAAAACATAAAAAGCACATGGGAAGAAGCATGCAGGAACAGGTCCTACTCAACAACATCATCGAAGGCCAATTTCTTCAAATGATAAATGTCATGTCAATAAATCAAACGAGGAACTAAGAATCACCATCTCATTCTGATGATTATGTCTATGTCCTTTGGATCCTTCCTTGTCTTCTCTCTCATTTTATTAACATCTCTTAGTGTCCCCACTAACACAAATCACATATAACCTTGCTTATGATTGCCAAAAAAAGAAAACAAAAATTAAAAAAGAATATGCTCACACAAATATAAAAAATGCAATCACTCGTAAAAAACCCCACCCCCTTAGGAATTCCCAAAAAACCACTAACCTTTTCATTCACAAACTATCTTTTCTTATCCCTTTTGGAGGAATTAAGACCATTGAAGGTCACTCAACATCAAAGCCATCGATAAAAGCTTGTCCATTCTCCCCACACAAAGGTCTTCAACGCGATCATGAGGACACGATCACCATCAAGAAGGGAGCCATCAGGAAGGGGGGGATGTTAACCCATTTCTAGGGTTAACAAGAGCTACTGCCATTATCTTACATTAAGGATTCATGGTAGATACACCCAAGAGTCATACATTCAATATATGAAGCAATAGTGTCCAAAGCTACAACTTGGACATGCGCCCGTAATGGTGTGACGAAGTATTTATGGCAATTCCTACTTGAAGAGCATGTGGTAGCAAGTTAGGATGAAGTCCTAAGTGATGCACTTCATGGATATATTATGAGAGTAGTCATTGTAATAGCATTTGGCCTTTTATGAGCCTAAAGTTCCCGACCGACCATAGTTTAAGTGAGTGTGAACACTAACGGCCATGTATATAAGTAAATTTCTCTTATAATACAATCGACTCCCCCATTGTGCAATTGAGACTTGCTAATCCTCTTGCTAATCTCTCTCCCTAATGCATGCTAGTGAGTGTGCGTGAGTGAAGTGAGGTGAGAGGAGGGACGAGTACCCGTAGTGCAACGTGGCAGTGTGAAAATTCTCACGGGAGGAGCAATGGAATTGCTTGTCAAGGAGTTTTAGACCTTGGAGACCTCAAGGGTTATGAGCTCGACCAGTGGAAAGATCCTCACGACAGTACGGTTCATCGGGTAATCTCTTGTTGGATGTGTTTCAAGGGGGGTTAGGGTGAGCCATAACATTTTTACCAGAGCTTCTTTGTACTCTACCTCTGTACTCGACAAGGCAACTATGGACTGCTTCTTTAGGGTGAGCCATAACATTTTTACCAAAGCTCCTATGTACTCTACCTTTGTACTCGACAAGGCAACTATGGGCTGCTTCTTGCTGCTCCATGTCACAGCAACAACAGCACTCCCCAATGAAAACATAAATCCACTGGTAGATCTCTTGGCCGAGATGTTACCTACCCAATATGTATGTCTGTATACCTATATAGCTCCAATGGTACACGTGTTGCATAAAACAATGCATAGTCAACAGTGGCCCTCAAATACCGAAGTGTGAATTGCACACTATCAAGATGTGGTTTGCATGAAACCTACATAAAATGGCTCTCTAAGCCAACAGTGTAACCCAAATCCGGCTTGCTGATCATGACATAGATCAAACTCCCCACAATCTTCCTATACATAGTGGGATCCTCCAACACATAACCTGCATCCACACTAAGCTTGCCATTTTGATCTAATGGCACCGAGATTAACTTACAGCCATCCCACACTTGGACAATATCTCCAATACATACTGTCTTTGTGATAGCCAAATACTATCAGATGTGCGAATGACCTCGATTCCCAAAAACTAGCACAGATCCCTAAATCCTTCATCTCAAACTTCCTTTCGAGAAGACTTTTCACATGCTCAATCTCATCCAAGTTGTCACCCCAACAATAAGATCATCGACATAGATGGTGATGATCACAATACCCTTATCACTCTTGCACCAATAGTGACAAGATACTCAACAATCTTGTCATGCCATGCTCATGGAGCTAGCTTCAGCCCATACAAAGCCTTACAAAGCTTACACACATACTCTGAGTGACCTGTATCCTCAAAACTAGGTGGGTGATCCATATACACTTCTTCTTGAAAGTCACCCATGTAAGAATGCATTTTTTATATCCATTTGATGTAAAAACCAGCCTTTAGCTGTAGACACCACAATCACAACTCTCACAGTTTCCATCTTTGCAACTGGGGGAAAATGTCTCCTCATAATCAATCCCATGTGTATGCGCATATCCTTTGGCTACCAATCTAGCCTTATACCTGCTTATGCTACCATCACTATTATGTTTCACCTTATACACCCACTTACAACCAATTTCTTGCCTTCCGGCAATGGAACCAAACCCCCACTCTCATTTCCATACAGTGCATCCATCTCCTCATCCATATCTTTCACCCAACACACATTTCCAATAGCCTCATCAAAACATATGGGTCCTACAACAACCTGCACAACTTTTTCCATATAAGCATAGTGATGTGCCACATAACCATCATAAGTAAACCTTTGCATAGGGTTTTTGACTCTTCCAGATCTTTGTAACTTTGCATTCATGGCTTCCATAGCCTTCTTCACCACCAGGTGTCCTCATTGCTTGAATCCCAAGGTCCTCATTAAGGCTCATCTTCGAGCCACTAGACTCTCCATCAACAAGAGAATGCCCTGCAGAAATATCAAGCACACCAAGGGACTCAACCACTTCCTCTTTGTGTGGGATCCCACTGCCCCCTCTGCGCACCGGGGATTAGCGGATGGTAGCAGCGGAAGTAGCTTCCTCTTCCGCGCACCGGATTCGCGGGGCAGGGTTTCTCACTCGGGGCCTCGCCCTCGAATGTCCGGGCACGAGACTAAGCTGGTGGTCATTCCGAAAACCAAAACGGAGAAAATTTTTCGTGCCCGAAAAACAGGGACGATTCCACCATTTTTATTTTCTTAACGAATTTCTCTAACGAGGTCAAGATACTGAACTTTCCCTTCTATCTGATTAAATCAGATAGAAGGGAAACTATTACAGACTTAACTTGAAGGAATCAACGCTTTTTTCCTAATTGAATCAGGCACAGCCGTTGATCTATTCATCAGAGAAGTCTTCAGGCTTTTAATTAGCTACTCGAGTTCTAAGCGTATTCCTATTGATCAATTTTATTATTAAAACTCTACTGATTCTAGCCTAACCCCATCTGGCCCTTGGGTTAGCCACCGCCCAACCACTGGAATTGGTAGAACCAGACAAGTACTCACCCACCCATAATTGAATGCCTTTCTTAACTTTTTTTTTAGAATACAGATACGCACACACTCCTCTTTAAACTTTAACTTTTAAAACAATCCATTGACAAACAATTATTGGTTACAGATATCATAACTCAAAATTTCCATTCAATCCTTATTTCTCACAAAACAATATCACTCTAGACTCTCCGTTGAGACCAGCAGCCAGCAACGAGATCCAGTAATAGATTACAATAATTTTCTTGTCATCATAGATATATATATCTTCCATGACATACGCATGGGTGTCCTAAGCACCGCGAGCCCGTGCATTGCCTGGTCAGAACCCTCCAGGATCCTCCTTAGGTGTCCTGGCACTTCACTCAGGGACCACCTCGTCGGCCCTCGTCCATTGTACTAGAAGCACACCATTTTTCACCATACCCAAGCTGGTCAAGACCTGGGCAAGTTTTTGCCGCGTGAGCCATCCTTTGAACACTCCCCGCCAGCTGTTTGCAACCAAACTTCCCTTAGAAAAACACATATACCAAATGCTCCCTCCAGCATTTTGGCGTAAGACAGTCCTTTAAGAAAACAAGGTTTCTATGCAAGTTTTCAGTTTTGATTTTCTTTTGAATACAATGAGTATATCTTAATTCCGTATCCCAAGACTTCTAGATCACAGGTCTGGATTCCCAGCAGAATTCCTCGAATTCTATAATCTTGATCCTCAGATCAAAATCAAAGGTCTCAATTTAATTTCACATTCGGTGGGTGATTTGATTGAATTTTTTTGAATTGGTCACATCGTCTTTTCTTGAAACTGACAAAGGAGATTAAGTCATGGTCATAGTTTGATTAAGGGTTCGAGTCTAGAAAGGTTCTCCCTGAACTATCTTTCTCGAAGGGTAATATTTCAATTACTACTTTACTGAATTTCATTCATTGAAGTATTTTGCTTAACTGAATTCAAAACTAAACACGTATTCCTATAAGGAATAAATTAATCATTTATCTAAAATTTCGACTTCGATAGATCTTCTGAATTTTCTCATTACCATCCTAGAGAATATAAAACAGTAGAATTTTCCTTCACAGAGTATTTACTTATTCATTTACTAATATTCATGGGATTTAAACAATAATTAAAGAGAACTCTCATTTTGATATTAAAAAAAATTCTGTATGCATCTAGTTATGCATGAAATCCAACTTCTATGGAAATAACACTTTTATATAAAAGAAAATCCTTTTATGCATCTATTTATTTATAAATATCAATATTGATGAAAGTAGCACTTTTATATAAAAAAATTCTTTTATACATCTATTTATGCATAAAAATCAATATTGATGAAAGTAACACTTTTATAATAAAAAAAATCTTTTATGCCTCTATTTATGCATAAAAATCAATATTGATGAAAGTAACACTTTTATAATAAAAAAATTCTTTTATCCATCTATTTATGCATAAAAATCACTATTGATGAAAGTAACACTTTCATAATTAAAAAAATTCTTTTATGCATCTATTTAGGCGTAAAAATCAATATTGGTGAAAGTAACACTTTTATAATAATAAAACAAAATATCGAATATGCATCTTTCTATGCATAGAGTTTAAATCTAATGAAAGTCACTCTTTTATAATAAAAAAATAACCAATATGCATCTTTCTATGCATAGAATTTAAATCTAATGAAAATCACTCTTTTATAATAAAAATAACCAATATGCATCTTTCTATGCATAGAATTTAATTTTAATGGAAATAACACTTTTATAATAAAAATATTTCTACTATGCATTTTTTTATGCCTAGAATGAAAATAACACTTTTAGAATACACAAACGGTGGGGATTACTCTTTTTGAATAGTAAAAGATAAAACTTATTTCACAAAATTTAAGAAAATTTTGCCATAACCTCCTTTGTATGGCTGACCATTTTTTAATTTTTCTTATCCTTAAGTCACTTAAATTTTTTTCCCAAATGGTTTAAAGCATTCTAAACTAATCAAATGGTTTAAAGCATTCTAAACTAATCAAATTTCACTTTTAAAAGAGAAATAATATGAAAAGTTTAATTTCAACAATTAGATTACTTATCTAGGATAAAGAAAGGCTGAATTTAAGAATGAGAGAGGGGGAAAGCCTTTCCAACAAGGCATAGCACCGTTTTACATTTCAAAGAAAATAAAAATTAGAAAACCATTAAAAAAGAATAAAGAAAAAGTAGGATTTCTAGCTTACATGAATTTCTAAGAGCTTTCCTTTGGCTTGATGGTTTGAGGGATTTACTCTTGTTTGATGCAAAAGAGGGCCACCAATTCTTTAGAAGAGGGAATGGTAAAAAACTAATGAATTATTAAGAAATTCACAGTTTTTTGGCTCTGGGAGGAGTAGAGTAGAAGTGCATAAAACACTATTAAGTTTCTACAAAGGGGGAGGCTTCTATTTAAAGGAAAAAGTGAGCTTCTAACCAAGCAAATTGATTCTAGAATTTTCCAGATCAGATTGGTTAATTTTTGACCATTTTCGGGTCAGTTTAGCTTACTTTTTGAAACTAGACTTGAATTAAGAGAGAGGAGAGATGAAATATCTCAATATTTGAGAATTTAAAACTCCACCACACATGTGAAATAGGCGCCTCCTTCATGAGGGGGAATCCCCACTCTTGAGGTGTCAAAAATTTATTTTTTTAGTATTTCCTTTGGTCCTTAGTCCAACCACTCTTCATCTTATGTGAGTATTTACTCATTTTTGGGGGGATTTTCTTTATTTCTTCTATTTATCTCCTCCCTACGTTTGGATGAATCTGATTGGCCCCTCAGAACCTTAATTTAAAATTTTTCGAAAATCTGGACCCTAGGATAAAGCCTTTTGAATAGATTATAATTGATTTCTAATGCACCTTTTGAAAATCTTTTTGAACTTCTGTTTCGGGGGAATTTATTTTAATAAGAAGAGATATTTTTCCATCCAAAAATATCTAAAATCTGAATAACCTCTCTCTAGAACATTTTCTCTCTCTAGGTAAAAACAGGTAGAAACAAGATCTTTTTTATTTTTGAAGAGGGATTTGATTACAGGGGAAGATAGTGGACATCTTGAGGGGATGGGGAGGAATCTTACATTCTCTCCCACTTGAAAAACATGAGATGTCCTCATCTCGCAAACTGGGAGTAATCCCGCAACAGTTCGGCTTCTTTCTCCCAGGTGGCATCTTCAAAAGGATAGAACTTCCATTTGACCAACAATTCTCTCAGAATTCTGTTCCCGAGAACCTTTTCTCGAACATCAAGGATTTCTTTAGGTTGGAGTTCCATCTACCCTTGGGTTGAAGAAGTTAAGATTTCATCATCAAGCACATGATTCGAGCTTAATATATACTTTTTAAGAAGGTTGACATGAAATACATTATGTACTTTGAGATGAGGAGCCAGAAGAAGCTCGTAGGCTAAGTCATCTACTTTCTTTGTGATCAAATATGGTCCACAATATCTGGGGGGATAACTTCTTGTACTTCCCAAGAGATAGAGAACTTCTTTTGGGGCGTACTCGAATGAAGACCATATCTGCTTCTTCGAATTTTCTATCTATCCTCTTCTTATCTGCATACTGCTTCTGTCTATCCTGGGTAGCTTTTATATCTTTGCAATTGACTGCATCTGCTGCTCCATGTCGTCAAGCATCTACCTGGACATCTCGACCCTAATCAATGGGTCGGACCAATTTAATGGAGTTAAGCAATCTTGTCCATACAGAGCTTTGAAAGGGCTCATCCCAATACTTCGGTGATAAGAAGCATTGTAGGCAAATTCGACTAGGTGTAGATAGCTTAGCCACTTCTTGGGTTCCCTGCCCCACAGCATGACCGAAGTATATCTTTGATTACTTGGTTCACCCTTTCAATTTGACCATTGGTCTCGGGGTGGTAAGCTGTGCTGAGATCCAAGAAGGTTCTTACTGCTTCGAAAAATGCAGTCCAAAATCTTGACGTGAACTTGGGATCTCTATCACTTACTATTCTCTTGGGTAGGCCATGCAATCTGAAGATTTCCTTGAGGAACACTCTGGCCACATCCACTGCAGTGTAGGTTTCTTTTACTGGAATCAGATGGGCAACTTTGTTGGTTAGTCTATCAACTACCACGAAGATGGAGTTGCAACAACCTGATTGCACTGAAGGTGATCCAGTAATAAAATCCATACTGATACATTCCCACTTCATCTGGGGGATGTCTAATGGATGTAACTTCCTAGGCATTTTTACTTTCTCAGCCTTGACTTTCTCACACGTTAGACATTGACGTACATGATTAAATACATCCTTTTTTAGACCAAGCCAAAAGAAGCTTTTCTTCACAGACATGTAGGTTTTGATGAAACTTGGCTGTCCTGCAATAAGGCTGTCATGGGCTTCATTCAGAATTTGACCCTTAGTTCCCTCATCATTGGGAATGCATAGCCTGCAATTATAATACATAATTCCATCATCCAGGCTGTACCCTTGAACTCGGTTCAACTCGTGTGGAGTTTTGCTTTCCTACATAATTAGGATAGCAATAGAGCCAAAGTATCTATCCTGCATGATCTTCTCTCTTGATTCAGTAATCAAGGGATTTGACACTACCGTAATTGCAAGCAAGGAGGCTTTTCTGCTGAGGGCATCTGCTACCACATTTTCTTTGCTTGGGCGGTACTTGATTTCAAAATCAAATTCCTGCAAGGTCTGCATCCACCTTCTTTGGCACATGTTGAGATCCTTCTGAGTGAAGATCCATTTTAAGCTCTGATGATCTGTTACATCAAAGTGAATCTTTGACCCAGTAGGTAATGTCTCCACAACTTCAGGGCATATACCACTGAAAAGTAGTTCCAGGTCGTGGACAACATAATTTCTCTCATGTGTTCTGAGTTTTCGGGATTCATAGGCCACTGCATGACCTTCCTACATGAGTGCACCTCCCAGGGCAAAACCATTGGCATCAGTTTTACTACCTCAAAGGGTAGAGAGAAATCTGGCAACTTCAAAACGGGATTGGTTACCAAGGTGGTCTTCAGCTTATCAAAAGCACTCTGGCACCTAGCAGACCATTGAAACAGGATATTCTTCTTGAGAGAAGATTAGTCAGGGGGGAAGCTATGAGAGCATACTTTGGTATAAAAATTCTATACCACATAGTCAATCCCAAATCCTCTGACTTCTTTCACTGACTTTGGTTCACGCCAATCTATGACTGCTTGGACTTTTGCGAAATTTGGAGAAATTCCATCTTTGGATACCAGAAAGACCAAGTATTCAACATGGTCGACAGAGAAAGTGCATTTGCTCTTTTTTGCAAAGAGTTGGTGCTTCCTTAGAATCTCAAGAACTTTTCTGACATGAGCTTCATGGTCAGCTGCATTCTTTGAGTAAATCAGAATATCATCAAAGAAAACAAGAACAAAATCATCCAAGTATTCTCTGAGAATGTCATGCATTAAGCGATTGAATGTAGCTGGGGCATTTGTCAATCCAAACGGCATGACGGTGAATTCATAATGCCCATACCAAGTATTGATGACTGTCTTCGGGATATCTTGCTCATTAATCCTGATCTGATAATACCCTAATTTGAGATCTATCTTTGTGAATATCTGGGCTCCACTTAGCCTAGCCAAAAGCTCCAAAAGCTCATCAATTCTGGGGATAGGATAATTATTCTTAACTGTCAGCTGATTGAGACCTCTCTAGTCCACAGAGAGTCTTAGCGTTCCATCTTTCTTTTTTTGAATGAGAACTGGCGCACCCCAAGGTGAAACACTGGGTCTTACAAACCCTTGCTCTAACATCTCTCTAGGTTGTTCCTTGAGTTCGATGGCTTCAGGAACTGGCATTTTGTACGTGCGCAGGGCTACTGGCTGAGCTCCGGGGATCAATTCTATCACATGATCTACTTCCCGAATCGGAGGCATCTCTGATAATTCTGTTGGGAATAAATCATCATATTTATTTAACCATTCAGATTCTTTAGCTTTTAACTTTGTGTCTACTGGATTCATTTTGACAACATAAATGAGCTGCTTCTTTCTAAGTCCTTTTAGTAACTTTGAAGCCTTTACTAATTGCAGACTTGGGGATCTTGAATTTTTAGTTCCTTGAACTTTATTTCCGTGAAGGTCACGGAAGGAAATGGTTCCATTATGACAGTGAATATCAGCTTGATTTTTGTGGAGCCAATCCATTCCAAGGATCCCATCGAAAACTCCCAAAGGTATAACTTTGAACTGACAGTCAGTTAAATTCCCATCTAGATTGAACTGAATACGATCTGTCTCAAGGTGAGTGAAAAGAATCTTCCCACTGGCCAATTCAACTTGCATAGGTTTCCCTGATTTCTGTTCTTCTAAGACTAGCTTACGCAACAAGCATCTTGGGGAAATGAAAGAATGAGTACTGCCTGAATCAATCAAAATCTTAAAAGGCTTACCCTAATACTCAGCTGGAGTATGGATGACAGAGAATTGGCGATTTGGCCCTTGGTTTTCAATTGCTGCATAAATTTGTCCTCTTTCCTCTTCCACTACTTCTGCTATTGTGACAGCTCTGGCTGCTGCAGTATGAGGGCGGAACTCTTTCTCTTTGGCTGCCCCATTTCTGGGAAGGAGTTATGAGGCTACTCTGGACAGAGGCAGATGGCTGAGCTAGAGTTCTCCTGGGATTGCCCTGATTTTGATGAGATGATTTGACTGATAGGAAGGGGCTGGTCTCTGCACTCTCGGTCCTTGACATCCCTGTCCCCTTAACATGGCAGGAGTCGGGCAGTCTTTCAGCTGGTGGACCAAAACCTTGACATCCAAAACACCAGTTCGCACTTCTGAGCTCATCATCGCTCTAAATCCTTGAAAGAGGTGGGGCTCCTGAGAAAGTGTTCTATGGGAAGGGTCTTCCTTCACTTCTGAATCTCCCAGTATCCTGATTCTGATTTGGGCCTTGCTGCCTCTTTGGGGGAGGAAAGTTTGAAGTACTTCTCGGGGTTTGGAATCTTTTAAAATTAGATGGTTCAGGCTTCGACAAAGGCTTTGGCAAAGTCCTTTGCCATTCTTACTGCTTCGGCCATTGAGACAGGTTTGGTATTCTTCACTAAGGTGTCTAATGGCTTGTTCATTCCTCGAATGAATCTGGTCCATCAGCTGCTCTTCATCCAATTTGCAGGGAATATTTAAGGAGAAGGGCAAAAGCCTGATGGTACTCTTCAATTGTCCGGCTATCCTGCTTTAGTTCCAAGAACTCATTCATTTTAGTTTCAAGGAAGCCCAGAGGATAAAACCTCTTTCTGAGGTAGCTTTAAGATCGGTCCAGGTCTGGGTATTCCGGTCGAGATGGTTAGTCTCGCAGTGATTCCTCCAAGCGACCCTGTCCGTTTCCACAATCTTTAACCTGGTGAGAGCCATCTTGCTTCTCTCATTGTAGCCACTTACATCAAAGTATTCTTCCATAGCCTCAATCCACTTCTCCTGTAACGTACCCATCTTCACTAATAAAGAAATGTCCATGTAATTATGAGTTTTTATGGTATAAATATCAATGATTTTATTATTTGAGTCATTTCTACTCAGAATCTTCAAATTCTAAGCCCAAATTTGGAATCTGCGCGCGATTTTACCCTAATGTAAAATTTTACAGCATCCAAAACGGACATCAGATCAAGCCTATACGCTAATTTCAATCATTTTAGTTAAAAAACGGCAACCTTTAAACCTTAATAAATGCACGACTGCACGTCCGATTGACGAACGGTCTGAACCCCTGCGACCAGGAGAACCTCCCGGACCAAAAAAAAAAAAAATCGCCCCCCGGCACGCAAATCGAGGCGGGTGCCCCAAATTTCGATACCCCGCCCCAAAATTTGGTCCGTACACACTTACTAGGGTGCTCGTACAATGACCGCCCAAGAACCAAAGGACGGCCGCCCACTGTATGGTCCACGCGTACCCTTACGTAGACACCCATGTTGCCTTAGACTAGATAAGGTACATGCGTACCACTCCTTTCCCGGACAACCGACACTGTACCTTTCCCCTAGACCCATGCAAGCCACTGATCCATAGCCTTTGATGAAGGTACACCGTCCTTTCGTCCTTGCTTTGCGCAGCGCCCGTACCCTCACCCCTCAGCTATATAAACCCTCGGGGTGCTCCACAGACGGCACGCATTTTTGTGTAGCGTATGCCCTGTTGTGCCGCCGTCCGCACCGCCGTTCGTCCCTGTGTAGCGTACTTGCTGCAAGTACAGCCGCCCTTGCAGCCACCCCTCTCACACCCCCTCATTTGGCTCTTTTCAGATAAGCCAATTTTCCTCCATCCCCCTCTTGCTAGGAGCCAGTGTCCTTAACTCTTCTCCCCCCCCTCCCCCCGTGTGAAGAGACTTACAGAGAGGCTTGCACCAACCCCTCCCAGCCCTCTCCACGTTTTTGCCCTTTGCCCTTAAGGACATCTCACAATTCCCCCCCTCCCCCCCATTTGCGTAGACTTTAGTAAGGGTTTTTTTGACTCAAGAGAGGATTCGTGCGCCATATTCTTTTGCTCATACGGTGAGCAAACGAGCTCGGAATTTAGATCCGACTGAAGCGTTTCGATCGTAGCAGCGAGCTCTACAAGGTGACGCCTAAGATGGCCTCATCTCGGAGACAACAAAATATTACCTCAAGAGGAGCACGCAACAACGGGATGGGGGAAGATGCGCCCACCAGCCCTCCCTTTTCAAGCCCCTCAAGGAAACGGTGGCCAGGTTAGCTTGGTTAATTTTCAAAAGAAGAGATTTTTTCTTAAATTAGTATTAATGAATGGTGTCTTTTCCTTTTAAAATGACGACATAAAAATTATATGAAGTTACGAATTATGTGATGTTGTATTTGATAAATTGCGTTGAAATTGTTATCTTCATGAATTGTGAATGCTATATTTAGTAAATTGCATTGAAGTTGTTATCTTTAGAATTCAAGATTTTTTTTGGCTTCAACGCTAACTCCGTTCCGTGCTTGTGTAGCCGGGCGGCGTCGTTAGCAAAGCCCGGGAATGGCCCAAGGTATCCCTCATACTTTTGGGAGAATAAGGATCGCCGATTGAGGCGAGAGGTTATGAGGCTGCCTAGTTGTGAGGGCCCAGGCTAGTGCGGTAAATAAGCCCACCCTCCGATTGATGAACGGTCTGAACCCCTGCGACCAGGAGAACCTCCCGGACAAAAAAAAATTTTGCCCCCCGGGGGGCGGTCCGGCACGCAAATCGAGGCGGGCGTCCCAAATTTGGGTACCCGTCCCAAAATTTGATCCGTACACACTTACTAGGGTGCCCGTACAATGACCGCCCAAGAACCAAAGGACGGCCGCCCACTGTATGGTCCACGCGTACCCTTACGTAGACACCCATGCTGCCCCAGACCAGATAAGGTACATGCGTACCACTCCTTTCCCGGACAACCGACACCGTACCTTTCCCCTAGACCCATGCAGGCCACTGATCCATAGCCTTTGAAGGTACACCGTCCTTTCGTCCTTGCTTTGAATAGCGCCCGTACCCTCACCCCTCAGCTATATAAACCCCCGGGGTGCTCCACAGACGGCACGCATTTCTGTGTAGCGTATGCCCTGTTGTGCCGCCGTCCGCACCGCCGTCCGTCCCTGTGTAGCGTACTTGCTGCAAGTACAGCCACCCTTGCAACCACCCCTCTCACACCCCCTCATTTGGCTCTTTTCAGATAAGCCAATTTTCCTCCATCCCCCTCTTGCTAGGAGCCAGTGTCCTTAACTCTTCTCCCCCCCCCGTGTGAAGAGACTTACAGAGAGGCTTGCAGCAACCCCTCCCAGCCCTCTCCACGTTTTTGCCCTTTGCCCTTAAGGACATCTCACAATCCCCCCTCCCCCCCCCAATTGCGTAGACTTTAGTAAGGATTTTTTGACTCAAGAGAGGATTCGTGCGCCATATTCTGTTGCTCATACGGTGAGCAAACGAGCTCGGAATTCAGATCCGACTGAAGCGTTTCGATCGTAGCAGCGAGCTCTACAAGGCAACGCCTAACATGGCCTCATCTCGGAGACGAAAAAATATTACCTCAAGAGGAGCACGTAACAACGAGATGGGGGAAGATGCACCCAATGCGGCTCCACCCAGTCCTCCCTTTTCAAGCCCCTCAAGGAAACAGTGGCCAGGTTAGCTTGGTTAATTTTCAAAAGAAGAGATTTTTTCTTAAATTAGTATTAATGAATGGTGTCTTTTCCTTTTAAAATGACGACATAAAAATTATATGAAGTTACGAATTATGTGATGTTATATTCGATAAATTGCGTTGAAATTGTTATCTTCATGAATTGTATGAAGTTACGAATTATGTGATGTTGTATTCGATAAATTGCGTTGAAATTGTTATCTTCATGAATTGTGAATGCTATATTTAGTAAATTGCATTGAAGTTGTTATCTTTAGAATTCAAGATTTTTTTTGGCTTCAACGCTAACTTCGTTCCATGCTTGTGTAGCCGGGCGGCGTCGTTAGCAAAGCCCGAGAATGGCCCAAGGTATCCCTCATACTTTTGGGAGAATAAGGATCGCCGATTGAGGCGAGAGGTTATGAGGCTGCCTAGTTCTGAGGGCCCAGGCTAGTGCGGTAAATAAGCCCACCCTAGTGCGCAGACATCCCTCTGAGGGGCGGGAGGATCAAGCGATGGAGCCTGAGAGGGCGACAGGCCAGCTTGAGTCCTCGCCACGATGAGGTGTATGGTCCCGTAGGGTTTTGCCCAGCATGTAGAGGCTAGAAGGCCGAATTCTAGATCATCGGCAGAATAAGAATAAGAGAGCCAGTTTGGCTTGTATGGAATTGGTTCATGTATAAACTTTTTATAAAATTACATCTTGTCTTTGGTATGATTGTATTGTGTAAGAAGGCTGTTTTAACGAACCTTGTGAAAAAGGGCCTTAATTAAGGAATATGTTTATTTATGTCAAACAGTCTGGTAGGATTAATTAGAAAATAAATTGATGCGTGAGTAGGGTGGAAAGTGGGAGGATGGAATGCCCTGACGGCACCATCCTACGAAGAGTTTATCCTGGGTGTTTTTGTGATTTGGTCACACTTAACAGAAGCTCACTTTCTTGCAAAGGTGTCCTGCCAAATCATCCACCCTTGCTTTCTCATTATGTGAATACATTGGACTGGCATCCATGGCTGTGCAGGGGATTGATGCCAATCATGTGATATGGTGGATTTGTCTTTCCACTGGGACTTGTGCCTGTGTGTACATGCCCAAGAAAATGCCTAGATGATTGACTTTCCGCTGGGACTTCTGCATGTGTGTACATGCCCAGAAATACCTAGAGGATTGGTGTTCCACTGGGTCTGGCACCTATCCATCCACATCACATCACATTCACTTCTATTTTTAGCACAGCTTCTCTACTTTCGATGTTCATAGGACTTTTCTAAGTTTATGTTAATTGCTTGAGGTACTTTTTCTCGATCGCACATTAAATCTAAGTATCATCATTCCTTAAGCTTCATTAATGTGAGAACTAATTCTTAAACTTCTGTTTACTTATTGGATCCTCGATCCTCCCAGGGATTCTAGATTCCCTTTTCACATTCTTTCTCAAATTTCTCAATTAAGATATATATATTCTTCTTTTAAATAAAAGATTCATGGGATTTACAAAAATCAATTCTACCCATATTTCTCAATAAAAATGATAATACTCAAAATTTCACTTTTGATAAATACTCATAATGTGAATTATGCCCAAAAATTTCTCTTTTAACATTTAATTGTTTGGATCTTGAATATCATGGGAATTCCTCTTTTTGCATAAAAATAAATTTATCAAAAATTAATCTTTCCTCATAATCAAATAATTATGCATAAATAATAAAAATTTATTTTCAATGAATATGATGAAAATCATTCTTTTTGCATAAGGTGTCT
Source organism: Cibotium barometz (assembly GCF_041138505.1). NCBI lineage: Eukaryota > Viridiplantae > Streptophyta > Polypodiopsida > Cyatheales > Cibotiaceae > Cibotium > Cibotium barometz. The sequence goes on from NC_141055.1 coordinate 58,127,161, forward strand.
AATCCTAGAATATGGTAGGAAGTCCTCTTTTAGCATTATGCATAAAAATAAGATATGTATTATTTTCTAAAAATTTTACCATAGCTTCGCTGTTATTACTGATAATTCTCAATTTTTCCTAAAAGAATAAAAGCTTGTACTGAAAATATGATAGTAGTTCTTATTTTATGCTTAAAATCAAACTATGTATTCAAATCATAAATTTAACCATAACTATAAACATAATTATGATTATTCCACTAGATTAAGTTAATTTAGACATTCCTCTTTTTTCAATTTACTAGGATAATCCTTTTCTCATTTAGAATGAATTAAAGTAATCTTTATTTACTCATAAATAACCTAAAAAGAATTAACCATTATTTTCACTAATCCAAAATCATGAAAATATCAATTCTTATCCTCTAGGTCATCGAGCCTAGAGTTTAGATTTGAATTAAGAGACTATCATTGAGGATCATCCTTTTCCAAGAGATTTAGCCATAAAGATGGCTACTCTTTTAGAGAGAGAGAGATTTACTTAAAGAAAGCATTACAAATAAGCATAAAGATTAACTTAATGCTAATCAATATTAAGAAACTTAGGGAAAGATTGATTTGAATAAAAACTAGCATTTTGAAAGCTTCTCAAGCTTGAGAGGGATTGAGAAGAAGAAAGTCATTGAGATAATTTGAAAAAACCATATAAATCAATTTTACCTCTAAGTTTGGCTTGATTGTTTATGAGCCAATGAAGCCCCCAACCAATCAATTGGTCCACCAAGAGTTGTTGGAGAGAGAGAGAATCTCCAAGCTCCCAAGAGAGAGGAAAATTTAAGGGATAATGGAAATATGATTATTTTAAGATAATACTAGCATGGTATAGCTCCAATATGAAAATACAAAGGAATGAGGGTATATTTATATGTGAGGGAGGCCACTAACCAAGTCCAACTGGGTTCTAGAATTTTTCAGGTTTAGTTTGACTCAATTTGGATAAGATTTGGACTAGTTTAGCTCCCTTTTTGATCTAGCTTGATCCAAGAGAGAGGAGAGATAAAAATATCACATTTTTTAAAATTAAAAAACCCAACCACACATGTGAAAAAGGTACCTACCTCAAGAGTCCCCCTCTCATTACCAAGGTGTCAAAAATGCATCATTTCTCTAAAATCTCTCATTTTTTAAACTAATATCTCTTAATTTTTATCCAATAAACCTTGTACTCAGTCAACTCTTCATCTTATGTGAGCATTTACTCATTTTTGGGTATTTTCTTTTATTTTTTAGATTTATCTCATCCCAACACTTGGATTGATCTAATTGGCCCATTTGAACCTTAATTGGACCATAATCCAAATTTTTTTGAAAATCTGGACCCTTAGGCTAAGGTCCCTTATACCCTTTTCAATTAATTCCTAATGCGCATTGAAAAGTTCATTTTGAACTTCTGATTCAGGGGAATCCATTTTAGACATTAGGAGGATTTTTGTATCCAAAGATATCTCAATTTTGAATTATCTCTCTCTAGATATTTACCCTCTCTAGATATTTACTCTCTCTAGGCCAAAACAGGGTAAAACAAGATCTTTCTTCTATTTCAGAGAGGGAAATAATTACAAGAATAGAAGGGAAGGTTTTTACACCTTTACACCTCAAAAGTTGGAAGGAGGAATCTTACAAATATGGCTCGAAGTTGTTTCTATGCTGTTTTTTACGATTTCTCATGCTTTTCGGGGTGTTTTTTTGCCTCGATTTTCAGGTCAAATTTTGAGGTTGTTGGTCGGAGGCCAAAACGATCAATTTTGACTTCGGATGGTCAAACCAAAGTTGACGAGATCGATGTCGGATTTTCGATGAGCCCTAGAGCGCCTTCATTAGATTCATGGTTTAGGATATACAAGCCTCCAAACAGGGGTGTTTTCTAAAGTAGTTTTTTTTTTAAAACCAACAGACCCCCTTTCACATCGTGAACTAGCAGGGTGTAGTTCATGGCATGAAGCGGACTTCACGGATTTTATCAAATTTGAATTCTTTTTCACGTCGGTGAGATGCCTAGTGTGAAACATTTAAGTGTTTCACGCTGTGAGCTGGACTTCATGGAAAAAAAAATTAAAAAAATTTCTTTTGGGCCGTGAAACCTTAAGGCGTGAGTGCAGAAAATTGTTCATGCGTGAACCATTTTTTTGATTTTTTTTTTTGACGTGAACCTTTAGGCCATGAAACCTTAAGGCGAAAATGATTCACGCATGAACCATTTTTTTATTATTGTTTTTGTGCCGATGGACCCCCTTTTACCTTGTGAACTAGTAGGGTGTAGTTCACGGCATGAAGCAGACTTCACAGATTTTATCAAATTGATTTTTTTTTCACGTCGTGAAACACTTAGTGTTTTACGTCTTGAAACACTTAGTGTTTTACGTCTTGAAACACTTAGTGTTTCACATCGTGAAGCGAATTTCCCAGATTTTTATCAAAAAAAAATCATGTCATGAGATGCCTAGTGTTTCACACCGTGAAACACTTGGTGTTTCATGCTGTGAACTGGACTTCACGAAAAAATTAAATTTGATTTTTTTGGGCATGAACCTCGTGAACCTTTAGGCCATGAAACCTTAAGGCATGAAAGTGTAGAAAATGGTTCACGCGTGAACCATTTTTCCAAAAAAAAAAATTTGGCATGAATCTTTAGGCCATGAAACCTTAAGACGTGAAAGTGTAGAAAATGGTTCACACGTGAACCATTTTTTTAATTTTCTTTTTTTGCCAACAAACCCTCTTTCATGTCCTGAACTACTAGGGTGGAGTTCATGGCATGAAGTGGACTTTATGGATTTTATCAAATTTGATTTTTTTTTCACGTCTTGAGATGCTTAGTGTTTCACGCCATGAACCAAACTTCACGAAAAAATAAAATTTGAATTTTTTAAAGGCATAAACCTTTAGGCTGTGAAACCTTAAGGCGTGAAAGTTTAACAATTAGTTCATGCGTGACCCATTTTTTTGATTTTTTGTTTTGGCGTTAACCTTTAGGTTGTGAAATCTTAAGGCGTGAAAGTGGAGAAAATGGTTCACATGTGAACCATTTTTTTGTTTTTGTTTTTTTTGGAGTCTAGTGGGAAAGATGAATTTCCTTGTTTGGGGGAGATATTTTTTGAATTTAAAATTAAAGAGATATTGGCATTTTCCCTACAAGGTAAGTGGGAATAAAAAAATTCAACCTTTTTATGACACCTCTTACACCCTTCATAAATGATCCCCAAAATGGAAAATTTGATAACTCATGAGCATCTACTCATTGAATGCTCATTTAGCCTTAATGAGTTATGTAAAAAAGTGATTAATATTTAATCAAAAATTAATCCTTTCATTAATCTTTCCTTTGTTTATACTAATCAAGGACTCTAATTAACCCCACTAATCCCTAATTAATTCACACAATTGAGCACATCATTGGATAGAGCAAGGGAATGCAAATCTATGAGCATCAACAAATATGTAAATTAATCTAAAAGAAGAGATTAATTAGACTCTAAATTTTGGTCTCCTCTTTTAAGGTAAAATTAAGCAAAGAGAGTCAAATTTCTCCAATTGATGTAATTAGGTGTTTTGATGCATCTAGATGATCTCAAAACACTTTCAACTACTTGTGTGATCAATTTAGACCCCACTTAACACATTTTCTAATTTTTTTGCCTCTTGAACAAGATTAAACACCCTTAATGACCAAAACCAGTCCATTAAGAGAAATCAATCCAATTTTAAGGTTTTTTAATGGTTTTAAGGAGTTTTTTTTCTAAGGATTAAGCTACTCCTAATGCTTGCTAACACTCTAATGCAAACAATTTCAACAAAAAACTCCTAATGCTTGCTAACACTCTAAGGATTAAGCTACTCCTAATGCTTGCTAACACTCTAATGCAAACAATTTCAACAAAAAACACACAATTAAGCTAAAATTCTCTAAAACTCCTCGAAAAGCAATTCCACGGTGCCTCCTTCAAGCATTGTCACACTGTCGTGTTCCACTATCCCTCCTCTCACCTCACTTCACTCACACACACTCACTAGCACGTATTAGGGAGAGAGATTAGCAAGAGAAAGACTCAATTGCACAATGGGAGAGTGTTGTATTATGAGAGAAATTCACTTATATACATGGACGTAAGTGTTCACACTCACTTAAACTATGGTCAGCCTGACACTTTAGGCTCATAAGAGGCCTAATGCTATTATACAATGACTACTCTCATAATATATCCATGAAGTACATCACTTAGGACTTCATCCTAACTTGCTACCACACACTCTCGGGAATTGCCATAAATACTCCGTCACACCATTATTACGGGCGCCCGTCCAAGTTGTAGCTTTGGACACCATTGCTTCATATCTTGAATGTATGACCCTTTGATATATCTACCTTGACTCCTTGATGTAAGATAATGGTGGTAGCTCTTGTTAACCCTAGTAATGGGTTAATAGGTGGCAGCATGTGAGGGAGCTTGGTTACGCAAACTACTTATTGCTGATTTGGGATTGCATTGGAGAGAAAGGTTGTCATATATTGTGATAATCTTAGAAATATACAGTTGGCCAAGTACCCAGTTTTCCATGCGTGGACAAAACACATTGAAGTACATTACCACTTCTTCAGGGAGAGAGTCTTGGTAGGCAACATTAACTTGGCCTACGTCAGCACATAGGATCAGGTTGCTAATATCTTCATGAAGGCCTTGGGAGTTGAGAAGCTCCACCGATTTTGAGATATGCTTGGATTTCATGAGCTGGAGTTGAGTTTGAGGGGGGGTGTTGAGATGTCAATCTCAACATGAGCTGACACTCACAAGGCGCCTGCGTGACCATTTGACATTTACATCACTTGTAGCGGGTTTCGTAGCTGTCATCGACATATCTTCATGAGAGATTCTATAGTTGGACTACACCGATCACCACTTCCACACCTACCCATTCCACTTAGTGTGTTCACATTATGGACCATACTCTATTATGTGTGTTAGTCACTTTATCTTTTTTGTAGACCTCTTTTGTTGTGTGAAGAAGAAGACATTCTGTCCATACATTGTGGTTTGGGAACTCTTGCCTCAAGGTATGGAGTCCCTCGTCCACTACTAGGGAGGTCCTCTCTCTCGCTCTAGTACTGTCAAAGACGAGCACCATTTGACTCCCACGCGATATTTACTGATGGGTCCGACTTGATTTGCGAAGGGGCATCTAAGGAGTTAACTTCGTTGAAGAGAGGGTTATTTCTCACCAACCTACCCGAGCATAGATGCATGGGAATACAGAAGTACAGTGCAGAGCCTTCTGAGAAAAGAAAGTTTTTTTTTTAAATTTAATTTAAGGAACGGTCATACGCTTGTGAGCAAACGGGTGTACGCTCCTCAGTGTGAGAGAAGGAACGGATGTGCTTTTCAAAAAATCTTGGTAGAAATCAACATGGAATGGGTGTACGCTTCTGAGTGAGAGAAGGAACGGACGTTCGGAATGAGATGCAAACTGGAATGGGTGTTTACTTCGAGCGGGAAGGAATAGACGTTCGGAATGAACTTGATTGGAATGGACGTGGCAAGGTGATGTCGTCCGCGGGTGTTCTCTTCAAGGTTGGCATGGGCGTTCGCTCTTCGAGAGGATAAGAAACGAATGTGCAAAAGATGGAACGAACTTGGCAAAGTGAAAAAAGGAACTCGAACGGGTGTTCGCCCTAGGATGAGGAGAAAACGGGCGTGGTAGTTTTGGAACGGATGTGCAAAAGTTGGAACGGATGTGTGCTTTGAAGTCTACAGCCATGGCACTGTCAAGCAGGGAAGCCTGCTATCTGTAGGTTTGACAGCCAACCTGACAGTACAAAATTCTCCTTTTAAATGCACTTCAATGCACATGAGGCCTAATTAAATGCAATTAAACTAATTTTAATTCTCTTGCCAAATTTGTTTAGATATCGAGCTCGTCTAGTGAGGCGGTGGACACTGATGACCCGCCGGGGGTTTAGGCCCCACACTTACACCACTGGCATGGTTGGTGAGATCATGAGTGATATGCGGCCAGTGGCATGACAGGCTGTGTGACAGCCATTCTAGAGACTGGCATAGTTATAGCGCCAGCTCATTTAGTTGGGTTCACACTATAGAGAACCCGTGTATGTATTGGTTGAGTACCTTTCATATTATTGTGTACTCTTATCTTGTATATGGTGTGTTGAGTGTTGAGTAGAGAAGAAGAAGATTTTCAGCCTCTCACCTTGTGTGTTCTCTATTAGGGTTTTGTGAGTGTGTGTGTGCTTGCAAGTGATCAAGCTCTCTTCCCCCCTGCATCTTTTCATGGTATCAGAGCCTGGTTCATGCTAAGGGCTTCAAGCAAGAGAACCACAAGAAGCGGTACGAGGGTAAGAGCTTCAACTACTCTTCCCTATTTGTCTTGGTGACTACACCCTATGGGAGGCACCGGCAACGATCTCTGATTGAGGAGCTTTCTTCGTGGGAGTAAAGCTATAGGGCAACTATTCTGTCCTATCGGATGTCCTATCGGACAAAATTTTCTGGGCCGAAAACGCGTTTCGGGCGCGTCTAGACCTCCGTTTTTCAGAAAGCAGGTGATTTCGAGCACTGCGGACAGATTGACTGTGCAGACACTGTGGGTGCTGCAAAGAGGTCTACAGTTGCCATTGGGTGTATGTATGCACATTGAGGTCACTAGTTGTGACCTCAATGGGTGTATGTATGCACATTGAGGTCACTGGTTGTGACATTTGAGAGTACTACAGTACCGCTGCAGAAAATACAGGAGTTTGTGTAGGACAAACTAGAGTGCTGTTTCTGGTAAAATTGTGTGTTTGGCAAAATGTCAAATGATGGGATAACCCAGATTGTGGCTGAGAAACTTGATAAGAATAACTTCCATGCTTGGAGGTTCAGGTTGACAAATTTCCTGATGGGAAAGGGCTATTGGGACTACATAGAAGGTGAGCATGAAGAGGCACCAGATCCGACTGCTGCTGCAGATGTGAAAGAGTTTAAAGACTGGAACCAAGGAGCCAGGAAGGTTATGTATTGGCTATCCATTAGTATACAGGACACCATGATTGGGCACATTCAGGATACCAAGTCCCCCAAGGAGGCGTGGGACACCTTGGTAAAGCTTTATGAAACAAATACCAAGGCACGTAAGATACAGTTGAAGAATGAACTTCATAATGTGGAGAAAAAGAGCATGTCTGTGAATGACTATGCGTTGAAGATAAAGGGTATTGTGGAATCCCTTGCATCTATTGGTGTGTCAGTAGATGATGATGATAAGGTGGAAGTCTGTCTACGTGGTCTCGGGCCACAATACAAGGCGTTCAAGACGTCCATTCAGACTCAGGAAAACATTCCCAACTTTACAGATTTGGTGTCTAGCTTGGGTGAAGACCAACAGTCTTCACAAAGCAAAAACAGTTCAGAGCAACAGGCTTCTACACGAGTTCAGGAAGAGGACGAGGTAGAGGAGGCCGTGGACGCAGTCAAGGAGGTGGCCGAACAGGTAATCAGAATTATGGACAGGAGCAGCATTAGCAACAACAGTCCCAGAATACACAACAACAACAATTCCTTCAAAAATGGAGCACCGTCAATTTCACGATTTATTGAAGCATCTGACGACGGTTTGGCAATTAGAGATGGCTGGCTGAAGCATGGGGAGTCTAATCAAGTGTGTCTAAGAGGGTTTGGGATAATGTTATGGCAAGAGAGAGAGAGAGAGAGAGAGAGAGAGAGAGAGCTCCTCCACCAGCTAGGGATATAGAAACTAGTTGAAAATAGACTTAAAAATGATTATCTCCTAATTATGATTAATAGGGTGATTATAGCAAGATAATTAGGCTCAAAAATTGGATGAATCCTAAACTTGGCTCTGATACCATGTTAAAATGCAAGCAAGATGATGAACCATGGTGGATCAAATGCAAGAATCAACATAATTAGCAAGTGATTAGATGATGATTACGATGATATTAGTGAGCAATTAACTAATAGCTTAATGTAGGCATGGATACTCAAAAACTAGCAAATACTCATTAGGCCAATGCCTCAATTTCTAGGGTTTACATCCACAAGATGCCAAGCATCTAATACCACTGATTTCTCCTTGATTTGTGCCACCTCCCCTACATCTGGGGACACCTTTTCCTAGAATCTTTCCACACCCCTATATTCATGCATGCTACCCTTGATTCTCTCATCAGTAGATACCTCTCACCTTTTCACTTGCTAACCACTCATTTACAGACTTCTCTTTTACAGCCTCTTGCTAAAATAGCTTGTTCCCGCACACACCCATTCACTTGTATATTTCAACACAAGCAAGCCACCATGAGAGAGAGAGAGAGAGAGAGAGAGAGAGAGAGAGAAAAGGCAAAAATCAATTGAGACAAATGGGATTGTACCTTTTCATAATTCATAAAATATCTTATATACATGAGCTCATATTTACAATGTTCGACCGTCCAATTACAAATGGGGCCCTAGTTTATCTAGATCTATGTACATCAATTCCGTATGACCGGCATTACACAAGCCACAAGCTTGGTCATCCCATGTCTCATTTACAATTGGCACTTAGTGCGGTTACAAAAAGATGGATTGCAAAGGAAGTGTGGTAGCCGCACTGCGAAAGGTCATGTTAACCAGGGTGGTAAATAGTAGTACCCATGCAAATGTAAAAGGGAAAAAGGGGAACTATCTAGAGATATAGGGGATATAGGGAGAGTAGAGAAAATAGCTGAGAGTGTGACACAGAATTGTACTTTGGCTAAGTGTCTGATCTAGTGATATAAATGATTTGTCTGTGCAATTCTTCTTTTTCTGTTGAAAGATCCCTGCCCCCTCTACGCAATGAGGGGTGGTAGTAGCGGAAGTAGCACTTCTTGCACAGGGCAGAGACTCTCACTCGGGCCTTGCCCCACAGTTGTCTGGACAAGAGACTAATCCCTCGGTTTTCCCAAAACCAAACCTAGAAAAATAGGCAATTTCTCCAAGAAAATGTATTCTAACAGTCAAAAGCCTTAAATTACCCTTTTTCATTCCGACCAAACCTGCAGGTCACATGGCCAGGTCAAGGGAGGAACTTGCACTTGGATCATAGAGACCAACGATTTTTTCCCCGTTATTAAGAGGCACAACCATTGATTCTTTTCCATAGAACAACGATTATTCGTGATTTACTTCTTTAACTATCGTAACTTAACAGAATTGAGTGGTATTTTTGGGATCCATCAGTCTAGCCTAACCCCATCCAATCCCATGGGTTAGCCAACCGCCCAACCACTGTATTGATAGGATCCATTTAGAAATTTGGTTAAGTTTTGTCCCGGGTACCAGAGAAAAGAGTTCCCAAGCCCCCTAGCCTGTGCTTCAAGCAAAATTCAAGATAGTCACACCACTTACACATCCAATATGAAATTGCCTTTTTCACAGATTCAGCTGTCTTTAAAACAATCATTTAATGAAGCCATAGTATCACTGATCATAATCCTCCAAAATATGTAGCTTTAATTCTAATTTCCAATCATTCCTTCATCGGTGTACCTATGGCATCATTGGCCAACCAGAACGCTCACCACCTGCTCACTTAGGGGCCTTTTCAATAGTTCCTAGCTCATAGTACCCCCATTTACATCTATTCAGATCCACATTACATCCATTCACATCTCATCTATTTACATCTATTCAGATCCACATCACATCACATCACATCACATCCATTTACATCTATTCAGATCCACATCACATCCATTCACATCTATCCACATCACATCCATTTAGTACATTTACTCTACTTTCGATACTATAGAACTTTTCTAAGTTTCTGCTAATTGCTTGGCTTGGTTAAAGGTAACTTTTTTTATTGATCCCATTAAATCTAAGTATCAGAGTGTTGTTGAAGGTTTAAAAAGGAAAAATAAACCTTATCAAAATTTTATAGTAAAAACTCAGAAAGAGCATTTACGTAATTGTGTTTTCATTTCTTAAGCTTCATTAATGAAGACTAAATCTAAGTTTTCGTTTGCTTTATTGGATCCTTGATCCTCCCAGGATTCCAGATTCCCTTTTCAGATTAAGAATTATCCAAGTTTTCTCGATGGATATTTTTACATTCTTTCTCAAATTTCTCAAAATAAGATATATTCAATATTCTTTTTTTTTTGAATAAAAGGTTCATGGGATTTACAAAATCAATTATACCCATATTTCTTAAGAAAATGATAATACTCAGAATTCTACTTTTAACAAATACTCATATTTTGAATTATGCCAAAAATTTCTCTTTTAACATTTAATTGTTTGGATCTCGAATATCATGGGAATTCCTCTTTTTACATCTAAATTGTTATGCATAATTTTTTTTTTCAAAAATTCATCTTTTCTCTTAATTAAATGTCTATGCATAAATATTAAAAAGCAATTTCCATGAATATGATAAAAAACGTTCTTTTTGCATAAAATATCTAATCCTAGAATATGGTAGGAATTCCTCTTTTTGCTTTAATCAAAATATGCATAAATTTAAGATTTATCTTTTTTTAAAAAGAAAATTTTACCATAGCTTCGCTGCAATTATTGATAATATTCAATTTTCTATTTGAATTGAAAACTTGTAACAAAAATATGATAGAAACTCCTCTTTTAGACTTAAAATTAAATTATGCATACATAGCATAATTATAGCCATAATTATAAGCATAATTAAATTATGCATACATAGCATCATTTCTAAAATTGTTAGTATAATCCCCTTTCAATTTAGAATGAGTTAATGTGATTTTTCCTACTCATAATCAAGCTAAAAAGACTTAATCATCATTTTTACTTAATTAAAATCATGAAAATATCAATTTTCATTCTCTATCTCATCAAGCCTAGAGTTTAGATTGAAACAAGAGATTATCATTGAAAATCATACTTTTACTAAGGATTTAGCCATAAAGATGATTAATCTTTTCATTAATCTTTTCAAGAGAGAGATTTTCTTAAAGAAAACATTATAATTAAGCATAAAGATTAACATAATTCTAATTAGACATTATGAATCTTTGGAAAGCTTGATTTGAAGAAAGAACCATTACTTTGAAATCTTCTCAAGTTTGAGAGGGGTTGAGAATAAGAAAATCATTGAGATAATTGAACAAAAAGCATTAAAATAAGATTACCTTTGAGTTTGGCTTGATTATTTTGCTAGAAGTGAAGCCCCCAAGAAATTTCTTGGCCACCGAGAGAGAGAGAGAGAGCAATCTCCAAGAGAGTTTGGAGGAGAGAGAAGCTCCAAAGCTCCCAAGAGAAGAGGAAAATTAAATGGATAATAGAAATATACTAATTTTGAGGATAATACTGGCATGGTAATGTTCCAATATCAAAATACAAAGGAATGAGGGTCTATTTATAGGTGAGGGAGGCCACTAACCAAGTCCAACTAGGTTCTAGAGCCTTCCAGCTTGACCCAATTTGGACAAGATTTGGATCAGTTTGGCTCCCTTTTTGATCCAGTTTGCTCCAAGAGCGAGGAGAGATAAAAATATCACCATTTTTTGAATTAAAAAACCCAAACAATAATGAAGAAAAAGTTGCCTACCTCAAGTGTCTTCCTCTCCTTACCAAGGTGTCAAAAATGCATCATTACACCAAAATATCTCATTTTTTTACTAATATACCTTAATTTTTAACTAGTAACCCTTGTACTTGGTCTCAACTCTTCATCTTATGTGAGCATTTACTCATTTTTGGGCTATTTTATTTTATTGATTGTATTTATGTCATCCCAACACTTGGATTAATTCTATTGGCCCTTTGGAACCTTATTTGGACCTTAATCTAATTGTTTTTGAAAATGTGGACCCTTATTTGGACCTTAATCTAATTGTTTTTGAAAATGTGGACCCTTAGGTTAAGGTCTCTTATACACATATTCAATTAAGTCTTAATGCACATTGGAAAGTTCATTTTGAACTTCTATTTTAGGGGAATTCATCTTAGACATTAGGAGAATTTTTGCATCCAAAAATATCTTAATTTTGAATTACATCTCTTTAGACATTTTCTCTCTCAAGGCTAAAACAGGGTAAAACAAGGTCTTTTTCTATTTCTGAGGGGGGGATGATTACAAGACACAGAAGGAGATATTCTTACACCTTTACATCTCAAAAGATGGAGGGAGGAATCTTACATCTATAATGTGTAAGTCTATTTTATACATTATCTGCGTTGAGCAATTTCTTGTTAAGATATGCCTTCTCACAGGGATTTGCACTTAGAGTCATTCCTATCTGGAAACACGATCAGGAGTCACATCAGGGATCCTGACAAATGTAAAAATTGACCTTTGTGCTGGCATGATGAACTCTCTTCACGACGTAGGTAGATCGACAACGCTACACATTAGTGTTAGCTTATCTCATTGGGCATAGCTGCATTAGGCGTGTTTCCTCTCGAGTCGGCTAGGTGGTCTGAAGTCACAAAAGTGCCGAGTCTTGACCAAACATTGATAAGCCCTATGAACAAGTTACTAGAAAAGATGATGTAGATTTGTTCATGGTAGCTTGGCCCTAGGACTGAGCTAGATTCTCTAGCTAGATTCTCTTACAGGGGTCACTCTAGATTCTCTTGTGTTCCCTAGGGTCATTCTCTCAAGATTGCATAATAGAATGGACCTAGGGCCATTCTCTCAAGAGATTGACCAAGGATAATTCTAAAATTTATGCAAGCACATGTGGCGATTGGCCCAAGGACCATTCTAAAATTTACCAACAATCGATACAAGGGAGTGGAGAATGGCCTAGGGCCATTCTAAAGTTTATTGTGCTTGCAGCAAGAATGGCCCTAGGGCCATTCTATCATGCAATCTTGAGAGAACGGACCTAAAGAAATAAGAGAATCTAGAGTGACCCTTGGACCAAGCTACCACACACACAAGAGAATCTAGCTTGTCTCTAGGGCCAAGCTACGAAGAAAACATCTACATCAATTTTATTGGTAGCTTGGTCTTAGAGACAATCTACCAGCAAAGATGGTGTTGCTTTGTTGATGGTAGCTTGGCCCTATGACCAATCTACCAGCAAAGATCATGTAGATTTTTTCATGGTAGCTTGGTCCTAGTGCCAAGCTAGATTCTCTTGCAAGGGTCACTCTAGATTCTCTTGTGTTCCTGCTAGGGCCATTCTCTTAAGATTGGATGATAGAATGGCCCTAGGGCCATTCTTTCAAGATATTTCCCCAAGGACAATTCTAAAATTTATGCAAGCATATATAGATATTGGTCAAAGGACCATTCTAAAATTTACCCAAGAGTTGATACAAGGGATTGGACAATAGCCCTAGTGCATTCTCAAGCACATTGTGTAGGTAGAATGGCCCTATGACCATTCTAAAGTACATTGTGCTTGCAAAAATGGCCCTAGGACCATTCTACCATACAATCTTTAGAGAATGGCCCTAGGGAACACGAGAATATAAAGTGACCCTTGGACTAAGATACCGCACATAAGAGAATCTAGCTTGGCCCTAGGTCCAAGCTACCATCAACAAATCTACATCATATTTGCCGGTAGCTTGGCCCGAGGGCCAATCTACCAACAAAGATGGTGTTGCTTTGTTGATGCTAGCTTGGCCTTATGACCAACTTACCAGCAAAGATGATGTAGATTTGTTCATGGTAGTTGGCCCTAGGGCCATTCTAAAGTACATTGTGCTTGCAAGAATGTCCCAAGGGCCATTTTACTTTATAATGTTGAGATAAGAGATTTGTTCATGGTAGCTTCCAAGCTAGATTCTCTTATAAGGGTAACTCTATATTATCTTATGTTCGCGAGGGTCATTCTCTCAAGATTGCATGATAGAGTAGCCCTAGGGCCATTCTCTTGGAGATTGGCCCAAGTACAATTTTAAAATTTATGAGTAGTTGACACAATGGCAAAGGAGAATGGAGCCAAAACTATTCTTGCAAGTCTTAATTTTTAAATATTTTATGCAAGTACATATAGAAATTGATATAAAGACCATTATAAATTTACCAACAGTTGATACAAGGGAGTGGAGAATGTCCCTAGGGACAAGGTACCACACACAAGTGAATCTAGCTTGGCCATAGGGCCAGGCTACTAAGAACAAATCTACATCATCTTGTTTGGTAGCTTGTCCCTAGGGCTAATATACCACCAAAGATGGTAGCTTGTCCCTATGACCAATATAGTAGCAAAAGTTGATATAGATTTTTTCATGGTAGCTTGGATCTAGGGCAAAGACATATTCTCTTGCAAGGGTCGAGATTATCTTGTGCTCCCTAGGGCCATTCTCTCAAGACTGCATGATAGAATAGATGAGGGCCATTATCTCAAGAGATTGGCCTAAGGACCATTCTAAAATTTACCACAACACTTGATACAAGGGAGTGGAGAATGGCCCTAGGGCTATTCTTAAGCACATTGTGTAGGTAGACTGGCCCCAGGGCCATTCTAAAGTACATTGTGCTTGCAAGAATGGCCCAAGGTCCATTCTACCATGCAATCTTGAGATAATAGCCCTAGGGAACATAGGAGAATCTAGAGTGATGCTTGGACCAAGCTACCACACACAAGAGAATCTAGCTTGGCCGGGCCAAGCTACCTAGGGTCATATAGGGAATATCTACAAGGAAAGATGGTGTTGCTTTGTTGATGGTATCTTGGCTATATTATGACCAATCTACCAGCAAAGATGATATAAATTTGTTCATGGTAGTTTGGCCAAGCTAGATTCTCTAGCAAGGCTCACTCTAGATTCTCTTGTGTTTCTTAGAGACGCTCTCTCAAGATTTCATGATAGAATGGCCCTAGGGCCATTCTTGCAAGAGAATGTACTAAGGACAATTATAAAATTTATGCAAGAACATGTAAAGATTGGCTCAAGGAGCATTCTAAAATTTAGCAATAGTTGATACAAGGGAGTGGAGAATGGCCCTAAGGCCATTCTCAAGCACATCATGTATGTAGAATGACCTAAGGGCCATTCTACCATGCAATCTCAAGAGAGTGGCCCTAGGGAACACAAGTGAATCTAGAGTGACTCTTGGAACAAGCAACCACATAGAAAAGAATCGAGCTTGGCCCTAGGGTAAAGCTACATAGGGTCATAGGGCCAATCTACCAACAAATATGGTTTTGCTTTCTTGATGGTAGCTTGGGCCTATGACCAACATACCACCAAAGATGATGTATATTTGTATGGTATCTTGGCCCTAGACATTATGCATAGTGATATTTGGGATCCTACTCAAACACAATGAACAAATGGAAGCAGGTACTACATTACGTTTATTGATGACTATAGCAAGCTGACATGGATATACTTCTTGAAAGAGAAGAGTGAAGCTTCTGTAAAGCTCAAAGATTTCAAAGCTCTTATGGAAAATCAATATGGAAATTGGATCAAATGCCTAAGGACAGACAGTGGTGGTGAGTATACCTCACGTGCATTTGATGATTACTTGAGAGAGCATGGGATAAGAAAACTCACATGTAGATATACCCCTCAATAGAATGGGGTCCTAAGAGAAACAAAATAATGATAGGTGAAATGGCAAGAGCATTGATGAATAATATCATTCATTTACATCTTCATTCACATGACATCACATCTCATCCATTCATTCATTCCCATCTATCTAATTCACATCATATCTCATCCATTCATTCACATGACATCACATCTCATCCATTCATTCATTCCCATCTATCTAATTCACATCATATCTCATCACATCTATTCGGGCATCACATCTATTCATAGAATTTAAACATATATTTTAAGAGAATTCTAATTTTGATATAAAAGTTCTTTATGCATAAAAATCAACTTTAACGAGAATAACACTTTTGAAATAAAAATAATTCCTTTATGCATCTTTCTATGCATAAAAATCAAATTTAATGAGAATAACACTTTTGAAATAAAAATAATTCCTTTATGCATCTTTCTATGCATAAAAATCAAATTTAATGAGAATAACACTTTTGAAATAAAAATAATTCCTTTATGCATCTTTCTATGCATAAAAATCAAATTTAATGAGAATAACACTTTTGAAATAAAAATAATTCCTTTATGCATCTTTTTATGCATAAAAATCAAATTTAATGATTAATATCAGTGATATCCATGCATATTCATAGGTGAATATGTACATGGAGTAATTAGAATATTTCTTTTAGATGCAAAAATGGTGGGAATTACTCTTTTGGAATAACATAAAAGCAAACTTTCTTTTCCACAAAATTCTGGAAAATTTTGCCATAAACTCCTTTGTATGGCTGACCATTTCTCATTTTTAACATTCTATTTTTGACTTAAATTAACCCAAATTAGATTCCAAGAACTCTAATCTACACCATTTTCTAAAATCAAGAGAGTAAACGATAAAAAGAGTTTAATTAATTTATTAATTAATCTTTCGAGGGGCTGGGGAGGAATCTTATATGAATCATCTAGTTTAGAAAGTCTTAATGATGAGTTAGGAATTCCAATGATTAGGACTGTAGGTAGAAAGTATGATAGGTATGTACCACCACATGCTAGAGCTCAAAAAACTCAAAGTACTCTTTAGGTTTTCATGAGATTGCAAAGGGTGATATACCATGTTTAGAGGTTAACAAATAGAGAATATGCTATATATTATGCATATATAACATCTATGAAGCATGTGGAGCCTACATATTTTGATGAGACTATTGGCAAAGAAGCTTGGGACAAAGCTATGGATGCATTGGTACATAATGACACATGGGATTTGGTTGAGTTACCAAATGGCAAGAATGTTTTTGGTTATAAATGGGCTTATAAGGTCAAATGTAAGTTAGATGGATCCATGTGGAAAGATATAAGGCAAGGTTGGTCTTGCTAAGGGTTATGCACAAACACATGGACTTGATTATGATGAGACATTTTAGCCCAGTGGCTAAAATGGCTACAATAAGACCTGTGATTTTATTGGGTGCATCTAAAGGTTGGTAATTATATCAAATGGAGGTCAAGAACACATTATTAATGGAGAGTTGCAAGAAGAAGTGTTTATGGAATAGCAAGAGGGTTATGTACACCTAGACTTTCCCACACTTGTATATGCAGTAAAAAAAACAAGTGCCGTGTATGCACAATGGGGATTGGGATGGTCATAGTGTGATTGCATTTAACACAAGGCATTTTTCTCCTCACTTGTAGAGGCATTAAGGATGTTTAGCTGTGAAGGATTCCATCCTCCCTTAGAGATGTTGATTGAAAGCTTTTAAGCAAGACTGCATAGAATTCGAGGAATGACAATTCCAAGATCGATCTTTATTTTGACATTGCTTCACTTGGTTTAGATGAGGAACATTTCGTAGCATGATCATCTTCTAGCATGTTGTCATCTATACGTACTGCTTCTTTACAACATTGATCGAATGTTTCCGAGTTGGATACAATGATCAAGTTGTGTAAGCTGTTTTTCTTTAAGCCCATCATGAAGCATCTGTTTAATTGAAAATCGAATGTTTCTGAGTTGGATACAATGATCAAGTTGTGTAAGTTGTTTTTCTTTAAGCCCATCATGAAGCATCTGTTTAATTGAAAATCGTTTAATTTTTTTCCATGACTCACATCGTGAGTCCAAGAGTTTTATCTGAAGGATAAATCTCTAATGGTCTCATTTGGTTTACACTCATAGAGTTCTTTTTCTACACTCCATCGATCACCTTGTCTTGGAAAACCGTGGATAAAGGCAAATTTCAAAGTGCTGAAGTTGGTCTTGATTGCCGGCATCATTGTGATGAACCATCGACTAGCCTTTTCTTGGCATAGGTTCAACGCATGTACCTTGGTGGGGCAGTTAGGGTTTCCAAAGGCCTCACATCATTATTCAAACATTTGTATGAATTGAACAAGATCAATTGTTCTGTCGTATTTGCCCATAATTTTAGAAATCTGTACAACCGTATTTTTATATGAGTCATTGAGGATGTATGTGAGTGCTCTTGTGGGGGTAGGGACTCACTCAGTCCTTGGGAAACCCCCCTTCCTAGCCTAGTTAGTATAGCTAAGGTGTCGGCATTTAAGGGTTGGAAAGGGTTGGTACCTATAAGATTGGTGGGACTCTTAGGTAAAGGACCAAAGCCCAATGGGATTGAAGTACAGGGGGTGTAAAACCCGATGATACATTTGTTGTAGGCATGGCAAATGGTATTGGGAGGTGCATTTGCGGCATAGATCTCAATGGCTCAAAGATGTCAGCCATTGGGTTCAGTCCTTGTGTGATCCCAGGAAATCCCTCTATCATTGCCATGTCTGATTGCCTGAATGCTCCTTAATGAGTAAGCACACATTTTGTTTTTGCTTTTTATATTCTCTCATTGCAGCCTCAAGAGGCATGTCATTCTCTTTGTTGGGTCAAACGAGTGTCCGTTTGCCCTAATTATCTTAGGCACTATATGCACGTGAATCTTAGCGATATTTTTCCAAAAAACGTGCATGCTAGTAATTTCCCAGATGGAAGAGGAGGTCCTAAAACCTATTTTCCATCACTATCTCAAGACGAATTTTTTTTTGAAATTTTTTCCCCTGTTTTGCAACATGTTCTTGAGAGTGTTCTAAAAGGAATTTTGAAAAACTTTGTATGAGAGAGTTTTAGTATTTTTGGAATACTACAACTTTGTCTCCCTGAGTCATTCGTGATTTTGTCGTTTAGACTCTCAAAAGGTAGCCTGAATATGATTCAAAGTCATTTCCATGCTATTTTTGTGATTTTTCATGCTTTTCGGGTTCTCGATTTCCAGGTCGAATTTTGAGGCTGCTGGTCAGAGGTTAAAATGATCGATTTTGACTTCGAACAGCCCAGACCAAAGTTGAAGATCTCGATGTCAGCTTTCTGATGAGCCCTAGAGTGCCCTCATCGGATATACCATTTAGGAGATACAAGCCTCCAAATAGGGGTGTTTTCCAGAGTAGTTTTTTTTTGGCCAACGGACCCCCATTTCATGCCGTCTCACAAACCAGACTTCACAGGAAAATAAATTTGATTTTTTTTTTAGCGTGAAACTTCTTTCACTTCATGAAACCGAACTTCATGGGAAAATTAAAATTGTTTTTTTTTTGCCGTGAACCTTCTTTCACGCTATGAAACCGGACTTCACGGGAAAATTAAATTTGATTTTTTTTAAAGGTGTGAACCTTCTTTCATGCTGTGAAACCTTAGGGTTTCACGCTCTGAAACCGGACTCCACGGAAAAATTAAATTTGATTTTTTTTAATTTTTGGGCATTAACATTCTTTCACGCCTGAAACCCTAGGGTTTCATGTCGTGAAACCGGACTTCACAGGAAAATTAAATGTTTTTTATTTTTGGGCAAAAACCTTCTTTCACATCATGAAACCGGACTTCACGGGAAAATTAAATTTGTTTTTTTTTGGGCATGAACCTTCTTTCACGCCGTGAAACCATAGGGTTTCACATCAAAATTTAATTTGATTTTTTTTTTGGAGTCTAGTGGGAAATATGAATTTCCTTGTTTGGGGGGGTTATTTTTTGAATTTAAAATTAAGGAGATATGGGCATTTTCCCAAAAAGATAAGTGGGAATAAAAAAAGTCAACCTTTTTATAACACCTCTTACACCCTTCATAAATGACTCCCAAAATGGACAATTTGACAACTCATGAGCATCTACTCATTGAATGCTTATTTAGCCTTAATGAGTTATGTTAAAAAGTGATTAATAATTAATTAAAGATTAATCCTTTCACTAACCTTTCCCTCCTTTACACTAATCAAGGACTCTAATTAACCACACTAATCCCTAATTAATTCACACAATTGAGCACATCATTGGATAGAGCAAGGGAATGCTAATCTACGTCCATCAACAAATTTTTGATGGTTTTAAGAGAAAGTTTTTTTAAAGATTAAGCTACTCATAATGCTTTCTAACACTCTAATGCAAACAATTTTAATAAAAAGCACACAATTAAGCTAAAATTAATGATTTTAGTTCTATGTTTAACACTAAAGAGAGCTAACATTCACTAAAAGTTGCATTCTATTGCATTGTTTGATGCAATGGATGTAAACTAAGCCTAATACAAACTACGTGCAAGCCCTAAAAACACTAAAAACCACATTAACAAAACAACAACAAAAACAACAAATTAAGCAAAAAGCATTCTTGACGAAAACAAAAAAGAGAGCTATTCTACACCAAATCATTAAATCCACATCTTTTTCATGGGAAACCATTAATCAAGATAATGAAAAATGCTTAGATTAGAGGAAAAAGCCAAGGGATGATTTCTCGGTGCCAAAAATGTTATAGCTCACGCTAACCCCCCTTGAAACACATCCAATAAGAGATTACCTGGTGAACTGCAACTGTCATGAGAATCTTTCCAATGGCCGAGCTCGTAACCCTTGAGATCTCCAAGTTTTACAACTCCTTGAGAAGCAATTTCACCACGCCTCCCGTGCGAGCGTTGTCGCACTGCCGCGTTGCACTACGCGGATACTCGTCCCTCCTCTCACCTCACTTCACTCACACACACTCACTAGCATGCATTAGGGAGAGAGATTTGCAAGAGAATTAGAAAGAGAAAGACTCAATTGCACAATGGGAGAGTATGTTGTATTATGAGAGATATTCACTTATATACATGGCGGACCAGGCACTTTAGGCTCATAAGAGGCCTAATGATATTACAATGACTACTCTTATAATATATCCATGAAATATATCACTTAGGACTTCATCCTAACTTGCTACCACACGCTCTTGAAGCAGGAATTACCATAAATACTCCGTCATACCATTACGGGCGCCTGTCCAAGTTATAGCTTTGGACACCATTGCTTCATATCTTGAATGTATGACCCTTTGGTGTATCTACCTTGACTCCTTGATGTAAGATAATGGTGGTAGCTCTTGTTAACCCCAGGAATGGGTCAACAATTATTGCTCTATTATGAGTGGACGACTATGTAGAAGCTTTAGAGACCTCCATGCTAGAAGTGGGGTGAGCCTGCATGCTCGACATGAGGAAGAAATACCTCCATCAATCTCACATGAAGCTGATGAATATTTGGGCATGGAGAAGATGATTGATGACTTCTTTGAGCTACCCAAAACCACGCTTGATGAAGATCAATTATGACAACTTGTGAGCACTCCACGAGGGGTGTTGTGAGATCCCACTCCCCCCTTTGCACACCGGATTCTTGGTTGGTAGCAGCGGAAGTAGCTTCCTCTTGCGTAGGGCAGGGTTTCCCACTCGGGGCCTCGCCCTCGAATGTCCGGGCACGAGACTAATCTGGTGGTCGTTCCGAAACCGAAACCGAGAAAATTTTCCTTACCCGAAAAACGGGGATGATTCCACTTTTTTGAATTTCTTAATGAATTTTCTAACGGGGTCAAGAGACTAAACTAACCTTCATCTGATAAAACCAGATAGAAGGAAAACTATTACAGACTTAACTTGAAGGAATCAATGCTTTTTTCCTCATTGAATCAGGCACAGTTCTTGATCTATTCATTTGATAAGCCTTCAGGCTTTTATTTAACTACTCGAGTTCTAAGCGTATTCTTATTAATCAATTTTATTATTAAAACTCTACTGATTCTAGCCTAACCCTATCCAGCCCATGGATTAGCCACCGCCCAGCCACACTGGAATTGGTAGAACCAGACAAGTACTCACCCACCCATAATTGAATGCCTTTCTTAACTTTTGCTTTAGAATACAGATACGCACACTCCTCTTTAAACTTTAAATTTATAAATCAATCCATTGACAAATAATTATTGGTTATAGATATCATAGCTCAAAATTTCCATCCAATCCTTGTTTCTCACAAAAAATAGTATCACTCTGGACTCTCCATTGAGACCAACTGGTCAGCAACGAGATCCAATAAATAGATTATAATAAACATTGGTCCATCATACAATATCTTCCATGACATACGCATGGGTGTCCTCGGCACCGCGAGCTCATGCATCACCTAGTTAGAACCCTCTAGGATCCTCCTTAGGTGTCCTTGCACTTCACTCAAGGACCGCTTCATCGGCCCTCATCCAACCATCGTATCATCGGAAGCGCACCATTTTAACTGTATCGAGACTGGTCAAGGCTTTGCCGCGTGAGCTGTCCTTTGAACACTCCCTGCCAGCTGCAACCAAACTTCCCTTATAAAAACACATATACCAAATGCTCCATCCAGCATTCTGGCATAAGACAGTCCTTTAAGAAAACAGGGTTTCTATGCAAGTTTTCAGTTTTGATTTTCTTTGAATATAATGAGTATAACTTAAATCCGTATCCCAAGACTTCTTGATCGTAGGTCTGAATTCCAAACAGAATTCCTCGAATTGTGTAACCTTAATCCTCATATCAATTCAAAGGGTCTCAACTTAGTTTCGGATTTGGGAAGTGATTTGAGTGTATTTTCCTGAACTGGTCACATCATCTTTCCTTGAAACTGACGAAGAGTTTGGTCTTGGTCAAAGTCTAATTTTATGTTCGATTCTGGTAAGGTTCTTCCTCCTGAACTACCTTTCTCAAAAAGGGGTGATATTTCAATCACTATTTTACTGAATTTCATTCATTGAATATTCACTTAACTGATTTCTAAACT
Source organism: Cibotium barometz (assembly GCF_041138505.1). NCBI lineage: Eukaryota > Viridiplantae > Streptophyta > Polypodiopsida > Cyatheales > Cibotiaceae > Cibotium > Cibotium barometz. The sequence continues at coordinate 58,149,813 of NC_141055.1, forward strand.
AATCATGAATTCCTATGAGGAATAAATTAATTAATTTATCTAAATTTTTAACTTCGATAGATTTTTTAAATTTTCTCATTACCATCCGAGTGAATATGAAATGATAGAATTTTCCTCACAGTGTATTTACTCATTCATTTATCGATTATTCATGGAGATTAAACATAGAATCAAAGAGAACTCTAATTTTGATATAAAAATTCTTTATGCATCTATTTATGCATAAAATCCAACTTCAAAATCCAACTTCAATGGAAATAACACTTTTATATAAAAGAAAATCCTTTTATGCATCTATTTATGCATATAATCAATTTAATAGGAATAACACTTTTATAATAAAAAATATCCAATATGCATCTTTCTATGTATGGAATTTAAATCTAATGAAAATCACACTTTTATAATAAAAAAATATCCAATATGCATCTTTCTATGCATAGAATTTAAATCTAATGAAAATAACGCTTTTACAATAAAAATATTTCCAATATGCATCTTTCTATGCATAGAATGAAAATAACACTTTTAGAATACACAAACGGAGGGGATTACTCTTTTTGAATAACATAAAGATAAAACTTATTTCCACAAAATTTAAGAAAATTTTTCCTTAACCTCCTTTGTATGGCTGACCATTTCTCAATTTTCACATTCTAAATCTACTTAGAATTTACCCCAATATGAATTTAGCACTCTAATCTAATCAATTCTCATTTTTTTAAGAGTAAACAATACAAAAAGTTTAACTCTATTTATTTGATTACACATCTTGGATAAAGAAGGGCTGAATTTACAATGAAGAGAAGGGGGAAGCCTTTCCATCAATGCATAACATCCAATTTCAAATTAAAAGAAACAAGAAATAAGAAAACCATAGAACAGAATTTAAAAAAAAAGTAGAATTTCTAAATTACATGGAGTTTTATGAGCTTTCCTTTGGCTTGAGGGATTGAGGGTTCTACTATTGCTTGGATCAAGAGTGGCCACCAATTCTTTGTAGAGGAATTAGTCAAAAACAAGTGAATTATCAGCAAATTCAATGTTTTTGGCTCTGGGAACGAGTAGAGTAACAGTGCATAAAACACTATTAAGTTTCTACAAAGGGGGAGGCTTCAATTTATAGGAAAAAATGAGCCTCTAACCAAGCAAACTGATTCTATAATTTTCCAGATCAGTTTGGTCAATTTTTGACCATTTTTGGGTCAGTTTAGCTTACTTTTTGGAACTAGACTTGAATTAGGAGAGAGGAGAGATGAAATATCTCATTATTTGAGAATTTAAAGCTCCTCCACACATGTGAAATAGGGGGAATCCCACTCTGAGGTGTCAAAAATTTATTTTTTTAGTATTTCCTTTGGTCCTTAGTCCACTCTTCATCTTATGTGAGTATTTACTCATTTTTGGGGGGGATTTTCTTTATTTCTTCAATTTATCTTCTCCCTAAATTTGGATTAATCTGATTGGCCCCTCAGAACCTTAATCTAAAATTTTTAGAAAATCTAGACCCTTAGGCTAAGGCCTTTTGAATAGATTATAATTTATTTCTAATGCACCTTTTGAAATTCTTTTTGAGCTTTTGGTTCGGGGGAATTAATTTTAATAAGAAATGATATTTTTTCATCCAAAGATATCTAAAAACTGAGTTATCTCTCTCTAGAATATTTTTTCTCTCTAGGCCAAAACAGTTAGAAACAAGATCTTTTATATTGCTGAAAAGGGGATTGATTACAGGGGGAAGGTACTGGACGTCTAAGGGCTGGGGAGGAATCTTACAGGTGTGCATGCTCTACAGACCTTTCATGCGACCTTGGAGTTACTGAACTTGAAAACCATGTATGGTTGGAGAAATGCTAGTGTTACAAGCCTCTTTCTTCGGGGAGTCCCTAACGTTTGTGGTTACTAATTATTCACAATTTTGTGTGCCCTTTGTAAATAACATTTGAATTTCATACACGTTCCCTTTGCGTATGTAGGATTATAAAAAATATTCTTCCTCGTGTGACAATAAGATGCCAAACACATTGGTATGGATTGCAAACATATACATGCATGTGTTAATGATTGTGTGATATTTATGGGTGCTCACAAAGATGCAAGTTGATGTCTGAAATGTGGTGAGTCTTGTTACCAAAGGTTTTTGTAAGGTACAGTGATTCATCAAAAGGTGTTGTATCATACCCTACATTTAACACATGTTTTGGTGCAGGTATATTGCCGAACTCATAACATGGCATTCACACAATCGCTCCGTCCAGTCATGTATTGGCTTTCTGTCAGCATACGGAACATATGATTGGACATATACAGGATGCCAAGTCACCTGAGGAGGAATGAGACACCTTGGTGAAGTTGTATGAAACCAACACCAAGGCACGAAATATTTTGTTGAAGAATGAGCTTCATACTGTGGAGAAGAAGAATATGTCTGTGAATGATTATGATTTGAAGATCAAGGGCATTGTGGAATCCCTTGCATCAATTGGTGTTTCTGTTGATGAATGATAAGGTGGAATGTTGAAATACGCAAGTGAATGGGTGAGGGAACAAGCTCTTAGCTAGAGACTGTAAAAGGGAGTTTGTAATTGAGTGGGTAGCAGTGAAAAGGTGAGAAGAATATACTGTATGAGAGAATCAAGGGTAGCATGAGTGAATATAGGGGTGTGGAAAGATTCTAGGAAAAGGTGCCCCAGATGTAGGGGAGGTGGCACAAATCAAGGAGAAATCAGTGGGAGTAGATGCTTGGCACTTTGTGGATGTAAAAGCTATAAATTGAGCATTAGCCTAATGAGAAATTGCTGGTTTTTGAGTATCCATGCCTACATTAAGCTATTAGATTAATTGTGCACTAATTCACCTTTTAATTACTTCTTAATCATGTTGATCCTTGCATTTGATCCACCATAGCTCATCACATTGCTGCAAAATCAACATGGAGGTGTGTCTGTGTGGTCTCGGGCCATAATACAAGGCATTCGAGACGTCTATTCAAACTTGAGAGAACATTCCCAACTTCACAGATTTGGTGTTAATGCTTATCATTGAAGAGAAGAACTTGGATGAAGATCAACAGTCTTCACAAAACAAAAATATTTCAGAGCAACAAGCCTTCTACACAAGTTCAGATAGAGAACGAGGTAGAGGTCGTGGACATGGCCAAGGTGGCTGAGCAGGTAATCAAAATTATGATTAGCAGCGCCGCAAAAATTCCAGGATTCACAACAACAACATATAGGTGGAAGAGGCCAATTAGGTCGTGGTAATTGGCAAAGGGAACATAATGATGCATGAGGGTGTTTTTATTGTGGTAAGCCTGGACATGTGCAGGAAGATTTCTATAAGAAACAGAGTGACATGCGAAAATGGAAAAGTGCAGCAAAAAAACTATGCATCCTCTAGCATAAAATGAGAGGTTGTTTGTTATGCAACATGTGGTTAATGCTCTATCTAGAAATGATATAGCAACATGTAAGGATGATGTATGGTATGTTGATTTAGGTGCTTCGAACCACATGACAAGTCATGGTGAGTGGTTCAAGGAAATGAAGAGTCTTGAAAGACCAAGTTTTATCGAAACAAGGGATGACACTGCTCATCCGATTGCCCATGTTAGAGATGTGCCATTGTCTATGCAGGATGGTAAGGTGAAGTACCTTGTAGATGTACTTCATGTCCGAATATTACAAAGAATCTAGTTTCTATTGGTGGCCAAATGATTGAGCACGGTTTGCAGGTCGGTTTAACCCTAATGGCTACTATGTAGAAGACTTTAAAGATAAGTGCAGGTTGGTTGCAAAAGGCAACAAAGTGGGCATAATGTTTACATTGAATGTAAATATGCCTGAAGTGAGTGCTGTAATGTTTGCAAATGGTTCAAGAGTTGTTGCAGATATAGACATTTGGCATAAGAGAATTGGGCATGTAAATGTGCAAAGAATGAAGTTTATGCAGACTAAAGAAATTGTGATAGGGTTGCCTAAATTTAAAGTTGAAGGTATACAGAAAGTTTGTGAAGCATGTCAATTTGGTAAGCAAATAAAACATGTGTTTCCACATGTCAGAAATGTGAGTAGGAATGTACTAGATGTTGTGCATTCGAATGTATGGGGTCTTGCAAAGACTATGTCTATGGGTGGCTATAGGTACTATATAACATTCATTGATGACCACATGAGAAAAGTGTGGGTGTATTTCATGAAGGAGAAGAGTGAAGTGTTCACTCATTTTCATAATTTTAGAGTTATGGGCTGAGAAATAGATAGGAAAGCATGTGAAGTACCTAAGGTTAGATGGAGGGAGATAATACTTCTCTGAATTCTTGCAAAAGAATGGCATTCAGAGACAATTCACATGTAGATAAAAATGGAGTTGATGGGCAAAAAAATAGGCACATTACAGAGATAGCACGAGCATTGATGGCATAGAAGAATATGCGACATAGCTATTGGGATGAGGCTGTGTCTACAATAGTTTGTATCGTGAACATGACTCCTACTCTACAATCATACATGATTTGTCTCACTTTAAAGTTTTTGGATGTATTGCATATGTGCATGTGCCAAGGGTTTGGATCCAAAAGTAGAAAAATATGTGTTTATTGGGTATTCCCTTGAGAAAAAGAGATATAGATGTTATAATCTTGCTACACGTGAATTGAGGGTAAGCAGGGATGTTGTATTTGATGAGATGAGTAGCTAGTATGCTACTGAAAAAGATGTTGTTGGGGATGATGTAAGTGGAAATGTGGTTGCATAGAATGCAAGTCAGCAGCAATCACAGTCATTGAGTGGACCAGGAGAGTCCTCACCATCCAACGGTTTGGTTGATAGACCATGGAGTGGAAGGCTGCATCATAATACCAGTCTCCTAGAAATGTAGTTGGTACATCACATAAAGGCAAAGAGAAAGTGGTTGAGCCCCTTGGTATGTCTGATATTTCTGTAGGGAATTCTCTTGTTGATGGAGATTCTAGTGGCTCGGAGATGAGCCTTGATGAGGAGCTTTGGATTCCAGCAATGAGAACACCTGGTGTGAAGAAGGTTATGGAAGCCATGAATGCAAAGTTACGAAGAGTCAAAAACCTTGTGCATAGGTTGACTTATGATGGTTATGTGGCACATCACTACTTATATGGAAAAAGTTGTGCAGGTTGTAGAACCCACATGTTTTGATGAGGCTATTAGAAATGTGTGTTGGGAGAAAGCTATGGATGAGGAGATGGATGCATTGTATGGAAATGAAACTTGGGATTCGGTGTCATTGCTTGCAGGCAAGAAAGCTATGGCTGTAATTGGGTGTATAAGGTGAAACATAACAGTGATGGTAGCATAAGCAGGTACAAGGCTAGATTGGTAGCCAAAGGATATGCGCAGACACATTGGATTGATTATGAGGAGACATTTGCCCTAGTTTGCAAATATGGCAACTGTGAGAGTTGTGATTGCGGTGGCTAGCAGCTAAAGGCTGGTTTTTACATCAGATGGATGTAAAAAATGTGTTCTTGCTGCATGGTGACTTGCAAGAAGAGGTTTATATGGATCAACCACTAGGTTTTGAGGATAGAGGTCACCTAGAGTATGTATGTAAGCTTCATAAGGCCTTGAATGGGCTGAAGCAAGCTCCACGATCATGGCATGACAAGATTACTGAGTATCTTGTTGCTATTGGTTTTCATATGGTAGATGCAGATCACTCTTTGAATGTGCGCAAGAGTGATAAGGGTATTGTGATCATCACTATTTATGTAGATGATCTTATTGTTGCAGGTGACAACTTGGATGAGATTGAGGATGTGAAAAGTCTTCTCAAAAGGAAGTTTGAGATGAAGGATTTGGGAGATCTGCGCTACTTTTTGGGAATTGAGGTCATTTGCACACCTGAGGGTATTTGGTTGTCCACAAAGGTAGTATGCATTTGACATGTTGTCCAAGTATGGGATGGATGATTGTAAGCCAATCTCAATGCCATTAGATCAAAATGGCAAGCTTAGTGTGGATAAAGATTTTGTGTTGGAGGATCCCACTATGTACAGGAAGATTGTGGGGAGTTTGATCTATGTCACGATCAAGCAGGCTAGATTTGAGTTGCACAGTTGGCTTAGAGAGTCAGTTTATGTAGGTTTTGCGATGCAGGTTTTGCGCAAACCATATCTTAATAGTGTGTGACACACAGTTGTTGAGATTCAAGCTCAATGTCAGTGTGAGCCAGCTGTGCTATGTGCTGGCAGATTAGGTAGGAACATGTGTGAGACATAAATGACCGCGTGTCCAGCTGGTCATAGTGTGTGGACATTAGCTAGGGTTAGATGTGTGTGGACACAACTCATAGTGTGTTGTGTGTATTATGGATTATGGCATTATGCTTTGGGTTAGAGTGGACATGGCTTCCCTCTATGGTTAGGGTTTGCAATATACATTAGGGTTTGCTCCTGTGTGTGTGTCTCCTCTCCCTCTACCATTCTTTCAACATGGTATCAGAGCCTTGTGCTGTTTATTAGGGTTTATGAGTGAGTGAGAGAAGAGGGACAAGAAGCTATGAAGAGAAGCTGTGAAGCTTGCCATTGGAGCTGTGAAGCTTGGAGCACACCAAATACTATCAAATCTGAGAGCTTGTCCTATCAGGTAAGGTCCTCTAAACATCCTTGAGCGGATTGCAGGTGATACAGGCAAAAACAAAGCAAATCAAAGCAAAGCAAAATTTTGGTTTTTGGAAGCTTTCCATTAAAGCTTGAAAGCATTGATGTATGGTGGAAATACATGCAAATCTGGCAAAACAAACATGTATCTGACAATGAGAGATGTATTGGCAACTTCTATGCAAGCCCTTCTGTGATTTTGGAGCAAGTTACATGCATTTGAATGAGTGAAATTACTGGTTTTTTGAGCTCTCACAAAACAGAGAAAAGGAAGCCAAAATTTGATGAAATTGGAGCATGTTTTTGGCAAAAATCAAGGCATTGATGGATTGCACACATACCTAGGAGTGTTGGGGACTTGATTACCTCATCAGTTAGCACTTGAAACCTTCCCAAAGGCCTCTACAGCAGGCGGTGCAGCCAGCACAGGGAAACAGGGCAGAACCTTGACAATTTTGAAGCGAGGAGATCAATTACTCATTGGTTGCTTGATATATTTCAAGTTTGCTTTATCAATTGGTTGCTACACACATTGGAGAAGAGGGCTATGTGATTGGATTGATCAATTATGCTTAATTGAGCTGGGAATGAGCTGATTAAAACAGGCTATCCACTGGTTGCAGAGAAATAGAGTAATTTTAATTGAGCAATTAATCTTTGGTCTTATACAATTGGACAAATTCCTCTTACATGGAGTTGATGGACACTATTGCTAAGCTAATGAATGCCTGGTTGCACAATTTGAACAAATATTGAAGAAATTAGAGCCATTTTACTACTAGTTTTTCTGGTTTTTCCCAAAACAGAGAAAGGGGTTTTCAAAAATTGATATGTACACATGTCAGATGGTGTTGATACTCTACATTGAGGTTGTTTAGGTGTCAATGCAAGTTTCCCATACTTGATTGCACCACTACATTGTGATTTGGAGCCGTGGAAGCGCATCAAAGCAGGGTATCTCGGACTGCGTGAGACAGTTCATCTTGGATGCATACAGGTTGATTTTCTACATCAAATTTGGAGTTTGTTAGCTACCTTGGAGTATCTGGAACATTCATTGGAGTGTGGTTGAGCTGAGGAAGGCTCGGTTACAGATTTGGACGAGTGCGGAAGGTGCACATTAAGCAAAAATGTCGGATAATCTAGTACAGATTGTTGGTGAAAAGCTGGATAGGAAGAACTTCCAGGCATGGAAGTACAGGATAAAAAGTTTCTTGAAAGGAAAAGGATTTTGGAATCTCATTACAGGTGCTGAGCCAGAGCCTGAGCTACCCCGAGACAACCTACACAGTAGAGCAGGTTATAGCTCATAAGCAATGGTCAGAAAGAGCATTCAAAGTGCTGCATTATCTGTCTATATGTATTTCAGATGCTATGCTCATACACATACAGGATGCTGAGAATCCCAAAGATGCATGGGATACTTTGGTAAAGATGTTTGATACAGACACGAGTGCTAGCAAGTCTCAGTTGCAAGACAACAGATACATAATGTGAAGCGGAATAAAAGGAGCATACATGATTATGTGCAAGAAATCAAGAAGTTTGCAGATGCATTGGCCACAATAAATGCCCCCATGCCTGATGATGATTTGGTGGATATTACCTTGCGTGGTCTTGGCAAGGAATATAAATCTTTTGATACATCTATCTCAGTGAGGAGTATAGGTTTACCAGACTTTGATGAGTTGGTTTCACTCTTGCTGGTTGAGGAAATCAAACTCAGTGATTCATTTCTAGATGCATCTACTAGCCATGATGATAATGGCAGAAATCAGGCTTTCTACTCGTCGCAGAGAGGCTTTAGAGGCAGGGGGAGATTCACATCACGTGGATGTGGTGGTAATGGTCGTGGATGGCAGGACAGGTCACCACAACAGAATTTTCAGCCTTCATATGGTGCTCGAGGTGGTCGTGGATATGCACCTCAGCGAGGCAGAGGTAACCCCCGTAGTAGAGGACGTTGGCAAGGCCAACCAAATTCTATGCAAGATGTGGAATGCCATTATTGTGGCAAATATGGTCATATGACGAGAGATTGTTTCCGCAAACAGAATGATTTGAGAGGGGGAAGAGCACAACGTGGTGGTCATTATGGTGGCAATTATGCACAACATGGTGGTGGAAACTATGCATCAAGCAGTAATGATGGCACTGCAAATCATTTGTTCGCCATGAAGCATGTTGTGGATCAATGACGACAAATGCTGAGAATGATGACACATGGTATATGGACTCAGGAGCATCAAACCATATGACATGTCATGGTGAATGGTTTGAGCATATGAAGCCTATGGATGTAAAAGGCTATGTGGAGACAGGTGATGATACCCAGCATGTCATTACACATGTTGGAAGTGTACCATTGATTATGCACAATGGTCAGACAAAGTCTATGTCAGATGTATTGTATGTGCCTTCTATCACAAAGAGCTTGGTCTCAGTTGGTCAAATGGTGGAACAGGGATTACAGGTTCGTTTCAACGAGCATGGTTGCTTCGTTGAGGACTTCAAACATGGATGTCGAGTTATTGCTAAAGGCAAGAAAGAAGGCAGATTGTTTAAGCTGGATGCTGGAATTCCTGAGCTAAAATCAGCCATGTTCTCCAAAAGCAGGAATGTGGTACAGGACATTGATATGTGGCATAAGAGGATTGGACATGTCAATATACAGAGATTAGAGAACATGCAAACAAGAGGCATTGTCAGTGGATTGCCTAGATTTAAATATGATGGGAATATGCATGTTTGTGAAGCCTGTCAGTTTGGAAAGCAGGCAAGGTTGAGGTTTCCTAGAGAAGGAAATATGAGTAGCAGAGCCCCAGAAAACCACATTTGGATGCAGTGAGACGCATCATGAGATATGTGAAGACCACTGCACATTATGGTCTACTTTATGAGAGTGGTAAAAGCTTGGATATACGTGGCTACATAGATGCTGATTGGGCAGGTAGCGCATATGACAGAAGGTCTACTAGTGGATATGCTTTTACACTTGGAAGTGCCGTGGTGAGTTGGAGTAGCAAAAAGCAACCTACAGTTGCTTTATCTAGTACAGAGGCTGAATACAGGGGTGCAGCCATTGCTACTTGTGAGGCAGTTTGGTTAAAGGGTCTCTTGGCAGATTTATGTGAGCCTATTGATGGCAAAGTTGTCATTCATTGTGACAACATGAGCAGTATACAGTTGGCCAAGAATCCAGTATTTCATGCGAGGACCAAACACATAGAGGTCCATTATCACTTTGTCAGAGAAAAGGTGCTGGATGGTACAGTTGATCTTCAGTATGTGAAGACTGATGGGTGGCTGATATCTTCACAAAGCCACTTAGCAGGGAGAAGTTTGAGTCCTTCCGGACTATGTTGGGAGTACATGGGATGAGCTTGAGGGGGAGTGTTGAGAGTCTTGATATCCCAAGCTCATCTACATCTTCATCAGCAGTACATCATGAGCTTGAGAGGGGCTGTTGAGATTCAAGCTCGATGTCAGTGTGAGCCAGCTGTGCTATGTGCTGGTAGATTAGGTAGGAACATGTGTGAGACATAAATGACCGCGTGTCCAGCTGGTCATAGTGTGTGGACATTAGCTAGGGTTAGATGTGTGTGGACACAACTCATAGTGCGTTGTGTGTATTATGGATTATGGCATTATGCTTTGGGTTAGAGTGGACATGGCTTCCCTCTATGGTTAGGGTTTGCAATATACATTAGGGTTTGCTCCTGTGTGTGTGTCTCTTCCCCCTCTACCGTTCTTTCAACAACACTTTGGTATTTGAGGGCCACAATTGATTATGCAGCAGGTGTACCATTCGAGCTATATGGGTACATAGATGCAGATGGGACAGGTAGCATCTTAGACAATAGATATACCAATGGATTTATGTTTTCATTGGGGAGTGCTGATGTGACATGAAGTAGAAAGAAGCAGCCCACAGTTGCCTTGTCAAGAACAGAGGCAGAGTACAGAGGAGTTGTAGTGGCAGCGTGTGAGGTAGCTTGGTTACACAAGCTACTTGTTGCTGATTTGGGATTGCATGTGGAGAGAAAGGTTGTCATATATTGTGACAATCTTAGTAGTATACAGTTGGCCATGAACCCATTTTTCCATGCGCGGACAAAACACATTGAGGTACGTTACCACTTCATTAGGGAGAGAGTCTTGGTAGATGACATCAACTTGGCCTACGTCAGCACACAGGATCAGGTTGTTGACATCTTCACGAAGGCCTTGGGAGCTGAGAAGCTAGACACAAATTTTGAGATATGCTTGGAGTTCATGAGCTGGAGTTGAGCTTGAGGGGGATTGTTGAGATGTCAAGCTCAACATGAGCTGACACTCATGAGGCGCCTGCATGACCGTTCGACATTTATATCACTATGGCAAGTTTGGTAGCTAGCACTGACATATCTTCATCGCACGAGAGATTCGACAGTTGGACTACACTGACTAGTCCACATCTACCCACTCCTCTTAGTGTGTTCACTTTATGGACCGCTTGTATATACTCTATTATGTGTGTTAGTCATTTTATCTTTGTTGTAGACCTCTTTTGTTGTGTGAAGAAGAAGAAGAATTTTCAGCCTTTCACCTTGTGTGTTCTCTTCTAAGGTTTGTGTGAGTGTGTGTGTGTGTGCTTGCAAGAGATCGAGCTCTCCTCTCCCTTGCATCTTTTCAGATTGGATTCCTCCCCACATCTTGGCCAATATTTGAAAAGAATGGGAAGGTAATTTTACGTAAATCACCTTGGATCTTGATTAAAAAAGAGAAGAAGAGAGTGAAGGATCAAATTTCCTATTTTCATACCCCTATGGGTGTCATGTGTTCTTTAAAGGGGTTATTCACAAAATCAAAAAAGAAAGGAGTAACTCAATTTTATGGTCTAAAATCAAATGATTAGCACAAGATGTTACATGTATATTCAATTCGCTTTTATAACCTTCATGATGGTCTTGAATTGTAATTACATAAATAACATCAATTGCAACGTTGCCACATCGTTTATTCTTCCTATATGCATTAGTGGGTGTGGAGATCAAAAAGTGCATGAGGCCATATATAAAATGGGGGTAGTGGTGGCGAGGTATGAAAAAGGAAAATTCCAACATGGCTTTATTTTATTATTACGCTAGTTTATGAGATTAGTTGTGCTAATGAAATGTACTCAAATCCATATTATGTACATAAGCTTTTAGAAGATCCATCCATTCACTATTGATACAACTTGAGTAATGGCAGTGGTGGAGGCAATGTGCATGATTGAGAAAAACTTCCCAATAACTATCCTCACTAGTCAAGGCAGTGGTTCAAGAATGTAGTTTGTGGAGGCATTCAACAAACTAGGAAAAGACATCCAAATGGATTTATGGTGATCAATTCCACAAAATTTTTGCAAATAGAGAAACATTGATGCTACCTTAACATTGTGAACAACTAAATTCTAACCACAAGCTTTTGCTATATCATCCTTATGGTGAGTGAATGTTGTAGAGGTGTTGAATCATAGCATGTGGCTATATATACAACTATACATGCAACTATGCACGTAGTTGTATCCATGTGTATAGCCACATATATAGTTGTTTACTGAGATAAAACTCCAAAAGCATACCCAAGAGTGGAATTTTAACAATTACGCACGAGAGAAAATGTGTGTTGGTTTATGGTAGGATGTAATAGAGGTTCCCAAGAGAGGCTAGTTATCATGCTAATGTGTGTTGGGAGGTAACATAAGTGCCCAAGAGAGACCAATCATGGTGAATCTTCATTTTCAAGGAGGTTCAAGATTGATCGGATGATATTTAGAAAGAAGAAATATAAAAAATATGAAATAACATTGCTAACTGAGAAATCAAATAATGTATTAGGGTGATCTTGGCTCGACATCACTCACATCTTCAATTAAATCCATACATGTTAATTGCTTTATCTCAAGATCCATATCTCCCATTCCTCTTATGTCACCACCTCTCTATCTTTTTTTTGTCTTCTCCATTTATTCATTAAGCCACTCAATGCTAAAATCTTTCGGAGGGGATGCAAGGTTTGGTGGAAATGGAAATCCTCTTTAACACATCCTTAATGTTATTCTCTCCTCATTTCTAATCTTTCTTACCTCTTCATAACTTCATTATTGAGAATAAAAAATGTATTCACCTTATTCATCTCATTATTCTATCCATTATCCTTAGTCTTTCTTTTCATTGTGATATATGTGATAATATCTACTCATCATCCTCATTGCTTCATAATTGTGGCATTGTGGGAGCCACTCGAGAGAGATGATCTAAAATATGGGTGCACGCTTATTGCACTAACCACCCCTTTACCATGCTTTCTTACGACTTTGCTCTTTGCCTAGAAAAATCCTTCAAGGTCTCTTCATGAACGTCTTGAGGAAGAACATCCATCGAGCATGCATGACACTGCACATGGGCAATTCATCTACTAAGGGTACCATAAGATGTAGTTGACCAGTGAGTATAGACCTTGGTAAGTTCTCCTCAATCATACACATTTCCTCCATTGCCATTACTTGAGTGGAATTAATAGTGAATGGATGTATCTCCTTGGAACTTATGTACCTGATATGGAGATGACTCAATTTAACTAGCACAACCAACCCTCCAAACTAGCATAATAATAAAATAAATCATGTTTAAATGTTGCTTGTGTATACCTCACCACTACCCCCATTTTCTATATAGTCTTGCACATTTTTTAATCTCCACACCCACTAATACATATGGGAAGCGTGAATTATATATAACAAAATATTTTAATCAATGGTACGTTAGCATGAAGCAGATATATAAAGATTGAAATTCTTGTGCCAATCATGTGTTTTAGTCCATATAAGTGTGTTGCCCCTTTCTTTTTTGTTTTAGGTGAATTCCCCTTTTAAAGAATGCATGACACACGTAGATGTACGAAGGGGTGCAATTTAATCCTTCACTCTCTTATACTCCTCATTATTAAGATCCAAAGTGCCATGGGTAAAATTGCCTCTATATTCTCTTGAATGCTCAACCAAGTAGTTAGGAGATAATCAATCCATTTCAAGTCCTCCTAAATAGGAAGAGAATCTCTATGACAATTAAGTGGTCCCAAATGTTAAAAGCCATATCTTTTATGATGATGTGTATTAGATCTAGAAGATGATTAATTTTTAGCTTTGCCACCACTAATATGGAAGGAAAAAAGATTGAGTACCTTGTCGTTATTAGTAGTGGAGTTTGGGTTGATCCTCTCTACACCACTTCCCAAACACCTACTATTAGAGGATGTGGGGAAACTCCCTTTGTAGGTGGAAAAAATTTCTCATGATCATATGGAAGAACTTGGTGATGGTATTCATACACGACCTTATTGAGATGATTTATTCATGATGATGAAACAAGTAATGGTCCACAAATTGGACAAGTACTATGGCCAAAAGTTGTGAGTTCTAATTGTTTGCAAGAGACAAATCTAATATTTTTAGAGTATACAAATGGTATTGATAAATCGTACATCAAATTAAAAAACTCTAAGTTTGTTATTGAGGATAGAAATCATACCAATGCATTCTCTATATCCCAAAAAGTCATGCATCGAAAGATCTCTGCCCCCTCCGCGCAACGAATTCAGGGGTGCTAGAAGCGGGAGTAGCACTTCTTGCGCGGGGCAAGGTCCCTCACTCAGGGCCTCGCCCACGGATATCCGGACAAGAGACTAATCCCTTGGTTCTTCCAAATCTAAACCCGAAAAAACTTCCCTCACCCAGAAAGCACGGGCAATTCCTCCACGGATATTTTTACTCTAACGTAGTCAAGGTCATCTCACTAAACAATTGATCCATCCGAACATGCAAAGACACTCGGTCAGATCAAGGAAGAAACTTACACTTGGATCATAGAGACCAACGTTTTTTTCCTCATTAAGAGGCACAGCCATAGAGTAATTTTTATCCGGGATTTACTTCATCTATCGTACGATAACAGAATTGAGTCTCATTTTAGGGATCCATCAGTCCAGCCATCCAGTCCCATGGGTTAGCCAACTGCCCAACCACTGTAGCGATGGGATCCAATTAGGAATTTGGTTAGGTTTTGTCTTGGGTACCAGGGAAAAGAGTTCCCAGGCCCCCTAGCCAGATATTCATGCAAACTTAAAACTACTCACACCACTTACACACCCAATATGAAATTGCATTTTCACAAATTCAGCTGTCTTTAAAACAATCATTTAATGAAAACATAGTGTCACTGATCATAATCCTCCAAAATATCCGGTTGAATCCTAATTTCCGATCATTCCTTCATTGGTGTACCTATGGCATCATTGGCCACCAGAACGCTCACCACCTGTCCACTCAGGGGCCTTTTCGATAGTTCCTAGCTCATAGTACCCGGCAAAATATTCACTTATAAAAATCAAAATGGCATCTCCGTTTTGAAGATCAGCAAGATCAACCAACAGATCCATATAAAAGAGCCATGGACTCATCTGTTGAGGACCAACAAGTTCAATTAACCAGATCCATGCCCGAATTCAGAAAACAACCCTAACTCCTTGTTCCAATATCTTCCCCGATGCACGTGTGGGTATCTTTGACGACCCAGAGCCCGAGCACCGTATGGTCAGCACTCTCTAGGATCCTTCGCAGGTCACCTAGCGCTTCACTCATAGGCAGCTTCCTTGGTCCCTCATCCATCATAATGGAAGCTTACCATTTAAATTGAACCAAGGCTGGTCAAGACCTCGGTCGACTTTGCTATGCGAGACGTCCTCCGTTGACTCTCCGTCAGCTGTTGCAACTTTATCAGTTAGGTCTCCACGACCTCATTCACAAGATGGTCAAAATGCTTCCCCAGCATTCTTGACATAAAACAGTGATTTAAAAACAGGTCATAAATACAGTTTCTATAACGAACTCTCGTCTTTCCACATTGTTCCACATCAATCCACATTATTTAATCGACATCCATTTCATATGTATTCCCATTCTCATCCAATCACATCATTTTCCATCTTAACACTTCTTTACTCATTTATCCTCATCAGATCTCATCCAGTCGCATCTATCCATATCCAGATCTCATCACATCACATTCATTCACATCTCATCCATTCATTCACATCACATTCATTCACATCTCATCCATTCATATCTACCCCGATCCACATCACATCCATTTCACCTCACAAGTGAGATCCAAGCTCTCCATCAGATCTGCAAGTGACTTTGGTAAAACAGAGATTAAGCATTCAATGTTTGGTCAAATCTGGTGTTTCTTGGCTTAATCCTCTACTAGACTAATCGCTATTGATGGCTTTGAAAGGAGTTTAGGTCATTTGAACTCTAAGGCCCCAGATCTGGACTCCCGCATACTCTGTTTTTTGCACACAAAATAGAGGATTAATTTGTGATTAATCAATACTAATCACTGTATTTTGGTGCAATTGAGGGTTCAAATTAACCATTGGGTATCTGATACAGATCCCTATAACTTTAGATTGTAATTCGGAGATGGTTTGATACTCCAACCATTCACTACAGATTTGTTACCCTTAGTTTAATATAATTTCTGGTGAATTTATGCTGATAAATTTGTTGTAATCATCACCTAAACACCAGATTGAGTTGTAAAAGGGTAGATAGTGCCCTTGAATCTTGAAATTGGATCAAGAGGTAAGACCCCCTTCACATCATCATGAGCATGGCACAAGAGCCAAATTTAATGGGAAGCAGTTTTATACATGGCAAACAAAAACCATGTATTTGCTCATGAGGAAAAATATGTGGGGGCTAGTTGAGGGAAAAGATGAATGCCTAGAGGTGAGTGGGGAAAATGAGTGGAAGAGTAGGAATGAGAAAGCATTAGGACTTATCGCACTCAGTTTAAATGATGAAATCATTCATCACATCATAGGGATACAATGGGCAAAAGATGCATGGGATGAACTCAATAAATTATTTGGCACTCAAGCAAAAAATTCAAAGATAAATTTGTTAATGCAATTCTACAAACTGGATATGAAGGAAAGTGAACCTTTAACCACACACTTGAACAAATATAAAAGCATTAAGCAACAATTGGCAGCCATTGGCAAAAAGGTAGAAGATGATGAGGCACTAGCAGTGCTTCTGAAGAGGGTGGACAAAGGTGAATATGAAAACATTGTAGCAACCTTAAAGAATGTACCTGAATTGAAGCTGCACGAGATAGAAGGAGCTCTACTAGAGTAAGAGACCAGGGTCGAAGAGAAGAATGGCTGGACTCAACAACTGGAGAAGAAAAAACATTCTTCACCCGAGGAGGATTCTCTCAAGGACGAGGACG
Organism: Cibotium barometz; assembly: GCF_041138505.1. Lineage (NCBI taxonomy): Eukaryota > Viridiplantae > Streptophyta > Polypodiopsida > Cyatheales > Cibotiaceae > Cibotium > Cibotium barometz. Next base: position 58,166,769 of record NC_141055.1, read on the forward strand.
AGGAAGAGGCAGAGTAGGAGGAAGGACCTTCACTTGCCACAACTGTGGAAAGCTAGGACACATGGCAAGAGACTGCTATAGCAAACCCACTATAGAAGGAACGACATCGGCAAACTTCATGGAGGCTCCTAAGGAAGTGGAGTTAGATCATCTTTTCTGAGAGAGAGAGAGAGAGACAGAGAGAGAGAGAGAGAGAGAAACCCCACAACCCAATGTAGCCTTCCCCAATAGAGTAAAACCACCGATGATGTAGGCCATGTGGTAGATGTATGTGTGAGCACTTTAGTCAAGGTCACGGGCACTTGTAGTAGCCTTGGACACATAGAGAGAGAGAGTGTCAAGGACTATGAGTTTAGGGACTTGAGGCACTGGTCGCAGACTACCAAGTAAGAGGGAAACTTGGTATAGGGTCCAGGTGTGCTAGGAGTATTCACTTGAGGGGAGGTGTTGAAATATACAAGTGAATAGGGTGTGTGCGGGAACAATCCCTTAGCAAGAGGCTATAAAAGAGAATCTGTAAATGAGAGAGAAGCTATGAAAAGGTGAGAAATATCTACTAGGAGAGAATAAAGGGTAGCATGAGAAGATTTAGGAGGTGTGGAGATATTCTAGGAAGAGGTGGAGAGAATCAAGCAAAAGAGGTGGAGTGAATCAAGGAGACATTAGTGGGATTAGATGCTTGGATGTAAACTCTATAAACTGAGGCATTGGCCTAATGAGAATTTGCTGGTTTTTTGATTATCCATGCCTACATTAAGCTATTAGTTAATTTCTCACTAATCACATCTTAATTATCATCTAATCTCTTTTCTAATGATGTTGATTCTAGCATTTGATCCACCATAGCTCATCACATTGCTGCAAATTTAACATCTTTCACATACATCCACATCCATTCTTTCACATACACATCCACATCCATTCTTCACATACACATCTACATCCATTTACTTCCCATCTCACCCTTTCACATATCCTCTCTTCTCATTCTCATCTCATCATTCACATCCATATCCATTTACTTCACATCTCATCCACATTCATTTTCATTACACCACATCCTATCACATCCCATTTACATCTTATCACATCTCATTTACATCTTATCACATCCATTCACATTCTATCGCATCCCGTTTACATCGTATCACATCCATTTCACATCCTATTCCCATTTAGTAGCTTTTCTACTTTGATACCGATAATGGGACTTTTTCTAAATTTTTACCAATTGCTTGGCTTAGATAAAGATTCTTTTTCTCGAGGATGAATATTTTCATATTCCTTCTCAATTCCTCAATTGAATTATATTCAATATTCCTCTTTTGAATAAAAGAATTCATGGGATTTACAGAAATCAATTCTACCTATATTTTCACTTTTGATAAATAATCATAAATTGAATTATACTAAAAATTCCTCTTCTTCTCATTTAATTTCTTGGATCTCAAATACTATGAGAATTCCTCTTTTTGCATTTAATTATTTTCATTCCAATGTCATGGGAATTCCTCTTTTATCATCAAATATTTCTCATAAAATAATTTCATCTAAACTAAAATACCCATTAATTCAATATGATAGGAATTTCTCTTTTCCCATCTAAATGATGAAATTCCAAATGTCATAGGAATTCTTCTTTTACCATTTAATTATTTCTCATAGATAAAATAAATTTATCTAAAATTTATCATTGAATTTAAATAAAATATCCAATAATTCCAATATGCTAGGAATTTCTCTTTTCCCATCTAAATTATGGGATTCCAAATGTCATAGGAATTCCTCTTTTACCATTTAATTATTTCTCATAGATAAAATAAATTTATCTAAAATTCATCTTTGAATTTAAATAAAATATCAAACAATTCCAATATGCTAGGGATTTCTCTTTTCCCATCTAAATGATGGAATTCCAAATGTCATAGGAATTCATCTTTTATCATTTAATTATTTCTCATAGATAAAATAAATTTATCAAAAATTTAACTTTGAATTTATTTAGTAACCAATAATTCCAATATGCTAGGAATTTTACTTTTCTCATTGAAATGATTGGATTCCAATTATTGTGGGAGTTCCTCTTTCATGATAAAAATAAATTACTAGAAATTCCTCTTTTTGTTGCTAATTAACTATTTATGCATTAATATTAAAATCAATTTTTACATGGTTATGATAATCCTAGAATATGGTAGGAAGTCCTCTTTTCATATTATGAATGAAAATGATTTATGTGTTAATTTTTCAAAAATTTTGCCATAGCTCCGCTGCTATTTGCTGATAATTTTTAATAATTTTAAAAGCATAAAGTTTAGTAATACCATATGATAGAATAACTATTATTTGGATCAATATCCAATTATGGACTTGATTCCCAAGTTTTTCATAAATTAAATAGCATAAAAGCATTAAAAGCCACTTCTTTGGCCTTAAATTTGACAAGTATAGAAATCACTTTTAGATTTGAGAATGGCTAAGAAGCATCATTTATTTGGTTTGATCCAGGAGAGAGGAGAGATAAAAATATCTTATTATTTTTTAGTTTAAAACTCCTCCACACATGTGAAATAGGTGCCTCCTTGAAGAGCCCCCTTCTCCTTACCAAGGTGTCAAAAAATGTATCATTATATCCAAAATATCTCATTTTTTTAGTAATATTCATAGTTTTTTACTAATAAACCTTGTACTCAGTCAGCTCTTCATCTTATGTGGGCATTTACTCATTTTTTGGGTATTTTTCTTTTATAAATTGGATTTATATCCTCCCCACACTTGGATTGATCCTATTCGTCCATAGGAACCTTAATTGGACCATAATCCAAATTTTTTTGAAAATCTAGACCCTTAGGCTAAGGTCCTTTATACCTGTTTTCAATGAATTCCAATTGCACATTGGAAAGTTCTTTTTGAATTTCTGTTTCAGGGGAAACCATTTTAGACACTAGGATGATTTTTATATCCAAAAATATCTCATTTTTGGATTATCTCCCTCTAGACATTTTCTCTCTCTAGGCCAAAACAGGATAAAACAGGATCTTTCTTTTATTTCAAAGAGGGGAATAATTATAAGATCAGAAGGGGAGGTTCTTACACCTGTACACCTCAAAAGCTGGAGGGAGGAATCTTACATGCATTGTGCACATTAAAATTGACTTACCTCTCCATTATGTAGTGAACGTGGTCGGGACACATCATGTACCTCGACCATGCCATAGTATCTCAAGATCCTTAATCAAATGATCAAGATACACACTCATGTTCTTGAACTTGTGTTTTATGCCATGTGCTCTATGAAAAGTGCTAGCATCACATAATCCATGGAGGGAGGTTGTAGTTTACTACTACTACCATTGGCCACGTGCTCCATGATGTTGATTTGAGACCAAAATGGATTAAATCCATACATCCCCTATCCAAGAAATAAGTTTTTAAAAGACATGGTGTGAGATTAGTGATTGAATGAATCAAGAAATGGAAATGATCATCACATAAGAAAACTCACACGATTAGAGCAACTCATGCCACCACTTAGATAATAATGAGATGTAACCAATGAGTAATAGATTGTACTCAAGGTCACCACAATCATCACATAAACATAAGCTAATGGAAAATGCAAAGAGGAGAGTATTTCCACAAAGGCCACTTACTATATTGATCACTAAGAAAGTACACAAATCATGGGCATTACACTCTCCACTTAGCTCTCTACTTAGCTCTTAAGTGTGAGAAGTATACTATGTGTATATAGGCTCAGGAGAAGGAGGTGCTTAAGGCCCATGAATCTCTCCACATCCCTTTGATTTCTCACCAGACTCACCTAAAAGGTAATGCCTCAATCATAGGAAATTATCTACTAGATCTATACTCATTTACTCCAGTAAATGAGCCTTCTAACCTTAGAACAAGACACTTTAAGGTATCACTAAGGATATCACACTAAGAATGGATGCTAGATCACATATTTTCTAGCACCCTCCCTTAATCAAGCATCCACACAACACAAGGTGTGCTTGGATTAGATCTACCACTAAGATAAAGATCACTAAGACATCACTAAGATAAAAAATGCCCCACGCGGTACAAAATGTCATACATAATACTCCACTAGAACTAGTGTTGAAGAACTTGAAGCTTTGAAACCCTTCATGTGGGTTTCTTCTAGAATGAGGGCAGATGTCAATGAGGTAAGAGTATGATTGGTTTGATTGGATATCACTTAAACACACTACTCATAACATGTTGGAGAAAAAACATAGACGGCCTCCTGTTCATCAATGGTAACACCCTTCATCACTAAGTTGATCAATCATACATTAAATGTCATTGACATGAGAAGCAAAACTCGCTTTGTCATCCTTTTCCATCGTGTAAAGCTTCTCATTGACATGAGAAGCAAAACTGGCTTTGTCATCCTTTTCCATCGTGTAAAGCTTCTTCCTTAAGAAGAACCTAGCAGATGCATTGGTTTGCCCAAAGAGGACTTGAGCCTAATTCATGCTTCATTAGAAGTTTTTGCTAAGCTCACTTGATGGATTTGGCTATCACCTATCCCATAAATGATGAGAGATAATGCTTTGGAGTCTAAACTCGTCCACTTAGTGATGAGATCTAGATCTCTATATTTGGCCTCTTCTCAGTTCCATTAACCACTCCCCACATGTCTTTTTCTATGAGACACATTTACATTTGATGCACCAAGTATGGTACTTGGAGCCATCAAATTTATTTGTTTTATCAAAGATATTTCCCACCATAGTTTCCATGGTACACACAATGTTACACAAATATGGAAGTCCTTTATAGCTCTAGAACTTTACAATGGAGCTTGGATTTTCACCCATAAATGGTCTCCCCACATGTCTTTTTCTATGAGACACATTTACATTTGATGCACCAAGTATGGTACTTGAGCCATCAAATTTATTTGTTTTATCAAAGATATTTCCCACCATAGTTTCCATGGTACACACAATGTTACACAAATATGGAAGTCCTTTATAGCTCTAGAACTTTACAATGGAGCTTGGATTCTCACCCATAAATGGTCTACTCAAGTATCCCTTCACCAAATAAGTGAAGATGTATACACATAAACTTTGACCACTCGACAATGTGACTTTTCTTTGATCTTGAAACTGGTCTTGGAACCTCTAGCTAATACAATTTGGGATTTAGTTTTAGTGTGTAAATACCTTGGCATTTGGCTAACACACCACACACTTGAACCCCTCAACCCTTTTCGCTAAGCAATGAAAGATGAGATGTGCTCTTTATAGTGCCAGAGCATATAAATCATGTTGTTCACAAAGGATGCATATTTAATGCTACTCTCCCACAAGATGAAGATAACATCAAGATTGGGATAGTCCACCTTGGTTACAAGATGAATATGAAGTACCTTACCTTTAGAGTCCTTTTAAAAAATGAAGTACCGTTTAAAAAATCACAAATAAATATAATTTTTAAACAAGCACTTTCCCTCCTATAATGAAGGACGAAAGTAGATGATGGTGGAGGACATCATGCTCGTTGAATCATGGGAGGTTCTCTTGATGGTTTGCTTCTACAAAGGAATCACCCAAAGTTGCACCAGGGTATTATGTAGTAAATTGTTGTGATCAACCATTAAAGGCTGATTTGATCAATGATTACACCTAGTTTTCTGCAGAGAGCTTTGTCTAACCCTGTATATTGTTGTTGAAATCACAACAATATATGCTCAAGGCTGCCAATTGTAGCCCTATTTTCTGCTAAGATGATTTGTCACCACGAATAGGACTGCTCAAGCCTCCATGGAATGCGTATGCTTTGCTGCATTGTGAGGCTATTGAAGGCCTCCAACTTTCCTTCTCTTCTAAGCTCTCAGGAGCTCTATGCCCCCTTCTTAGTCTTTTAATTATAGCCTCCTGTTTTCATATGCTTTTTGCAAGCTCAATGCACAGAGATTGATGCTTTGAAGTGGGCTACGAAAGCACCAATACAATGAGTGAAATGCACAATCACAACTCAAGTGTCATTGAAGCCTCCAATTAGTGCCTCTTTTCTCTCTATTTTTCACACATAAAAAATTAGATTTAGTACGTACCTTCTTGTGTTGATTCTTTCAACCATCAATGCGGGCTACCATTTAATGTTGATGATGATTTTAATTAGGTCTCTAGGCTCTGCTTCAATGCTTCAATATTGATGTAATCAACTCTCTCACAATGCAATCACCACCAATGCTATGTTCTCATACAAGGTTTCTCTGAGAGAGAGAGAGGTTCCATTCTTCTAATGCTTATTCACACCCACAATGGTGTGTCCCACTAAGTGATGATCCCTCCCTTAATATCTCAATGTTCTACTCACTAAGTGGATGAGAGGAATAGTTAGGTTAATAATTAGGGTTTTATCACAAAGCAAGACTCACATAGAATGTTGTTCTCACATAGAGACTTGCACACACATGTGTGGACAGATTTGACACCTTCTTCACTCCAATGTGCCACACCCAATGAAGTGATGAATCAACCCCAAATGCAACAATAAGTTTCTCACAAAAAATACCACTTCAGGATAAGGGTGAAAGCATGATAAGGTGTTACACTTTCTACCAGTTGCATTGGTTGGTTGCTACCACACTTGAAGACAACCAATATTAGTGGATTTAATATCATCTAAATTTGTATTTAGCAATTTATCTAGTGCCTTTTAGATATAATAAATGTGAAACAAGATTAAACAACCATGTTTTAATTCTCTAACTCTGCATAAAAGTGTTTCACAACTAGTTGTATACCATTGTCCAAGACATAGGTTTTTTTCAGTCCACCTTATCATGCTTTCACCCATAATAGATAATTCTTGTGAGTAAATCACACATACACCCACAATCACAAAGATGTGTCCTACCAACATATGAAGGATTACACTTTCATGGAAAGGAACTCTAATACCATGTTAAAAGCCATGGTGTGAGCTTTTAATGAGGTTAAATGAATCAAATAATGTAAATGTTCATCACATAAAAAACTCACACACTAGAGCAACTCATGCCACCACTTCAATATTAATGAGATGTAACCAATCAGTGTAATAGAGTGTACGCAAGGTCACCACAAGCATCACATAAACACAAGCTAATGGAAAATGCAAAAAGGAGAATATTTACACAAAGGACCACCTACTATATTGATCACTAAGAAACTACACAAAGCATGGGAATTACACTCTCTAATTAGCTCTCTACTTAGCTCTTAAGGGTGAGAATTATACCCTATTTAAATAGCCTCAAGAGAAGGAGATGCCTAAGGCCCATGAATCTCTCCACCTCCCTTAGATTTCTCATGAGACTTGTTAAAACCCCATAGATATCTCTAGATAATCACTATGCATAAACACACATAATCCAGACATATACTTATCCACCCGACCACCCTCGAGCCCCCAAGGGTGAACACATCAACATAATGAAGAACCACATTCCTAACCTTGGTGTCCCATACCACCAAGAAGTATGTCTTAAATCCAGCATCACATAGCTCTAGTATGGATGGCAAGAGAGTAGATACAATGCTCTACACAAAAGAACCTCCCTTGAGAGTGCCCCATGCCCCTATTATATAGGACAGCTCTCAAGTGACTCTTGACTCTCCATTTCCATGTGTGACCCTTGGTTGGTTGACCCTAACCTCAACCCAAGGTTAGGTCTAACCCTTGCCCCACTAGAGCAGTCTGCTAACATGAAATACTAGATGATCTCTGATATGTGGAGGTAGTTTTAGTTCATACACAACTATGCCAATCCGACGTATAACTCAGAATGGACAACAATATCTAGGAGATAATTTTGAGAACTTTCCTTTTGACAAAGTCTGAGAATCTTTAGGAACTTTCAAATAAACCAACACTCCCAACTCAAAAGATCGAGGTGAGCAACCCCTATCAGCATAAAACTGTACTCTATCTTGAGAACTCTTGATAGAATCCTTAGCTTGGGTTAGCATTTGCTGCATATCACGCAAGAAATACCTCAATGCATCAAGCTCAATGCCCTTAATACTGACATCAATAGGTTCCCTGGGTTGATACCCATACATAAGCATGAACGGACTATAACCAATAGCCGTATGCTTAGAACTATTATAGGCAAATTTCATAATTGGAAGATACTTTTCCCAACTCAATGGTTTTCTTGAGATATACGCATGAAGCATATCCTCTAAAATTAGATTCACACGCTCTATTTGCCCATCAAACTATAGGTGATCAGAGGAACTCATACTCAAAGTAGTTTCCGATTTCTTGAAAACTTCCTGCCAAAAATGAGCCGTGAACTTAGAGTCCCGATTGCTCACAATATCAAAAGGTAGACCATACAGTCTAAACAACTGCTTGACAAATTGGTAAGCCAATTTTGATGCTTTAACTATTTTCTTTGTGGGTAAAAACCTAGCCATCTTTGTCAATCTATCCACGACTATACAAATGGCATTGTGACCCTTGCCGGTATACGTGGAAGTCTCGTAATGAAATCCATGGAAATACTTTTCCACTTTTGTGACATAATATCCAAAGGATTTAATAACCCAACAGATTTAAGGCATTCAACCTTGTTTATTTGATATTGATGACATCGGACCACATAACTTTGAATAAAATCTTTCATTTTTGGCCAATAAAATGTCCTTCTAACCAAAGCAAGGCACGACGATGGTGCATCATGGAACTTAAAGAGGATCCTGATGAGTCTAATTTTTGGCACATCCGGCACAAAAATCTTATCATTTTATAATAAGATACCATTCCGAATAAAACATTAGTTGGCTTTTCCTTAATTCTCCAAGTTTTGATCTACCTCAAAGTTGGACCCTGATTCTGCCAAATTCCAATACTTTCCAAAGAAAATATATGTACTGCATTTTTCCCTAAGTGAATCGTACAATTCAAAAGTAATTTCCATGAAGCTAAGTTCATTAGCTTCACCAATTGCACTCAACACATCAGCAATGTGATTCAAGCTACCTTTCCTATATTTAATCCATGAAATCAAATTCCTACATCAACTCAACCCATCTGGCCTTTCTACCTTTCAAGTCTGGTTGATCACAAATGTACTATAAAGACTGGTGATCTATCAAGACCATAAATTGAGACTTGTAGAGATACTGTCTCCATGCCTTTAAAGCATAAATGATCGCATACAACTCTTTCTCTTCTTGAGTTGGGTACCTAGTCTATGCATCGTTGAGTTTCTTACTCTCAAAGAACACAAGCTTTCCATCTTGGAACAAAGCTATGCCTACCACGCAGAATCACTAGCATCAGTCTCAATGATGTAAGGCTTGCTAGGATCCGGCAAGGCTAACATAGGAGCATCTCGAACTTTATTTTTCAAAATATTGAAAGTTACCTGTAGCTTCTTATTCCACTCAATCCAAGAATTAGACTTCTTATTTTTACCCTTAAGAAGGTTGGTAAAAGGCACTATTAACTTCGACTAACCCTTGACAGATTTTTGAAGAAACACCACCAAACCTAAGAAAGATCTTAGCTGCTTGACCGTATATGGAACTGGTCATTCCAAAACCTTTTGGATTTGATCCAAATCTATACTTAAGACATCTTGAGTGATATTATGACCCAAGTATAACAATTCCTTCTTGAAGAAATCACACTTAGATAATTTACAATACAATTTCTCCTTCCTGAGCTTTCCTAGAACCACTTTAAGATGATCCTCATGCTCAGCCAAATTTTTACTATATATCAAAATGTTATCTAAGAATACCACCATAATTTTCCTAATAGATTAAAAAATAAATCGTTCATCATTTGTTGGAAAGTTGCTGGTGCATTAGTGAGACCAAAGGGTAACACTAAAATTTGTAATGTCCGTAATAACGTCCTAAAAGTAGTTTTAGGAACATCTTTCTCTGCAATACAGATCTCATGATAACCAATTCTCAAATCAAGCTTTGAGAAATACTTACCTCCTTGAAACCTATCAAAATAAGATTGTATGATCTAGGTAATGGATATTTGTTTTTAATTGTAACCTTGTTAAGACGTTTGTAAATCAACACATCCGCCATTTACCTTTATCTTTTTTCGTGACCAGGAGAACCGGTGCACCACCCCAAGGAAACTTACTTGGTGTAATCTGACCCATCCTCAAGTATTCAGTTAGTTTCTTGGCTACCTTGTCTTCTTCAGTCTAGCTAAGCTGATATACAGAGGAATACTAACAGGACCTACAGCCGGTACTAGCTCAATTTTATGTCCACCTCTCATTTTTAGGAGGAAAAATTCGTGAGGTAAATCATTAGGAGATACATCCTAAAATTCTCTCTTAATAGACTTTAACACTTTACTTCCCCAAACATCTAAAAAAATAGTGTTGACATCAAAATTAACACATGACGACACTAGATCCATAACGAATTGGAAAAGTTCATAGTTAAAAAGGTTTTCCATTAACTCAAGCTCATTAATGAAAGTTTTCTTAGGTACAACAACATTTCCCTTAAGAGTAACAAGGTTTCCATTGTGACGAAAAGACATCAAATGTTTGACCCAGTCAACAAAAAAATATTTACTTTTTCGATGAAACCATTCCATCCCTAAAATAATGTCTAAATGACCCAAGCTCATGACATGAAAATCAAGTCTTTCTGAGTACAACTGGATGTCTAGTAGCCGCTTTAACACCTTCTTGTCCTAGAATTGGACTTGTCCTCCAGCCATTCCTCCTAACCTTGAACATGTGATCATTCTGAGTGGTTTCTAGCTTCATCCTCTATACCACAATATTGTCAATAAAATTGTGAGTACTACCAGGATCAAACAATATATGAACTTGATGTCCATTTATTGTTCCATAAATACGAAATATTTTTTTGGACCAAAACGTCTTTACTGAAAGTACAATCTGGACATTGGCTTCCTTCAAGATGCGTAATATATTGACTTCAAAAAATTCACCTTGAAGTTCTATAATAATCACATATATCTTGCTTTGGTATAAACTTCTTCGGTGCGACCTTTTGCCTAGGCTCTCTAAGGTGTTGTAGCTCCATTCAAAGGATATAATTTCTTTGTGTGTCCCTTTTCTTTGCATTTGAAACATGTGAGATTATCCCTACTCACAAAGTTTAGCTTTTTGCTGGCGTTATCAAAATTTTTTGGTTTTGGTGTAAAAACCATCTTCCTTTTTTTCCACTCTTCAAAAAAGTGAACGTGGATCTATTTTCATTAGATGATGGTTTTGAAGTGTTGGCGCCAAACCATTGTCTTATGAAAAACCTGAGTTGATTGAATAGCATCCTCAGCCATTTAGACTTTGCATTTTTTTACCTCATACTGATAGTCATGAGCTAGACCATTGATGAAAATCGCCCATAAGGTATGATCATCTAATTTGGCTTTTGCAGCCGATTGTCTAAACTTTTGCACATAACTGTCAAATGACCGATTTTCCATGCTATTTTAACAAGCTTGGCAATTATCTCGAATTCATCCTCTGGTTGGATGAACTCTTTTTTGAAATCTTCTTCAAAATTCTGCCAAGTGGTAGGAATGGAATCTTCTTTGAGATCCTTCCACCAAGTCAATGCCTTCCCTTTCAATAATCCGTGCACCATCTGTAGCTTTTGTGCATCGGTAAATGGATGAAATGCAAAGTGTGTAGTCCACGTGTTGAGCCAAGCATGTACACATTCTTGAGTATTCTCCTTTTTCTCACCGCCGTACACCTTTGGTGCAAATGACAAAGCAACTGCTTTGGTAGGAGGAGGCGTTGCCACCAAAAGAGCCTTTTGCAGAGTCAAGATTTGCACCTTCAATGATTCCATCTCGTCATGGCATTTGGCAATAGTTGCTTCCAGATGCTCTGTCACTTCCATAAATTCACTCTTTTGAACAGCCTCCTCTTCTTCAACTTGGAATTTCATTAGGAAGTGAATGGGGTCTTCTTGGGCCCTTTAATTTGCCCAAGCCTAATCAAGGTGATTAAGGAATAGCCAAATGGGGGGTTGCCATGTGGACTGAAATGTTGGGTTTGTAAGAGAGGTGTAAGAGTGGTCAAAGGGTGCACTTTTCCCCCCAAAAAGGGGGGGGAGGCAATTTTACAATTTTCGGACCTCCATAACTTCTACATACAAGTCCGATTTGAGTGAAGATTATAGATCCGTGATCTACGCATCAAGAGCTTTCCATAGATATGTTACATGATATGGTTTTGTGTGCTAGATTTTAAATTCCATTTTCTCCCCAAAATTCAAATTCGAATAAAGTAGCCGTTTTGAAGCTTCTAATTAGAAAACGTTTCTTCTTAAGAGAAAAGGTTTGATTCCTTAAACTGCCAAATAAAAGGGCCCAAGAAGCCTTCCATTGAGGTCCTAATGAAGATCTTCCCTTCCTGAGTCAGGATGATCACACATCTCATCGACATTATCATTGATCGAGAAATCAATGTGAGCCATGGTAAAAATGTTCTCCGAAAATCATGAATCACTCAAACCAACTTCACTTGACCACCCTTGACCAAAATGATCTAGCAAATTAATTCATCAAAACTAACTGCACATAATAAGAAAAAATACTTTAATTAGCATTTTGGTGGCTAAACAACGATAAAAAATCATGAAAACACCGTCTAGAATTAATCCAAATGGAAATAACTATTAATATAAGGCACACTCACATAACCCGCATCTATCTAATGTGAGCATGTACTTCAACACATAAAAGTTGTGCTACTATGAAAACTACATCAAGCTATTAAAAGCAATAAACAACAATGAAACACTATTTGTATTGCTTTTGAAGCACTATTGAAAAGCAAAGAACTGTAAAGCACTAAAAAACATTGAGAAGCAAAAGCAAAATCAAGCTTGAACTTTACACCACTGTTGAACTTCATGAAAAGTAATATTACAGTGTTGTATGCTAGATGCAAAAAGGCACCTTAGGCTCATCAAGGAGATGAACAACATGGTTTTCAAAATTTCTTGGTTTTCAAAATTTCTACAAAGTGACCTACATATGGTGTTGAATTGGTGAGGTGAATGGATTTGGATGTAAGTGGTGATCTTAACGGTGTATAGGTTATGTTTGACCACACACAAAGAGAAGTCAGATCGTCAACAATTGTATGTTATGTTTTACCACACACAAAGAGTAGTTGGGTGGTCATTACTGGTACGTTACATCTATAATCCAAGGTATATTACAAGATTGATCATATACATGTCCAAATGTGTAAGATCCCTGTCCCCACCGCGCAATGGATTCGGGTTACTAGCAGCGGAAGTAGCACTTCTTGCGTGGGGTAGGGTCCCACACTCAGGGCCTCGTCTACTACGGATATCCGGACAAGAGACTAATCCATCGGTTTTTCCAAAACCAAACCCGGAAAAACTTCCCTTACCCCGAAAGCACGGGCGATTCCCCCAGGATAACTTTTTACTCTAATGTAGTCAAGATCATTACTGATCACGCTGATCCGACTGCACCTATAAAGATACTCGGTCGGATCAAGGAAGAAACTTGCACTTGGATCATTGGGATCAACTCTTTTTTCCCCATCAAGAGGCACAGCCGTTGATTCCTATCCATAGAACAATTACTATCCAGGATTTACTTTATCTATCGTAATAACAGAAATTGAGTCTCGATTTACGGATCCATCAGTCCAGCCTAACCCCATCCGATCCCATGGGTTAGCCAACTGCCCAACCACTGTAGTGATGGGATCCAATTTGGAATTTGGTTAGGTTTTGTCTCGGGTACCAAGGAAAAGAGTTCCAAGGCCACCTAGCCGGAAGTTCATGCAAACATAAAACTAGTCACACCACTTACACACCCAATATGAAATTGCCTTTTTCTAGCTTTAAAACAATCCTTTAATAAAACCATTATGTCACTGATGACAATCCTCAAAGTCTCTGGTTGAATCCTTATTTCCAGTCATTCATTCATCGGTGTACTTATGGCATCATTGGCAACCAGAACGCTCACCACCTGTTCACTTAGGGGCCTTTTCCATAGTTCCTAGCTCATAGTAACCGGCAATATATTCTCATAACATAATGGAATCTCCATGGAAGATCAGCAAGATCAACCATCAGATCCATATAAAAGAGCCATGGACTCATCCGTTGAGGACCAGCAAGGTCAATCAACCAGATCCATGCCCGATTTCAGAAAGCAACTCTTATTCCTTGTTCCAATATCTTCCACGACGCACGTGTGGGTATCTTCCGCGACCCAGAGCCCGAGCACCGTATGGTCAGCACCCTCTAGGATCCTTCGCAGGTGACCTAGCGCTTCACTCATAGGCCGCTTCCTTGGTCCCTCATCCACCATACCGGAAGCTCACCATTTAAATCAAACTGAGGCTGGTCAAGACCTCGGCCGACCTTGCTATGCGAGATGTCCTCCATTGACTCTCCGTCAGCAGTTGCAACTTTATCAGTTAGGTCTCCATGACTTTAATCCACAAGACGGTCAAAATGCTTCCCCAGCATTCTTGACATAAAACAGTCATTTACAAACAGTCACAAAATACAGTTTCTATATCGAACTCTCGTCTTTTCACATTATCCTTCCTCAGTTCCCATTACTTATTCCACATTACATTCAATGTGTACTCATTCTCATCCATTCTCTCATATCGACGACACATTAGTTCACATACACATTCACATTCATTATTCTACATACACATCCCTGTTCGTACATCCACATCATACATCCAATCCCATATCCGCATGTATACATCCACATCCACATTCACATTCACATCCATACATCTACATCTACATGCATACATCCACATCTCCATGTATACATCCACATCCACATTCACATTCACATCCATACATCTACATCTACATGCATACATCCACATCTCCATGTATACATCCACATCCACATTCACATTCACATCCATACATCTACATCTACATGCATACATCCACATTTCCATGTATACATCCACATCCACATCCACATTCACATCCACATCCACATTCACATCCACAATGTGGATGTGGATGTATACATCCACATTCACATTCACATCCATACATCTACATCTACATGCATACATCCACATTTCCATGTATACATCCACATCCACATTCTCATTCACATCCATACATCTACATCTACATGCATACATCCACATTTCCATGTATACATCCACATCCACATTTTATTTTCACATCCATACATCTACATTTACATGCATACATCCACATCTCCATGTATACATCCATATCTACTTTCTCATTCACATCCATACATCTACATCTACATGCATACATCCACATCTCCATGCATACATCCATACATACTTATCCACATCCACCGGTTCTTACTTCTGAACTCATCGTTCTGAAATCTTAAAACAGGTGGGGCTCCCGAGAAAGTATTATGGGGAAAGGTCTTCCTTTTTTGAACAGAATCTTTCTTTTATTTTAGAGAGGGAATAATTATAAGATCAGAATCTTTCTTTTATTTTAGAGAGGGAATAATTATAAGATCAGAAAGAGAGGTTCTTACTCCTGTATACCTCGAAGGCTGGGGGAGGAATTCTTACATTCTACCCCACTTAAAAAGGCGCGAGATGTCCTCATCTCTCAAGGTAGAGGACAACTCTTTTTCTTAAGATCCAATTTATTCTGAGGTTCCTTATATTCTGGTCAACCCAACAGAATACTGGGATAAAATATCCCTTATATAGAACTCATCATTAAATAACAATTCATTCAGATCATATCATTCATATCATTAACATGATAATGGTCCATCAACCCGAAAAATTTCTTTCTGAACATTCCTCCACGGAATTTTAAGTTAAGCAATTTCTCAAATTGTCATCCCTTAACGTGATCTACCGTGTCAATTGTTAACAGTAGTAATTTGACAACACAATCCACTAATCTCATAGTGATTTGCTGAAATCATTATCATCATTCCAGTTATTAATATCATCACAGGGACTCGTCCCATTCATCCTCATTGAGGATTCGTTCAGCTTATTACATTTCAACCAAATTTTAGGGATCATCATTTTTCAATCAGAATCCAAATCAACTCATCAGTTCTCAAACAGAATTAAAAATCATATCAACCACATTTGAAATCATCATCTAGATAGCATTAATGCTTATAATTTCAAGTCTTAGATTTACTTGTATATACTGCCGGTAAAGAGCTACAGTTATACCCTCGGTATATACGGGTAGTCATGATACTTGGAACTATAAGGTAAATACCATCATGTTTAGGCCTCAAGCAAGTCAGGGTTCAATATAATTGCGGTACTTCCATTTGAAGACCCAATTACTAATTTACGAAATTAGTTTGAATATCAATTTGTGTGAATTATATCACACAATTATAACCTTTTTGTGCTACTTGATAAATTTTTGACATATTTGGCTTCTCAGTTGATCTTTATTAGCCAATTTGCTCTGATACCAACTGTAAGATCCCTGTCCCCACCGCACAATGGATTCGGGGTACTAGCAGCGGAAGTAGCACTTCTTGCGTGGGGTAGGGTCCCACACTCAGGGCCTCATCTACGGATATCCGGACAAGAGACTAATCCGTCGGTTTTTCCAAAACCGAACCCGAAAAAACTTCCCTTACCCGGAAAGCACGGGCGATTCCCCCAGGATAACTTTTTACTCTAACGTAGTCAAGATCATTACTGATCACGCTGATCCGACTGCACCTATAAAGATACTCAGTCGGATCAAGGAAGAAACTTGCACTTGGATCATTGGGATCAACGCTTTTTTCCCCATCAAGAGGCACAGCCATTGATTCCTATCCATAGAACAATTACTATTCGGGATTTACTTTATCTATCGTAATAACAGAAATTGAGTCTCGATTTACGAATCCATCAGTCCAGCCTAACCCCATCCGATCCCATGGGTTAGCCAACCGCCCAACCACTGTAGTGATGGGATCCAATTTGGAATTTGGTTAGGTTTTGTCCCGGGTACCAAGGAAAAGAGTTCCAAGGCCCCCTAGCCGGAAGTTCATGCAAACATAAAACTAGTCACACCACTTACACACCCAATATGAAATTGCCTTTTTCTAGCTTTAAAACAATCCTTTAATAAAACCATTATGTCACTAATGACAATCCTCAAAGTCTCTGGTTGAATCCTTATTTCCAGTCATTCATTCATCGGTGTACTTATGGCATCATTGGCAACCAGAACGCTCACCCATAGTTCCTAGCTCATAGCAACCGGCAATATATTCTCATAACATAATGGAATCTCCGTGGAAGATCAGCAAGATCAACCATCAGATCCATATAAAAGAGCCATGGACTCATCCGTTGAGGACCAGCAAGGTCAATCAACCAGATCCATGCCCAGTTTCAGAAAGCAACTCTTATTCCTTGTTCCAATATCTTCCACGACGCACGTGTGGGTATCTTCGGCGACCCAGAGCCCGAGCACCGTATGGTCAGCACCCTCTAGGATCCTTCGCAGGTGACCTAGCGCTTCACTCATAGGCCGCTTCCTTGGTCCCTCATCCACCATACAGGAAGCTCACCATTTAAATCGAACAAAGGCTGGTCAAGACCTCGGCCGACCTTGCTACGCGAGACGTCCTCCATTGACTCTCCGTCAGCAGTTTGCAACTTTATCAATTAGGTCTCCATGACTTTTATCCCCAAGACGGTCAAAATTCTTCCCTAGCATTCTTGACATAAAACAGTCATTTACAAACAGTCACAAAATACAGTTTCTATATCGAACTCTCGTCTTTTCACATTATCCTTCCTCAGTCCCCATTACTTATTCCACATTCCATTCAATGTGTACTCATTCTCATCCATTCTCTCATATCGACGACACATTAGTTCACATACACATTCACATTCATTATTCTACATACACATCCCTGTTCGTACATCCACATCATACATCCAATCCCATATCCGCATGTATACATCCACATCCACATTCTCATTCACATCCATACATTTACACCTACATGCATACATCCACATCTCCATGTATACATCCACATCCACATTCACATTCACATCCATACATCTACATCTACATGCATACATCCACATCTCCATGTATACATCCATATCTACTTTCTCATTCACATCCATACATCTACATCTACATGCATACATCCACATTTCCATGTGTACATCCACATCTACATTCTCATTCACATCCATACATCTACATCTACATGCATACATCCACATTTCCATACATCTACATCTACATGCATACATCCACATTTCCATGTATACATCCACATCTACATTCTCATTCACATCCATACATCTACATCTACATGCATACATCCACATTTTCATGTATACATCCACATCTACATTCTCATTCAGATCCATACATCTACATCTACATGCATACATCCACATTTCCATGTATACATCCACATCTACATTCTCATTCACATCCATACATCTACATCTACATGCATACATCCACATTTCCATGTATACATCCACATCTACATTCTCATTCACATCCATACATCTACATCTACATGCATACATCCACATTTCCATGTATACATCCACATCCACATTTCATTTTCACATCCATACATCTACATTTACATGAATACATCCACATCTCCATGTATACATCCATATCTACTTTCTCATTCACATCCATACATCTACATCTACATGCATACATCCACATCTCCATGCATACATCCATACATACTCATCCACATCCACATTCACATCTACATGCATACATTCACATCTACATGCATACATCCATATCTACATGTATACATCCATACATACTCATCCACATCCACATTCACATCTACATGCATACATGCATACATACACATCCACATACACATCTATACATTCTCATCCACATTCATACATCCATACATACCCATCCACTTTCACATCCATACATCCATACTCATGCATCCACATCTACATGCATACATCCATACATACACATACACATCCACATTCACATCCATACATCCATACTCATGCATCCACATCCACATCCATATTCTCACCCTATCACAACCCATATACATCTTATCCCATCACATACACTTCTTACCTCATCCCATATACATCTTATCACTTCTTAACTCATCTTATCAATTCATAGTTCTTGGCTTGGGTGGAGTAGAGTAACAATGCATTAGACATTGTTAAGTTTCAACAAAGGGGAAGGCCTCTATTTATAGGAAAAAGTGAGCTCCTAACCAAACAAACTGATTCTAGAATTTTCCAACTCAGTTTGGTCAATTTTTGACCATTTTTAGGTCAGTTGAGCTAACTTTTTGCAACTAGACTTGAATTAGGAGAGAGGAGAGATGAAATATCTCAATTTTTATGAGTTTGAAACTCATTCAAGCATGTGAAATATGCACCTCCTTTAATGGACTCCCCTTCCTTACATATGTGTCAAAATGGAATCATTATACCCAAAATATCTCATATTTTTAATATTGCTCATAGTTTTTTACTAATAAACCTTGTACATTTTCAACTCTTCATCTTATGTGAGTATTTACTCATTTTTGGATACCCAAAATATCTCATATTTTTTATATTGCTCATAGTTTTTTACTAATAAACCTTGTACATTTTCAACTCTTCATCTTATGTGAGCATTTACTCATTTTTGGATACCCAAAATATCTCATATTTTTGATATTACTCATAGTTTCTTACAAATAAACCTTGTACATAGTCAACTCTTCATCTTATGTGAGCATTTACTCATTTTTGGATATCATCTTTTACAAAATTAGATTTATCTCCTCCCCACACATGGATTGATCTTATTGGTCCATAGGAACCTTAATTGGACCATAATCCAAAAATTTCTGAAAATCTAGATCCTTAGGCTAAGGTCCTTTATACCTATTTCCAATTAATTCCAATTGCACATTGGAAAATTCTTTTTGAATTTCTGTTTCAGGGAAACTTATTTTAATAAGATGAGTTATTTTTCTATCCAAAAATATTCATAATCTGAATATTCTCTCTCTAGAATATTTTCTCTCTCTATGACAAAACAGGCAGAGACGAGATCTCTTATATTTCTGAAGAGTGAATTGATTTACAGGGGGAAGATGCTGGACATTTTGAGAGGCTAGGGCGGAATCTTACAAAATGTGTCTATTTAAATCATGATTTAAAATAAGCCTATGTAAATTGTGAATAAGAAAGTATCATGATAGCATATGCACAAAATCACAAGTGATGTGGTTTTGTTATGCGGATTATACACACTTAGAAAGACAGAAACATTTTTCTAGTACTGCCAACCATCCCACAAAGTTGGCATGTTTTGAAAGACAATAACCTTTTTGTAACTCCCATATGGCTTCAAGTTATGGTCTTATACACAGACTCCTTTTTCCTTCTTATAGAAATGCTCATCGATTCAAGTTAGGCTTCTTGTACAAAAAGCCCTTCTTGTAACTTCCATAGACATGAATGTATCCTTTTTAATTCTTGTAAAAAAAGAACTTTTTATAGATTTCATAGACACAAATGCATCCTTTTCTATACAAGTTAAGCTTCTTGTGCCAAAAACCCATATGTAATTTTAGTCCCATATTTCAAATAGTCTTATGAATAAAGGCAATATTTAAGTTTCTTTAATGTGTGTGTGTAAAAATGATATGGTATAGAATCTTGTGAATATGCATTTTTTTAGTGTAGAATCTCACCTGGTTAAGAGTGCTCACCTCGATAAGCTTTCCAAAGACTTCCCTCAAAGGAGCATACACTAGTGTTTATTGATAAAGATCTGTGTTTGAGGAGGAAAGGGAGTTGGTGGATCTACTATAAGATTTTAAGGATTTCTTTACTTAGAAATACCATCGATTCAAGTAAGGCTGCTTTTAGAAATGCTCATCGATTCAAGTTAGGCTTCTTGTACAAAAAGCCCTTCTTGTAACTTCCATAGACATGAATGTATCCTTTTTAATTCTTGTAAAAAAAGAACTTTTTATAGATTTCATAGACAAAAATGCATCCTTTTCTATACATTTGTAATTTTAGTCCCATATTTCAGATAGTCTTATGAATAAAGGCAATGTTTAAGTTTCTTTAATGTGTGTGTGTAAAAATGGTATGGTACAGAATCTTGTGAATATGAATTTTTTTAGTGTAGAATCTCACTTGGTTAAGAGTTCTCACCTCAATAAGCTTTCCAAAGACTTCCCTCAAAGGAGCATACACTAGTGTTTATTGCTAAAGATTTGTGTTTGAGGAGGAAAGGGAGTTGGTGGATCTACTATAAGATTTTAAGGATTTCTTTACTTAAAAATACCATTAAGAAAAATTTGGACTAAAAAAGAGCCCTCTAAGAAGATCCATGTCATCACTTTTCTAGAAAAAATGGAGCCATTAGTAAAATTATGTCTTACGTCAAAACCCCCATATGCGACATACCATTGAAAGCCCTTGAAAATAGATTCTAAATCTACCACCTTTGAAAAATTGAAAGTTGATATGCTCAAGTTGCCTTTGTACTAAAAGGTAGAATCCAAACGATTGTGATTGTGACATCCATGTTGCATGGATATCACAATCATTGGAATCTACTATTTAGTGGGGAAGGCATAACTTGAGCATATCAACTCCAAAGTTTTTTGGCGGCTATAGTTTAAGAATCTACTTTTCAAGGGCTTTCCAATGGTATGTCACAAGTGGGGATTTTGATGTAAGATACATAAGGTTTACCTTGACTTCCTTTCTTCTAGAAAAGTGATGACATGGCTCTTCTTAGAGGGCCCTTTGTTGAGTCCATATTTTCTTAATGTACATACATGAAGGGAATACCTCCCAAGGTAGTACAACACACGCCTATATGAGGATGTCCATGGTAACCTCTTCATCATCACCATTGTAACCTATATACACCTATATGAGGAGATTTCAAGAAGATTAAGGTAGTATACGCCTATATGAGGATGTCCATGGTAACCTCTTCATCATATAGGCTCAACCTCCAAATGCAATAGATTCTTTTTGAGGAGATTTCAATAAGATTAAGGTACTATAAGCCTATATGAGGATGTCCATGGTAACCTCTTCATCACCATTGTACAGTGGGATGAGGATTGAAACCACAAGTTTCTAGATGCACCCTTAGTCAATAGGTGTTATCTTCCAACCAATTATCAAACTATGTATGTGGATAAGGATGGTAATGTATACATCCCAAGAATGGCCAAGAAAGTAAGAGGTACAAAAAGGAAGTTTTGGGTAGGGGGAGTCTTCCCATCTAGAGAAAGTTTTGGCTATTGGAGAGTCTTCCCATCCAAATAAAAGAACTTCAAGGCCAAGGAAAGT
Organism: Cibotium barometz; assembly: GCF_041138505.1. NCBI lineage: Eukaryota > Viridiplantae > Streptophyta > Polypodiopsida > Cyatheales > Cibotiaceae > Cibotium > Cibotium barometz. The sequence continues at coordinate 58,189,138 of NC_141055.1, forward strand.
GAGGACTTATCTTGAGAAAATCACTTCGAGATCATGAAGCTCTATGGGAAATTTTTAATTTCTTCTACAAGGAAAACCACTCGTGGATGCAAACTTAAAGTCAAGCTTCCCTCCACATTAGACCCTATATAAGGGAGGAATATTTAACTTCCATTGGTGTGAGAATTGTTAGGGCAAGATGCTGAACCTTAAGAAATAAATGTTAGGTGAGAAATTGCACCTTTAGAAAGAAATGTTAGGCAAGAAATTTCACCTTTAGAAAGAACCATATCGGTAACCCTAGCTTGATTAATAGTGCCAATCCATTCAGGATAAGAAACCGCAAGAGTTGAGAACCAACAATATAGAGCCTCAAGTGTACCAATAATATTGAGCCTCAAGAATATAGAACCAGGAATATATAGCCTTAAGTGTTCCAGTAATATAGTACCAATACATTTAGGATGGGGAAGAATCACAAAAGTTGAGAATGAATAATATAGAGCCTCAAGTATATGAGTAACTCCTAGAGTGCTAGTATGTGGATATCCAATGATGTATTCAAGCTTTGTACCTCCTGAGAAACCAATAGAAGCATCATTTGGGTCACCAACCTATGGTTATGTGGGACCATCCTATACTCAGGTACCTTTGAGATTCAAACTTAGGCACAATGGCTCATAAGAAAATAGAAAACTCAAGTGACACAAGTGCCAAAACTCATATGGCCCATGAAACTAGAAGAAATATAGATGTCATTGTAACATAGATAGACTGAAAAGGTGAATGAGAGAAGAAGTGCAGGATAGCCATCCCAAGATAAGACCAACAAGGTGAATGAGAGACGAAGATACTTATGAAATGGTTGTGGAATTAAATAATGTGGATTGATGATGGAACAATGTGGAAAGACGAGAGTTCATTATAGAAACTGTATGTATGACTTGTTTTTAAATGACTGTTTTATGTCAAGAATGCTGGGAAAGCATTTTGACCATCTTGTGAATGAGATCGTGGAGACCTACTGTTAAAGTTGCAATAGCTGACGGAGAGTCAATGGAGGACGTCTCGCGTAGCAAGGTTGGCCGAGGTCTTGACCAGCCTCGGTTCGATTCAAATGGTGAGCTTCCAGTCCGGTGGATGAGGGACCAAGGAAGAGCGGCCTATGAGTGAAGCGCTAGGTCACCTGTGAAGGATCCTAGAAGGTGCTGACCATACGGTGCTCGGGCTCTAGGTCGCCGACGATACCCACGCATGCATCGAGGAAGATATTGAAACAAGGAGTAAGAGTTGTTTTTTGAATTCAGGCATGGATCTGGTTGGTTGACCTTGCTGGTCCTCAACGGATGAGTCCATGGCTCTTTTATATGGATCCATTGGTTGATCTTGCTGATCTTCAACGGAGATTCCATTTTGATATATTGCTGAGTACTATGAGCTAGGAACCATCATGAAAAGGCCCCTGAGTGGACAGGTGGTGAGCATTCTGGTTACCAATGATGCCATAGGTACACCGATTAAGGAATGATTGGAAATTAGGATTCAACCAGAAATTTGGAGGATTATGATCAGTGACACTATGGTTTCAATAAATGATTGTTTTAAAGACAACTGATTCTGTGAAAAAGGCAATTTCATATTGGGTGTCTAAGTGGTGTGACTATCTTGAATTTTGCTTGAAGCGTTGGCTAGGGGACGTAGGAACTCTTTTCCTTGGTACCCGGGGGAGCAAAACATAACCAAATTCTTAAATGGATCCCATCACTACAGTGGTTGGGCGGTTGGCTAACCCACGGGACTGGATGGGGTTAGGCTGGACTGATGGATCCCTAAAATGAGACTCAATTCTTTTTTGGTACAATAGATGAAGTAAATCTCGGATAAAAATTGTTCTATGGAAAAGAATCAACGGCTATGCCTCTCAATGAGGAAAAAAGTGTTGGTCTCTATGATCCAAGTGCAATCTTTTCCTTGATCTGACTATGGGGCTTACGAGTTCGGTCAGATCAGTTCAATAAGTTAAGGCTTTTGACTACGTTAGAGTAAAAATATCCTAGAGAAATCGCCCGTGCTTTTCGGGTGAGGGAAGTTTTTTTGGGTTCGGTTTTGGAAGAACCCAGGGATTAGTTTGTTGTCCGGATATCCGTGGGCAAGGCCCCGAGTGAGGGACGCTTCCCTGCGCAAGAAATGCTACTTTTGCTGCTAGCACCCCTGAATTCGTTGCACGGTGGGGACATGGATCTTTCTGCTGGTATCAGAACAAATTGGCTAATGTGGATCAACCGAGAATCCAAAAATGTCAAAAATTTATGAAGTAACAGTAAAAGATTGTAATTGTGTGATAAAATTCATACATATTATTATTCAGACTAAAATTCATAAATTGGTAATTGGGTCTTCAGATGGAAGTACCGTAATTATATGAAATCCCTGACTTGCTTGAGGCCTAGACATGATGGTATTTACCTTATAGTTCCAAGGACCGTGACTACCCGTATATACCGAGGGTATAACTGCAGCTCTTTACTGGCACTATATACGAGTAAATCTAAGACTTGAAATTATAAGCATAAATGCTATCCAGATGATGAATTCGAATGTGGTTGATATGATTTTTAAATTCTGTATGAGAACTGATGAGTTGATTTGGATTCTGATTGAAAAATGATGATTCTTGAATTTTGGTTGAAATGTAATAATAAGCTGAGCAAAACCACAACGAGGATGAATGGGACGAGTCCCTGTGATGATGTTCGTAACTGCAATGACGTTAATGACTTCAGCAAATAACTATGGGATTAGTGGATTGTGCTGACAGTTTGCTACTGTTAACACTTGACCCAGTGAATCAAGTTAAGGGATGACAAATTATAAACATGTATAATTGAAATTCCCCTTGGAGGAATGTTCAGATGGAAACTTCGTTCTAATGGACCATATTTGTGTTAAGAATATGAATGATATGATCTGAAGGAATTGTTATTTGATGATGAGTTCTATGTAAGGGATTTTTATCCCAAGATTCTATTGGGTTTACCAGAGTATAAGGAACCCCAGAATCAGTTGGATCTTAAGGGAAAGAGTTGTCCTCTAGTTGTGAGATGAGGACATCTCGCGCTTTTTAAGTGGGGTAGGATGTAAGATTCCTCTCTCCAACTTTTGAGGTGTGTAGGTGTAAGTACCTCCCCTTCTGATCTTATAACTATTCCCCTCTTTGAAATAAAAGAAAGATCCTGTTTTATCGTATTAAGGCCTAGAGAGAGAAAATATCTAGAGAGAGATAATTCAAATTTGAGATATTTTTGGATATAAAAATCCTCCTAGTGTCTAAAATGGTTTCCCCCGAAACAAAAATTCAAAAAGAACTTTCCAATGTGCAATTGAAATTAATTAAAAATAGGTAAAAAGGACCTTAGTCTAAGGGTCCAGATTTTCAGAAATTTTTGGATTATGGTCCAATTAAGGTTCCTATGAGCCAATAAGATTAATCCAAATGTAGGGAGGAGATAAATTGAAGAATAAAAGAAAATCCCCCAAAAATGAGTAAATGCTCACATAAGATGAAGAGTTGACTAAGGACAAGGTTTATGAGTTTTTAAAAAAAAGAGATATTTAGATAAAATGATACATTTTTGACACCTCGGTGTGGGGATCTCCCCTCATGAAGGAGGCACCTATTTCACATGTGTGGAGGAGTTTTAAACTAAAAAATAATGAGATATTTTCATCTCTCCTCTCTCCTGTTTCAACTAGATCCAAAAAGTAAGCTAAACTGACCTACAAAAGTTGACCAAACTGATCTGGAAAATTCTAGAATCAATTTGCTTGGTTAGAGGCTCACTTTTTCCTATAAATAGAAGCATCCCCCTTTGTAAAATATTAATGGTGTTTACGCATTATTACTCTACTCCTACCTAGAGCCAATTACATTGAATTTTCTTGATAATTCAATTGTTTTTGGCTTAATCCTCTCCAAAGTAATTGGTGGCCACTCTTGCTTCAAACAAGAGTAGAACCCTCAATCCCTCAAGCCAAAGGAAAGCTTACAACTCTATGTAAGCTAAATTTTTCTTACTTTTTAAATTTAAATCTATGGTTTTCTTGATTTTTCTTATAAATGATTAAAGTAAATTCTGATGCTATGCCTTGATGAAAAGGCCATCCCCTTCTCTTCCTTACAATTCAGCCTTTCTTTATCCTAGAATGTTTAACAAAAAGATTAATTAAACTTTTCTTATTGTTTACTCTCTTGGAAAGTGAAAATTGAGTAGATTAGAGTCCTTTACATCTAATTGGGGTTAATTTAAATTGAGTAGATTAGAGTCCTTTACATCTAATTAGGGTTAATTTAAATTGAGTAGATTAGAGTCCTTTACATCTAATTGGGGTTAATTTAAATTGAAAATAGAATGTTAAAAATGAGAAATGGTCAGCCATACAAAGGAGGTTATGGCAAAATTTTCTAGAATTTTGTGGAAAAGAAAGTTTGTTTTTATGTTATTCCAAAAGAGTAATTCCCACCATTTGTGCATTCTAAAAGAAATATTCTAATTTACTCCATGTACATATTCACATATGAATATGCATGGATATTAATGATATTAATCATTGAATTTAATTTTATGCATAGAAAGATGCATCATGGAAATTTTTATTATAAAAGTGTTGTTTTCATTGAATTTAATTTCTATGCAAAGAAAGATGCATAAAGGAATTATTTTTATTTCAAAAGTGTTACTCATTAAAATTGATTTCTATGCATAGAAAGATGCATAAAAGAGTTATTTTTATTTTAAAAGTTTTATTCTCATTAAAATTGATTTTATGCATAGAAAGATGCATAACGGAATTATTTTTATTTCAAAAGTGTTATTGTGTTATTCTCATTAAATTTGATTTTATGCATAGAAAGATGCATAAAGGAATTATTTTTATTTCAAAAGTGTTATTCTCATTAAAATTGATTTTATGCATAAAGGAATTATTTTTATTTCAAAAGTGTTATTCTCATTAAAATTGATTTTATGCATAGAAAGATGCATAAAGGAGTTATTTTTATTTCAAAAGTGTTATTCTCATTAAAATTGATTTTATGCATAGAAAGATGCATAAAGGAATTATTTTTATTTCAAAAGTGTTATTCTCATTAAAATTGATTTTATGCATAGAAAGATGCATAACAGAATTTTTTTTATTTCAAAAGTGCTATTCTCATTAAAATTGATTTTATGCATAGAAAGATGCATAACGAAATTATTTTTATTTCAAAAGTGTTATTCTCATTAAAATTGATTTTTATGCATAAATAGATGCATAAAGAATTTTTTATATAAAATTAGAATTCTCTTAAAATCTATGTTTAAATTCTATGATTGGATGTGATGTGAATAGAGGTGATGAGATGTGATGAGATATGTGAATTAGATAGATGTGAATGAATGGATGGATGGATGTGATGTGAATAAAGGTGATGCGATGTGAGGTGAATAGATGTTGTGAGTGCCCACTGCCCCCTCCGCGCACCGGATTCCCGATTGCTGGCAGCGGAAGCAACTCCCTCTTGTGCAAGGTAGGGTTTCCCACTCGGGGCCTCGCCCTCGAGTGTTCGGGCACAAGACTAAGCTAGTGGTCATTCCGAAAACCAAAACCGGGAAATCAAAGGTCTCAACTTAATTTCAGATTCGGTGGGTGATTTGAGTGTAGATTACTGAATCGGTCACATCATCTAATCTTGAAACTGACGAAGGAGTTATGTCTTGGTCATAGTCTGATTCAGGGGATTGAGTCTGGAAAGGTTCTCCCTGAACTATCTTTATCGAAGGGTAATATTTCAATTACTACTTTACTGAATTTCATTCATTGAGTATTTGCTTAACTGAATTCAAAACTAATCACGAATTCCTATGAGGGATAAATTAATCATTTAACTGAAATTCTGACTTTGATAGGTTTTCTGAATTTTCTCATTACCATCTTAGAGAATATGAAATGGTAGAATTTTCTTTCACAGAGTATTTACTTATTCATTTACCAATATTCATGGATTTAAACAAAGGATTAAAGAGAACTCTTATTTTGATATAAAAAATTCTGTATGCATCTATTTATGCATACAATCCAACTTCTATGGAAATTCTGTATGCATCTGTTTATGCATAAAATCCAACTTCTATGGAAATAACACTTTTATAAAAAGAAATTCCTTTTATGCATCTATTTATGCATAAAACTCAATATTGATGAAAGTAACACTTTTATAATAATAAAAAATCTTTTATGCATCGTTTTATGCATTAAAATCAATATTAGTGAAAGTAACACTTTTATAATTAAAAAATTTCTTTTATGCATCATTTTATGCATAAATCCATTTTGATGAAAGTAACACTTTAATAACAAAAAATATTCTTTTATGCATCATTTTATGCATAAAAATCCATTTTGATGAAAGTAACACTTTTATAATAAAAAATATTCTTTTATGCATAAAAATCCATTTTGATGAAAGTAACACTTTTATAATTAAAAAAAATATTCTTTTATGCATCTATTTATGCATAAAATCCATTTTGATGAAATTAACACTTTTATAATAAAATAAAATATTCTTTTATACATCTATTTATGCATAGCCTTGCACAGGCCGCGCGCCTTATGACTAACAAAACGAGATTTTCGTCAACTTAACTTTGATAACATATTTATGATTATTTAATTTTTGTAATTTATTCTTTAAATAGATGATTATTTCATCATACTTCATGAAACAAGATTTACTATACGATAATTTTATTAACCATATATCATGAAAATAATTTGGAATTTTTTTACAAAACATCATTTATTATCAAAAGTTTTCGATATATACATAGAGCATCACGGCTCCCAAAATCATTGCCTCAATCGTATACGCATAAAGAAGCGAAACTGCAAAGGAGACATGCCATGGTACACACGATTCATTACAGAAAGAGGTGCTGTAATTCTACTTCTAGGGATAAAGCAGCTAAGAAGCCTAAAAACTCGGCATGAAATTCTGAAGTTCTTGGGTGAATGATCAAAGAGTTATACATGCTGAACAAGACCTAGCCTTATCAGAATCATGGCGCTAAGGAAATATTTTGCCTGAGCCTCTAACGCTGACTCGTACTGACATTAATGCATCGTCCTCCACAGAACCACATATACCAACATCGCTCAAGAGGATCAGGAAAGTAAAGACTCTCAAAATGACGAGCGAGTCTCACTCTGCTTACTCGGGTCGTAGCAAAGTTGATGAGGTGCTCGATTGTAAAGGCTATCCTGACTCTGGGAGAGTTCAGGAATGCCAAATAAATTCGGGGTATCCATCTATAAATTTCCAATTCAATTTATGAGTTTTTAATTTTTGAAGTTATTCAACATAAATTTAACAAGCCAAAGCATTTTTTCCCAGATCTACTTTAAAATTTTAAGCAATTTATGATGCTATTACGTAAATTTACAATAGCGCTCTAATACCAAGCTCTGATACCAACTGTGAGATCCCACTGCCCCCTCAACGCACCGGATTCCTGATTGCTGGTAGGTGGGAAGCAGCTCTCTCTTGCGCGGGGCAGGATTTCCCACTCGGGGCCTTGCTCTCGAATGTCTGGGCGCACGAGACTAAGCTAGTGGTCATTCCAAAAACCGAAACAGGGAAAATTTTCCATGCCCCGAAAACGGGGACGATTCCACCATTTTGAATTTCTTAACGAATTTTTCTAACGAGGTCAAGATACTGAACGAGTACTGAACTAACCTTCATATGAATAAACCAGATAGAAGGGAAACTATTAAAGATTTAACTTGCACATATACCAAATGCTCCCTCCAGCATTCTGGCGTAAGACAGTCCTTTAAGAAAACAAAGTTTCTATGCAAGTTTTGAGTTTTGATTTTCTTTTGAATACAATAAGTATATCTTAAATCCGTATCCCAAGACTTCTAGATCACAGGTCTGGATCAGAATTCCTCGAATTCTGAATTCTTGATCCTCATATCAAAATCAAAGGTCTCAACTTAGTTTCAGATTCAGTGGTATGGGTGATTTGAGTGTAGATTACTAAACTGGTCACATCGTCTTTTCTTGAAACTGACGAAGGAGTTACGTCTTGGTCATAGTCTGATTCAACATTTGAGTTTGGAAAGGTTCTCCCTGAACTATCTTTCTCGAAGGGTAATATTTCAATTACTACTTTACTGAATTTCATTCATTGAGTATTTTGCTTAACTGAATTCAAAACTAGTCACGAATTCCTATGAGGAATAAATTAATCATTTATCTAAAATTCCAACTTCGATAGTTTTTTTGAATTTTCTCATTACCATCCTAGAGAATATAAAACGGTATAATTTTCCTTCACTGAGTATTTACTAATATTCATGGGATTTAAACATAGGATTAAAAAGAACTCTTATTTTGATGTAAAAATTTTGTATGCATCTATTTATGCATAAAATCCAACTTCTATGGAAATAATCACTTTTATAAAAAAGAAAATCCTTTTATGCATCTACTTATGCATAAAAATCAATATTGGTGAAAGTAACACTTTTATAATTTAAAAAAATCTTCTATTCAATTTTTTATGCATAAAAATCAATATTGATGAAAGTAACACTTTTATAATTAAAAAAATTCTTTTATGCATCATTTTATGCATAAAAAATAATAATGATGAAAGTAACACTTTTATAATAATAAAAATCTTTTATGCATCATTTTATGCATAAAATTTAATATTGATGAAAGTAACACTTTTATAATAAAAAATATTCTTTTATGCATCATTTTATGCATAAAAATCAATATTGGTGAAAGTAACACTTTTATAATTAAAAAAATTCTTTTATGCATAAAAATCAATAATGATGAAAGTAACACTTTTATAATAATAAAAATTTCTTTTATGCATCATTTTATGCATAAAAATCAATATTGATGAAAGTAACACTTTTATAATAAAAAAATCTTTTATGCATCATTTTATGCATAAAAATCAATATTGATGAGAGTAACACTTTTATAATAAAAAATAATCAATATGCATGTTTCTATGTATAGAATTTAAATCTAATGAAAATCACTCTTTTATAAAAAAATAATCAATATGTATCTTTCTATGCATATAATTTAAATCTAATGTAAATCACTCTTTTATAATTAAAAAAATCAATATGCATCTTTCTATGCATAGAATATAAATCTAATGAGAATCACTCTTTTATAAATAAAAATAATAATAATCAATATACATCTTTCTATGCATATAATTTAATTTTAATGAAAATAACACTTTTGTAATAAAAATATTTCTACTATGCATTTTCCTATGCATAGAATGAAAATAACACTTTTAGAATACACAAACGATGGGGATTACTCTTTTTGAATAATAAAAGGTAATACTTATTTCACAAAATTTAAGAAACTTTTGCCATAACCTCCTTTGTATGGCTGACCATTTTTTAATTTTTCCTATTCTTAATTTACTTAAAAATTATCCCCAATTTGTTTAAAGCATTCTAAACTAATCAAATTCCACTTTTAAAAGAGAAACAATATGAAAAGTTTAATTCAAACAATTTGATTACTTAACTAGGATAAAGAAGGGCTGAATTTAAGAATGAGAGAGGGGGAAAGCCTTTCCAGCGAGGCATAGCATCAGATTATGATTTTAAAGATAACAAAAAATTTAGAAAACCATTAAAAGAATAAGAAAAAGTAGGATTTCTAACTTACATGAAATTCTGGGAGCTTTCCTTTAGCTTGATGGTTTGAGAAATCTACTCTTGTTTGCAACAACAAGAGTGGCCACCAGTTCTTTAGAAGAGGAAAAGGTCAAAAACTAATGAATTATTAAGAAAATCACAGTTTTTGGCTCTTGGGAGGAGTAAAGTAACAGTGCAAAAACACTAACCAAGCAAATTGATTCTAGAATTTTTCAGATCAGTTTGGTCAATTTTTGACCATTTTTGGGTCAGTTTAGCTTACTTTTTGGAACTAGACTTGAATTAGTAGAGAGGAGAAATGAAATATCTCAATATTTGAGAATTTAAAACTCCACCACACATGTGAAATAGGCGCCTCCTTCATGAGGGGAAATCCCCACATCCGAGGTGTCAAAAATTCATTTTTTTAGTATTTCCTTTGGTCCTTAGTCCACTCTTCATCTTATGTGAGTATTTACTCATTTTAGGGGGGATTTTCTTTATTTCCTCTATTTATCTCCTCCACACATTTGGATGAATGAAGAATGATTTGATTACAAGGGAAGATACTGGACATCCTGATAGACTGGGGAGGCATCTTACATCACATCTATTCACATCACATCCATCCATCCATTCATTCACATTTATCTGATTCACATCACATATATTTACCTCACATCTCATCACCTCTATTCATATCACATCCATCCATCCATTTATTCACATCTATTTGATTCACATCACATCTCATCACATCTATTCACCTCACATCTCATCACCTCTATTCACATCACATCTCATCACCTCTATTCACATCACATCCATTCATCCATTCATTCACATCACATCCATCCATCCATTCATTCACATCTATCTGATTCACATCACATCTCATCACATCTATTCACCTCACTATTCACAACATCACATTCATCCATCCATTCATTCACATCTATCTGATTCACATCACATCTATTCACCTCACATCTCATCACCTTTATTCACATCACATCCATCCATCCATTTATTCACATCTATCTGATTCACATGACATCTATTCACCTCACATCTCATCACCTCTATTCACATCATATCCATCCATCCATTCATTCATATTTAAGAGAATTCTAATTTTGATATAAAAATTCTTTATGCATCTATTTATGCATAAAAATCAATTTTAATGAGAATCACCCTTTTGAAAAAAAAAATCCTTTATGCATCTTTCTATGCATAAAAATCAATTTTAATGAGAATAACGCTTTTGAAATAAAAATAATTCCTTTATGCATCTTTCTATGCATAAAAATCAATTTTAATGAGAATAACTTTTTTGAAATAAAAATAATTCCTTTATGCATCTTTCTATGCATAAAAATCAATTTTAATGAGAATAACACTTTTGAAATAAAAATAATTCCTTTATGCATCTTTCTATGCATAAAAATTAAATTTAATGAGAATAACACTTTTGAAATAAAAATAATTCCTTTATGCATCTTTCTATGCATAAAAATCAAATTTAATGAGAATAACACTTTTGTAATAAAAACAATTCCTTTATGCATCTTTCTATGCATAAAAATTAAATTTAATAATTAATATCAGTGATATCCATGCATATTCATAGGTGAATATGTACATGGAGTAATCAGAATATTTATTTTAGATGCAAAAATGGTGGGAATTACTCTTTTGGAATAACATAAAAACAAACTTTCTTTTCCATAAAATTATAGAAAATTTTGCCATAACCTCCTTTGTATGGTGGTGGCTGACCATTTCTCATTTTGATCATTAATTAATTGACTTAAATTAACCCAAATTAGATTCATAGAACTCTAATCTACACAATTTTCTAAATTCAAGAGAGTAAACAATAAGAAGAGTTTGATTTATCCATTAGTTAATCTTTCTAGGATTAAGAAAGGCTGGAATGTAAAGAAGAGAAGGGGTGGCCTTTTTATCAAAGGCATAGCATTTCAATCAATTGTAAAACATGAAAATCAAGAAAACCATAGATTTAAAATTAAACAAGTAAGAAAATTAACTTACATAGAGCTTGTAAGCTCTTGTTTGGCTTGAGGGATTGAGAGTTCTACTCTTGTTTGAAGCAAGAGTGCCAAACAATTCACTTTGGAGAGAATTAGGCCAAAAACAATTGAATTATTAAAAAAATTCAATGTAAATGGCTCAGGAGGACGACAGGAGAGCAGAGTAACAGTGCATAAACACCATTAAGCTTTTATAAAGAGGGAGGCTTCTATTTATAGGAAAAAGTGAGCCTCTAACCAAGCAAACTGATTCTAGAATTTTTCGGATCAATGTGGTCAATTTTTTACCATTTTTGGGTCAGTTCAGCTTACTTTTTGGATCTAGTTGAAACATGAGAGAGGAGAGATAAAAATATCTCATTGTTTTTTAGTTTAAAACTCCTCCACACATGTGAAATAGGCACCTCCTTCATGAGGGGAGATCCCCACACTGAGGTGTCAAAAATGCATCATTTTCTCTAAATATCTCTTAATTTTTAACTAATAAACCTTGTACTCAGTCAACTCTTCATCTTATGTGAGCATTTACTCAGTTTTGGGGGTTTTTCTTTTATTCTTTAATTTATCTCCTCCCTACATTTGGATTAATCTTATTGGTCCATAGGAACCTTAATTGAACCATAATCTAATTTTTTTTAAAAATCTGGACCCTTAGGCTAAGGTCCTTTATACCTATTTTCAATTAATTCCAATTGCACATTGGAAAGTTCTTTTTGAATTTTTGTTTCAGGGTAAACCATTTTACACACTAGGAAGATTTTCATATCTAAAAATATCTTAATTTTGAATTACCTCCCTCTAGACATTTTCTCTCTCCAAGCCAAAACAAGGTAAAATAGGATTTTCTTTTATTGCAGAGGGAAATAATTATAAGATCAGAAGGGAAGGTTCTTACACCTTTACATCTCAAAAGCTAGAGGGAGGAATCTTATAGCACCTCTTCATTTTTCTCAAAATATTATTTTCAAAGGCTTTTTTATTATTTTCATTAGACTTATGGGCTAAGGTCCCTTTCACACGGCCTTTGCAATGTTCCTTTCGGGTAGGCTTCACATTATTTCGGGTAGGCTTCACATTATTTCGGGCGGCTTGGACCTTCCAGCATATAGACGTCCATGTTGTTTCGCCTTCAAGCTTGGCCATCTTTATATGCTACAAAACATCGAAACATCTTTCTCAGAGCTAGCCAAGCGTGAGAGCTTTTAAAAATATGCAAATAAAGTGCTATACACTTAAGTTCACATGCGGTATAGATAATAATGATAGTAGAAGACACGTACATCATCATTCAAACATGCAATAATGATGTGAACAATGCGTATGGGTGTGAAAAAACATGCAACATTCATGGATATATTATTAGACTAGTCATTGTAATAGCATTAGCCCTCTTATGAGCCTAAAGTTCCTGGGCCGGCGATAGTTTAAGTGAGTCTGACCACTTATGACCATGTATATAAGTGAATTTTTTTCATAGTACAAGATACTCTCCCATTGTACAATATAGTGTTGATCTTGATAATCCTCTTGCTAATCTCTCACTAATGCATGCGAGTGAGTGTGTGTGAGTGAAGTGAGGTGAGAGGAGGGACGAGTACCTATAGTGCAACGCAAAGGTGTGACAACGCTCACAGGAGGTGCGGTGAAATTGCTTCTCAAGGAGTTGTAGAGCTTGGAGACCTAAAGGATTATGAGCTCGGCCACCATTGGAAAGATCCTCATAATAGTTATGGTTGGCCAGGTAATCTCTTGTTGGATGTGTTTCAAAGGGAAGTTAGGGTGATCCATAACATTTTTGGTGCCACTGCCAAGGAGTCATCCCTTGGCTTTTTCCATCATTTTTCTCTAATCTTTGCATTACCCATTGCCCATTGTCTTGATTAATGGTTTCCCATGAAAAAGATTTGATGGAGATTTGTGTTTGATTTTGTGAGAAATAGCTCTCTTTTTTGTTTTGTAAAGAATGCCTTTTAGCTTAATTTGTTGTTTTGGTTGTTGATAATGTGGTCTTTAATTTTCCTAGGGCTTGTGAAAGATCCCTGTCCCCACTGTACAACGAATTCAGGGGTGCTAACAGTGGAAGTAGCATTTCTTGTGCGGGGTAGGGTCCCTCACTCGGGACCTCGCCCATGGATATCCGGACAAGAGACTAATCCCTCGGTTTTTCCAAAACCAAACCCGGAAAAACTTCCCTCGCTCGGAAAGCACGAGCGATTCCTCCAAGATATTTTTTTCTCTAACGTCAAGAGCCTTAAACTAACTGAACTGGTCTAACCAAACCCGTAAGTATCATAGTCAAATCAAGGAAAAGATTACACTTGGATCATAGAGACCAACGCTTTTTTCCTCATTGAGAGGCACAGCTGTTGATTCTTTTCCATAGAACAATTTTTATCCGGGATTTACTTCATCTATCGTACCATAACATGATTGAGTCTCATTTTTTTGGGATCCATCAGTCCAACCTAACCCCATCCAGTCCCGTGGGTTAGCCAACTGTAGCCAACTACTGTAGTAATGGGATCCAATTAGGAATTTGGTTAGGTTTTGTCCCGGGTACCAGGGAAAAGAGTTCGCAGGTCCCCCTAGCTGGATATTCATGCAAACTTAAAACTAGTCACACCACTTACACACCCAATATGAAATTGCCTTTTTCACAGATTCAGCTGTCTTTAAAATAATCATTTAATGAAATCATAGTGTCACTGATCATAATCCTCAAAATATCCGGTTGAATCCTTATTTCCAATCATTCCTTCATCGGTGTACCTATGGCATCATTGGCAACCAGAACGCTCACCACCTGTCCACTCAGGGGCCTTTTTTATGGTTCCTAGCTCATAGTACTCGGTAATATATTCACAATCAAAATAGAATCTCCATTGAAGATCAGCAAGATCAACCAACGGATCCATATAAAAGAGCCATGGACTCATCCATTGAGGACCAGCAAGGTCAATCAACCAGATCCATGCCCGAATTCAGAAAACAACTCTTACTCCTTGTTGCAATATCTTCCTCGATGCACGTGTGGGTATCATCGGTGACCCTAGAGCCCGAGCACCATATGGTCAGCACCCTCTAGGATCCTTCACAGGTGACCTAGCGCTTTACTCATAGGCCGCTTCCTTGGTCCCTCATCCACCATGCCGGAAGCTCACCATTTTAATCGAACTGAGGCTGGTCAAGACCTCGGCCAACCTTGCTACGCGAGACGTCCTCCATTGACTCTTAAAACGAGACCATTGGTACCATATAAATGAACCCTGAGTTGACTTCTCAAAGATAATTGAGCACATGGACGGAAGCAATTCTAAAGGGACAAGATTGGAAGTATAACATAGCAACAAACATGCTTATGGATCTTGCCACCACCGAGAAATGCTATCCTTTGGTTTGGCAAAAAATTATGCAAGTAGCCATCGAGGACCTTGGATTTGAACCGAGTCTTCATTTGATGATGCTAGGACTAGACCACTTCATGGAAGAAATGAGAAAAGAGCAAAACATTGTTACTCATGCCAAGACATCTCAAGAGTTGTCAAGGGTAGATGCACCTATAGTTGCTCAAGCCTCTAAGCAAAAGGGGACAAGCCATTAGCCAATTCAATTGCATCTAGCATGACATCCTTGGGATTTTTTGACAAAGCCATCAATTTCTCCATAAAATCAAGAAAAGGTCCAAGAAACATCTAACACAAGCATGAATAGAGCTCTAGATGAAATCCTAGCTAGTGATCCTCCATATGTTCCTCTATAACTAGTGAAACCATGGCCATGACTACATCTGTAAGATTCCTCCCCCAGCCCCTCAAGATGTCCAATCTCTCCCCCTGTAATCATTCCCCTTGTCAGAATATTAACAGATCTTGTTTCTACCTATTTTGGCTTAGAGAGAGAAAATATTCTAGAGAGAGATTATTCAATTTTTAGATATTTTTGGATGAAAAAATATCTCTTCTTATTAAAATAAATTCTCCCGAAATAGAAGTTCAAAAAGAAATTCAGAAGGTGCATTAGAAATAAATTATAATCCCTTAGCCTAAGGGTCCAGATTTTCTAAAAATTTTAGATTAAGGTTCTGAGGGGCCAATTAGATTAATCCAAATGTAGGGAGAAGATAAATAGAAGAAATAGACAAAATCCCCCCAAAAATGAGTAAATACTCACATAAGATGAAGAGGACAAGGTTATTAGTTTAAAAAAGAAGAGATATTTAGAGGAAATGTTGCATTTTTGACACCTCAGTGTGGGGGAATTCCCCTCATGAAGGAGGCACCTATTTCACATGTGTGGTGGAGTTTTAAACTCTCAAATAATGAGATATTTCATCTCTCCTCTCTCCTGTTTCAATTAGAACCAAAAAGTAAGCTAAACTGACCTAAAAATGGTCAAAAAGTGACCAAACTGATCTCGAAAATTCTAGAATCAGTTTGCTTGGTGAGGCTCACTTTTTCCTATAAATAGAAGCCTCCCCCTTTGTAAAAGCTTAATATTCTTTTATGCACTGTTACTCTACTCCTCCCCAGAGCCAAAAACAGTGAATTTATTGATAATTCATTAGTTTTTGACCATTTCCTCTTCAAAAGAATTGGTGGCCACTCTTGTTGCAAACAAGAGTAGATCCCTCAAACCATCAAGCCAAAGGAAAGCTCACAAAAATTCATGTAAGCTAGAAATCCTACTTTTTCTTTATTCAATTTAATAATTTTCTAATTTTTGTTTTCTTTAAAATGAAAAATGATGTTATGCCTTGTTGGAAAGGCTTTCCCCCTCTCTTCATTCTTGAATTCAGCCCTTCTTTATCCTAGATATGTAATCAAATTGTTAGAATTAAACTTTTCATATTGTTTCTCTTTTAAAAAATGGAATTTGATTAGTTTAGAATGCTTTAAACCATTTGGGATCATTTCTAAGTAACTTGAGAATGAATTGAAAAATGGTCAGCCATACAAAGGAGGTTATGGCAAAATTTTCTTAAATTTTGTGAAATAAGTTTTATCTTTTATTATTCAAAAAGAGTAATCCCCACCATTTGTGTATTCTAAAAGTGTTATTTTCATTCTATGCATAGAAAAATGCATATTAGAAATATTTTTATTATAAAAGTGTTATTTCCATTAAAATTGATTTCTATGCAAAGAAAGATGCATATTGGAGAATTTTTTTATTATAAAAGTGTTACTTTCATCAAAATTGATTTTTATGCATAAAAGAATTTTTTTATTATAAAAGTGTTACTTCATCAAAATTGATTTTTATGCATAAATAGATGCATTAAAGATTTTTTATTATTATAAAAGTGTTACTTTCATCAAAATTAATTTTTATGCATAAATAGATGTTATTTTCCTTAAAATTAAATTTATGCATAAATAGATGTATAAAAGGATTTTAAAAGTGTTATTCCCACAGAAGTTGATTTTTATAAAAGAATGAATGGATGGATAGGTGTGATGTGAATTAGATAAATGTGAATGAATGGATGGATAGATATGATGTGAATCAGATAAATGTGAATGAATGGATGGATGGATGTGATGTGAATAGATGTGATGAGATGTCCTGTGAATCAGGATGTAAATGAATGATATGGGATGGATGTGGATGTATGTGAAAGGATGGATGTGGATGTATGTGAAGAATGGATGCGGATGTATGTGAAAGAATGGATGTGGATGTATGTATGTGAAAGGATGGATGTGGATGTATGTGAAGAATGGATGTGGATGTATGTGAAAGAATGGATGTGGATGTATGTATGTGAAAGGATGGATGTGGATGTATGTGAAAGGATAGATGTGGATGTGTATGTGATAAGTATGGATGTGGATGTATGTGAAAGGATAGATGTGGATGTGTATGTGATAAGTATGGATGTGGATGTATGTGGATGTGAATGTGATGGATATGAACGAGAATAGAGGCGATGAGATGTGATGTAAATTGGATAGATATGAATGATAAAGGATGTGAATGAATGATATGGGATGTGAATGAATGATATGGAATGTGAATGAATGTGTTAGCATGTGAATCAGGATGTGAATGAATGATAAGGGATGTGAATGAATGTGATGACTTGTGAATCGAGATGTGAATGAATGATAAGGGATGTGAATGAATGTGATGGCATGTGAATCTGGATAAGAATGAATGGTATGGGATGTGCTGTGAATCAGGATGTGAATGAATGAGATGTGATGTGAAATGGATGTGATAAGATGCGATGTAAACTGGATAGATGTTAATGAATGTGATGAGATGAGATGTATGGGTAAATGCGAGTGGATGAGATGTATGGGTAAATGCGAGTGGATGAGATCTGATGAGGTTAATTGAGGAAAGAAGTGTTGAGATGGAAAATGATGTGATTGGATGAGAATGGGAATGCTTATGAAATGAATGTGAATTAAGTAATGTAGATTGACGTGGAAAGACGAGAGATTCGTTATAGAAATTGTATTTATGACCTATTTTTAAATGACTGTTTTATGTCAAGAATGCTAGGGAAGCATTTTGACCGTCTTGTGAATGAGGTCGTGGAGACCTGGCTGATAAAGTTGCAACAGCTGAGACGGAGAGTCAATGGAGGACGTCTCGCGTAGTAGCAAGGTCGGCCGAGGTCTTGACCAGCCTCGGTTCGATTTAAATGGTGAGCTTCCGATACGGTGGATGAGGGACCAAGGAAACGGCCTATGAGTGAAGCGCTAGGTCACCTGCGAAGGATCCTAGAGGGTGCTGACCATACGGTGCTCGGACTCTGGGTCGCCCCGATGATGCTCACACGTGTGTCGAGGAAGATATTGGAACAAGGAGTAAGAGTTGTTTTCTGAATTCGGGCATGGATCTGGTTGATTGACCTTGCTGGTCCTCAACGGATGAGTCCATGGCTCTTTTATATGGATCCGTTGGTTGATCTTACTGATCTTCAACGGAGATTCCATTTTGTTATGTGAATATATTGCCGGTTACTATGAGCTAGGAACTATTGAAAAGGCCCCTGAGTGGACAGGTGGTGAGCGTTCTGGTTGCCAATGATGCCATAGGTACACCGATGAAGGAATAATTGGAAATAAGGATTCAACAGGAGATTTTGACGATTATGATCAGTGACACAATGGTTTCATTAAAAGATTGTTTTTAGAAGATGCTGATTCTGTGAAAAAGGCAATTTCATATTGGGTGTGTAAGTGGTGTGACTAGTTGTAAGTTTACATGAATTTCCGGCTAGGGAGCCTGGGAACTCTTTTCCCTGGTACCCGGGACAAAACCTAACCAAATTCCTAATTGAATCCTATCACTACAGTGGTTGGGCGGTTGGCTAACCCATGGGTTGGCTAACCCATGGGTAGGCTAGACTGATGGATCCC
The DNA here is from genome assembly GCF_041138505.1 of Cibotium barometz. Lineage (NCBI taxonomy): Eukaryota > Viridiplantae > Streptophyta > Polypodiopsida > Cyatheales > Cibotiaceae > Cibotium > Cibotium barometz. The sequence continues at coordinate 58,208,279 of NC_141055.1, forward strand.
TAAAATGAGACTAATTTCTATTGGTACGATAGATGAAGTAAATCCCGGATAAAAATTATTCTATGGAAAAGAATCAACGACTGTGCCTCTCAATGAGGAAAAAAGCGTTGTCTCTATGATCCAAGTGCAATCTTTCCCTTGATCTGACTTACGGGTTCAGTCAGATGAGTTCAGTTAGTTAAGGCTTTTGACTACCTTAGAGAAAAGTTATCCTAGAGGAATCACCCGTGCTTTTCGGGCAAGGGAAGTTTTTCCGAGTTCGGTTTTGGAAGAACCGATGGATTAGTCTCTTGTCTGGATATCCGTGGGCGAGGCCCCCAGTGTGGGACCCTGCCCCATGTAAGAAGTGCTACTTCCGCTGCTAGCACCCCAGAATTCATTGCGCAGTGGGGTCAGGGATCTTACAGCATCTTTGGAAAACTACTGCAATGTTGCCACATCTTGGCACTCTAATCACACAAATGAGATTATTCCAAAAGATTCTACTTCATGTGTTGAAGCACCTGTGGTTTCAGCTACTACACAACTCTAGAACAAAAAAGAAAATGCATTGAATTGGCTAGTCCATATGGGAAAGTGCTATTTAGTGCTTTGATTGATGAGGAAGCCATGCACAACTTGATCTCTTTTGCTGCTTGGTGCCAACTAGGAAAAACCGAGATTGAACCAAGTGAAGCTAGAGTGAGGGGTAGCAAGAAGAAAAATACAAAAGTTCTTGGTTTGGTAAAAATCGACACCTATTGTGATATTGAACACCTTGTTAGTGACTTCCTAGTCTTGCCTAAAGGTAACCTCAGAGGGCCAATCACCCTTGGTTACAATTGGTTGACAAGTGCAAAAGGTAAAAGTGACTTTGCAAAAGAGATTAAACATATGGTAGAATATCCTATGTGCAAAACTCTAGTCTTTATGAAACCTTGTGAAGTTGCTAGCTCTCAAGGATGATCACAAGGAGGGAGCATTGCCATCAAAGGGATTTGAAGAAAGTTTCTCAAAACCCTCTACACCATTATCAATGGAAGATTCTTCAACCTTAACTTTTCCATTGACTACTCCAAAAAAGAAGAATCAAAGAGCTCATAAATGAAAACCAAAATGTGTTGTAGAGTCCACAAATGAATCTACTAAGGGAGTGTTAAACAATCCTAAAATGGGATTGATCATAGTGATAGATATAGATTAAGCAACATAATTAGGGTGGATTAAACCACACTAAGAACTCCATAACAAGAGAGAGAGAGAGATTGCACACTCAACACTCAATTCTATTGCATATCTCAAGTGAACCATACAATGATATAGGCTTTCTATCCTTATCCCACTTTACATCTCATCATCCTAAGTGGCAACTCCTTTTCCACTCTTTTGGTCAACACTCACACACCATTCAATATTACATGTGGCATTATATCTTGCACCTCTAGGGTTCTTTCCCATATACACACAACACCACGATTACATCCCTCAACACCCCCTCTTAATCAAGGTGTTCCATAACTCACCCATCACCCCCATATCAATGTAGCATTGCACAACCGCAATCGCTACCTCTCAACACTCCCCCTCAATGATACATTGGAGTTTCCATCAGCCAAACATGTGTACACGTGTCTACCATCTTAGACACCTAGTCCATTTTGAGCCGACTCGCTCACATCGGAACCACTGAGTCCAATTTGAACATAAAAGTTCGGGTGGGAACCAACCCATGCGCATGCACCTCACACATGCATCACACATGCATCGTACATGCACACATCACATGACAACCATTTCGAGCTTCTCGGTGAGCTCGGGTAGGGCAACCCTCATACCAATGGGTGAAAAAAAAATATGTATATCTTGTTTTGAGCTTTTAATTGCTCGAGTATGGTTACCCATCATCAACTGTGGGTGAGAATCCAATTACAAAACATTTTGGCCGAAGGCGGCAGGAAGTGAACCTTGTGTGTGAACAACCTATTCACTGGAGATTTTTCAAAAGATTACACTCATGTTTGTAAGGCATGTGAACAACCTCTCTCTTATATGGGGTCTTTTTTTACACACAAAAAAATAAGATTTTTCAAAAGAAATTTATTGAGGTTTATCACAATACTATCATGGAGATTTAATGTCACATTGCACCACTGACACCAGCCTTTACTGCTTGCGATGCTCTCTGTTATGAAGTCTGCCTGCTTCCCACACTGTGTTGCCTACTGCTTTGCTTGTCAATTTTGCTTTGAGCCTTTGCTTCTTCGCACCCACTAAGCCGCCATGTGTTTACCAACCATCTACAACTAATGCATCTATGAGATTCCTTTTGACTACTACCAGTTCGCCTATCTCCTCTCTCTTCCCCTCTCCTATGGGAGCCTCTCTCGTCTCGCTGATCTTTTTCGACTGCAACACCTGCAAGATCACCTCACAAATTTTTCATAGTTGCACGCCAACAAATCCATGCTGCCTAATAATACCTTTTTATTCTGACATGGCTATTACATGTCATGCTTTCAGCTCAACAGCCGCCTTCCTCCTTCTGCAAAACTACATTTCTTTATATGCTTCATCACTTGTGCACTAGAGGGGTCACCACCTCTCTCTCCTCAAGTCTTTACAACCAGTTGCACTGCCCAGCATACCAGCCACCTTGTCTCAATTCATTGGTCCCTTCTCTACTATAGAAGGAAGGTTGAAGAGTCTTTCTTGCAAGGTTCTGTTCTTGTCCAAATGTGTGTGCGTCTCCATGAGCTCTAGTATGTTGATGAAATGTTCACCTTTGTGTTTTTGTTTTGCTGATGAGTTTGATTCTCTTACACATATGAGTCTTTTGTCTCTTGCCATCTAGACATCCTATTAAAGAGAGAAAAATGCACTTTTCTCTGCTAACCTTCTCGTTAATTAGATAGCTATCAATATGGTTGTTTGGCTCACCATTGAGCCTATCAAGGCTTTCTCTAGCCTTATCTTTGCTGCAAATCTTCCTCTTCCTCCATCTATTGAGGCTTTTTAAATCTTCCATAAGCTTTTCCATGGTTCTTGGTTGCATCAGCTCATCCATAGAGCTTTCAGTCTATGCTGCAAGATTTCCCCCAGGTGAGGCATCTAAAGACTTCATTTGCCTTTGTACCAAGGCTCTTAAGGCCACTATGGCCTTCACCAATGCTGATTAGAGAGTCTCCACTCTCTTTTTCCAAGCTTGCTATACAAGCTTCCAATGCACACCTATTTGTGCACCAAAATCTGCTCTCTTTCACATGAAAGCATCCAAATATATGCTCAACCACCTTGAGCATATTCCATAAAATTTCTTGCAATAGTGCCTCCCACTGAAGCACTCTCCATGTGCCCAACCAAGATGAGCACCAAAAAGCATTTGCAAAACCAATAAATTGAAATGGAACTTGGAACCATACCATATCTTGAGATACCATCGTATCCTTGGTAGCTTCGTTGTTGACATCAAAGACTCCATAGCCTTCATACTTGTTGAAATCTCCATTTTCAGCTTCTTGGATGATGAGCAGGCTCGTCATGTTGCAAAACTCCCGTTTGCAACTCTCTTGGGCAGCTTCTACGCAACCTTGTTGTTGCAAATCTCCTCTCAAACTTGAGAATGGCAACTCCAAATCTTTCTCAAATCCTCACAAATGCAAATCCAAATGATAATATGAGTGTGCTTAATTTTTTAATAATAAATTAAAAGTAATGCTTAATCAAATGAACACATAACCAAGAAAAACTATATATAAATCTTCACCATAACCAAGAGCCCACCCATGCTCTGATACCATGTTAAACAATCCTAAAATGGGATTGATCATAGTGATAGATATAGATTAAGCAACATAATTAGGGTGGATTAAACCACATTAAGAACTCCATAAGGAGAGAGAGAGAGAGAGAGAGAGAGAGAGAGATTGCACACTCAACACTCAATTCTATTGCATATCTCAAGTGAACCATACAATGATATAGGCTTTCTAGCCTTATCCAACTTTACATATCATCATCCAAGTGGCAACTCCTTTTCTACTCTTTTGGTCAACACTCACACACCATTCAATATTACATGTAGCATTCTTATCTTGCCACAATATCTTGCACCTCTAGGGTGCTTTCCCACATACACACAACACCACGATTACATCTCTCAACAGGGATCATACTTCCCAAGAAGTTCCAATAGTTTATCCAACCATTGACTTCTCTCCACCAAAACCAAAGCTTACAAGAGGTAGGAGAAACAATAGTTTATCCAACCATTGACTTAATAGTTTATCCAACCATTGACTTCTCTCCACCAAAACCAAAGCTTACAAGAGGTAGGAGAAACAATAGCACCTCTCCAAACTTGGCTACCTGAAACGATTTTGAGGATACAACATAGCTCAGGAAGGGGGGAGTCAAAACATGCTTCAACATCAAAAATCCATAACCCTCCTTGCCAAGAGGCTTTCTCACCCATCAAATCATCAACTCACACTACTAAACTCCAACTCTTAAGTGCAACACCCCCTTAAGAGAAATTAGACATGGCAATACATCATAAAGAGTGCCTAAGTCAAATTCACTCTTATGTAAGCACATTTTCACCTCTTCAAATTCTCTCTTATGTAAGCACATTGCCACCTCTTCAGTTGGATGTAAGCACCTCACAAGTACTCACATGTGTACCATCACTTAAGCCTTCTCAACATAGCATTTGGAAAGGATGGTTTCATCAAGTTAACACCAAAGCGAATAAAGGAAAAACTTAAGGTGGTGACCCAAGGAGATAGTCTCATCTTCCTTAAAACCCTCTAAGACACCTTACTCCTAGACATTTCCCCTTGTTCAGAGGGAGCTTGTTAGAAAATTTAATACCATAAAAATTGGTATTGACCCAACATGTATAGCATTAATACTTTGTACACAGCTTAAAAATTATTTATTTCTTTCATAATCATAGTTTCCAAGATGAATATTAATACTGGAATCTTTTCTTTTAAATCATCCTAGTCTTGTGATTCTGTATCTAAAGATAAAGAATGCCAAATGAGTATACCAAGTCCTCCATTTTACATTTATTAAACCATCTTTAGCTATATTCTAGCTCTCTAGGTAGTGTGAGAGTGAAAAAGATGGTTGTTACATTATAAAAAAGCATAATTTTTAAAAAAATAAAAATAAAAAAAAATAAAAAAACATGACCAAGAAGATAGCCATCGCCCAACCTAGTAGGTCTTTAGAAAACTAGCAATGGTACCATAAGACCGATGCACGCCTTGATTTCTCATAGGGTGGAACCTTGTGTCTTTGTTTCATTAACAAACCATCGTCGACAAGGGCTCTTAGTAGTTCTTGATATCCTTTGGTGGGAGTCACTGGGCCATTACTTTGGTCTCCCCACCTCGGGGTGGTAGTTTATCACTCTTCATTTCACAAAAGAAGCAAAAAAAAAACACTTTTGTTATGTAAGTAATCGTCTAATCACATGTAGTCTTACTTCCAGAGCTAACATGTTAGATGGTTTGTATGTGCGTCATCGTGTTTCAGACATATAGCTTTAGATGGTTTGTATGTGCATATTTTTTGAACTCAATTTATGAATCATACACTTGTACCTATTTCTAAGTTAGATCCGGATTAATCTTCATCTTCGCAGCATCTTTGGGAAGCTTAACCAGTCTTATCCTTGATTTCATAACTATTTGTTCAGCTATTTCCTTGTTAGTTAACTTCTACTTGTTGCTCCAAGAACATATTACTTGTTATTTTTGTTGCCATGTAGTTTATCCAAAGCCTTACATGTTTGCTTTCATCATGTGATCAAATATTCTTCAACGACATCTTCTAAGGACAGAATCTGCATCAGAAATAAGTGTTGTCTCAAAGACTTCTATGACATCATGGTCGACCCACCACATATTTTGACATTCATTGGCCTAGGCACTAGAGAATTCATATTTCTCTTGTAATGGATTATTTTACATGTGCGATTGCTACTTGTATATGAAAGGCATGCCATGGGATAATAAGGTTAGAGTTTCTAGGCTAGGACAAGGCGTTTGCACTAGTGTAGGCAGTCTTGGATGCACTAGGACCTCATTTTTAACATTGGCCGGCCAAGTGTGAACACTATGAGCCAAGTATAAGGGTCAAATTGTAACTCTAAATCCTCATTCTTGTATGTACTCTTGTATACTCTCATCTTGTATGTACTCTTGTATACTCTCAAGTGAAGATAGTGCTCTATTCTTCTCTCAAACCTTGCCTATCCCTTACCTTCAATGCTTGTGCGAGTGTGTCTGTGAGACGGAGGGAGTGAGTGAGAGCAGTGGCTACACTTGAGGCGTGGTGGTGTGGCAGCTTTGTTGAGGTACTTTTGCATGCTTCCATTGACATAGCTACCACAAGGAGTCCCCGATTCAAGCAAACGAGATAGAGGTAAGTGAGAGTTGCCTCACTAATGCATTGTATGTTTCCCATGGCATATTGGGTTTGGGTTTGGAGTTTAGGCTCCTCAAGGCATGAGAGAAGAGTCCCATATTGAGTGGCCGAAAGGCCTTGCCTTTCATAGACAAGTGGCAATCACACACGTAAAATATATAATGATACTGGAGAGGTGTCCAATTAAGGTTAACATGCCCCCCTTTCTAATGCATATTTTATCTTCGAAATATGTTGATGAAGATTAGTCGAGGCTATTGCTGGATGCATGAAATGTCATAGGTCCTGCTGGTAGGTATGCAAGGCAACATGGTACCACAAGTAAGCTGCATTTAAGCATAATGCAAACACCAATCAAGCAGTGAGGAATGATACTAGTCAAAATCTCTAGTTAAGACAAGGGTAATATTAAGGTTGGCCCAAACTTGATCTAAATTAAGAAGAAGCAAAAAGCATGCTTAGTCTCCACACACTATCACTTGGTGAAACCATATCTATCTATTATCTAGCCTCATAAATGAAATTGCTAAGTGATTATTATAAGGTTTTATTTTGATTCTAAAAATAGAAAAGTAGGGCACCACCCTGCAGAGACCCAAGCAATGGTTCAGAGACCTCATACAAGAGTATCTAATAACCACTAAGTACCTCCAGGGATGGGTTTTTTTTGTCCTTTATTAATAGATTTTTAGCCACAAGGTCCCATTCATTAGGACTTGTTTGGGGTCTTCTTGGGCCCTTTTATTTGGACACTTAGTGAAATGCTTAAAATGCTAATCAAGCTTTGACCAAGCTAGTGGCCTAGGCTTGAAAATGCATTTTTCCTTTTCTACAAAAAAGAAAATAGGCCAAAAGGTGATCTAATCATTAGATCTTCTGTCCTTGGGAAGGAATATGGACCTAACTACCTTTTTGTCTTGTAATGAAGTACCTTTCACAAAGAATGTTTGAAAATTTTCGTCACTTTGTTCCCTCCCTTTTTGGAGGTGCTGCAAATCCCACTCTCTCTCTACACTCTCTCTCTAAAACACGTTTAGGGTGTTTTACTTGGGTAAGGGCTTCTTTTTCTCTCTCTAGGAGCCATGGCCTGCAGATCTGGACCTCCTACTCCATCATCCTCTCCACCAGCTCTCATGGAAGAGCTCACCATCCCCTCTTGTGAAGGTACAGATCTACACATCCTTGCAAGCTGAAGCTCTCCATCTCCATCACTAGCAAGCTCTCCATATCTATCATCCTCTCCACTAGCTCTCATGGAAGAGCTCACCATCCCCTCCTGTGAAGGTACAGATCTACACATCCTTGCAAGTTGAAGCTCTCCATCTCCATCACTAGCAAGCTCTCCATATCTATCTCCTCAAGGCCTCCATTTCCATCTCTGTATCCATCTGCATCTCCTCCACCTCCATCTCCATCACCATCTCCATCTTCATCTCCTCCATCACCATCCACATTTCCATCCTCCACCTCCATCCTCCATCTCCATCATCTCCATCACCATCCACATTTCCATCTCTGTATCCATCTACATCTCCATCTCCATTTGCTAGGTATAATGGCTCTACGGGACATCACCAACAAGCAATCAAAGTTTCGCTTGCACGTGGACTTAGACGAGGAGTATGCCACAATGCGAAGTAATTGAACGAAGGGATGTATTCCTGCTGAGGTGCTACGACTTCAAGGTGCAAAAGCCATTGATCTTTGGACTGATGGAAGCATTTATCCCCTTGATCCACAGACTGGTGCACCTCCCCCTTTTCGTAATATCACGCAGGTCGTACGCTTCTTGGGTGATGGTTATAATGGTTTCTTAGGGTACTGTCAGAGGCTCTATTCTTTGTACTTGCAGGAACTCTCAAATCAAAATCACCTCAGGAAGCTTCTAAAATTATGCAAGGTAGAAAAGGAAGAATGTGCGTCAACTTTCATGGCCACAAAGGAACATATGCTGGCTCGAGTCAAGGATCTAGAGAAGGAGGATGCAGAGCAAAAGATGAAGCTTGATGAAGGTGTGGAAAGCAGGGATCGAGCTATAGAGAACTATCTCCGTCTTCGAAACTCAACTCGGAACCCTCGCCGATGTGTCGATCATTTCACTCACCTCCCCATGGGATATAATGCAAGGCAGCGAAAGCGCAAGCCTCTGAGTCTTCTTTCCAAAGATGGGGGGGCTCGCAAGCGACGTGTGCGTCAAACAAGGTAATCACAGCTTCAAAACTAGCATTACATTCCTTTTTCATATAGTTATGTCATTGACTCGGAACTATGTGATGTCCAGGGAATGTGCTAGAGCAATATTAGGTTGTTCCAATACTGAGGAGTCTATCCTTGAGCACATTATTCCAGAGTAGAAAGTAATCAATATGATAACCAATCCAGTAAATGGTGCGTTGCGTGACAGGATTCAAAAGTATTTTCTCAAGGAATTCGAGCAAATTGTTAGTCCCATTAACATGCTCACTGTGTGCGACACAGCAGGTATCAGTGATAAGGGATACAGGGCTTTGTATACTTGCATCATAGCACGTCTACGAGGCAAAGGAATGACACGATCTATACTTCCAACACCATACAGTATAGTTATGGCAAGGAAGTCAGCAAACAACAATATTGTCGACTTGCTAGGCGGCTACAGATGGGTGGATGGTAGCATGCCAATGTCAAATTCAAAAGATTTTGCTTACAACAAGTTTAACAGTGTTTACGTCGAGGTGGAGGCGCTTCAACAAGCTATGATTCAGTTTTATGATATGACATTAGAGGAGACGGATGTAAAGGCTATATTTGTCCTCAAATTGGATGAATGTCAGGTTGTAAAGGGCCAAAGGGTGGAACGTACAAGTCTGACACTCATGAGCAGGGCATTGAAGCGAAAGAGCTTAGACGGCGAAGATGAAACAGGTGATGCGGAGAATAACTTGCACACAAAGCCACGCAAGCAAGATTACTTTGGAGTGCAGTCTGAGAAGAACATATGGTGGCAGGCGGCATGGACCCTTCCGCACGAGGACCATGACAGTCTGAGGTGGTACTTCACCCGTACAGGTATTCAAGGAGTGATACACAGGCAATCAAATGGTGAAGTCTTGCATGTGCCTGGCGCACTGGTCACTTTGAAATAGAGTGGCACCTTGGTGGTGGTAATCTCAAGACCCTCAAATGCATGTTGGGAACTAAAAGTGGTGCTAACACTTTGTTTCCATGCATCTTTTGTTGTCATCCAAGGATGCCAAGTGTCGCAGTGGGGAAGGCCAAACAAGAAACCAAGGTGAAAGGTCGTAAGCAGGCAAGTGCAAAGGGCTCAAATCAATTACAAAAAGGGAAGGGTATGCACGTCTGGCTCAATGGAATTATGAGCTGCAATCAAAGCAAGGCACCATCTCGCGCAGAGGAGGATGCTACTTGGAACCCTATTCTTTCAATTCCACTGTCGCGAGTACATGTGTGTACCTTGCACGCAAGACTTAGAATTCTGGACAAATTGTTGATCCTCCACATCAATTATGCTTGGAACATGGAGCCAGAGTCACGGCGAGAACAGGGCATCCAAGAGCTTGAAGTTGTTTTATCATCCGTGGGGCTTCACGCAGGTGCTGTCACCCTCTCTAAGGATCGCAAAAACCCATCAAGTACCCAAGATAACCCTAATAAGATATGTATGGGTGGTGCAAAAGCAAGACACCTGCTCTCAAACTATGGTGAGGCTCAAAGCCATACACATTTTGAATTATGGAAGCAGATTTGTGATGAGATAACCTATCGAGGCAATGAGGCGACACTAGGATTGAAGCGTGAACATGTGTGGGAAGCTTGTGATGAGATGATGAGGCTTCTTGAGCGCTCGTATCTTGATGAAGCAGAGATAGCTACATTCAAGACTTCGATTGACAGATTCACAGAAGAAATGATCGATGCTTGGGGGGAAACTCATATAACACACTACATGCATATTCTCTTTGCGCACAGTTCCTTCTTTCTAGATGAATATGGGTCTCTTGCACTCTAGAGCAACCAAGGCATGGAACGATCACATTACCAAGCCAAGGCGGCCTATTTTAAGAACACGGGTCATGGCGGTAGCAAGGTTCGCAGCAATGCGTTTCAGGAAATATTCAATTGGTTTTACCGTGCACTTACTGGGAGAAAGGCCCAAAAGCGAGCCGAAAATTTGTCTTTGAGGCGCAAAATCATGAAGGTGGTAGGTGCAAGGTGAAAGAGAAGGGTGCAATGCGTCAATGGCACGTGAAAGAGCAAGGCAATGGCACAGTGGTCGACTAAGAAATGGCCGCGTGTGGTTACCCACCCAATAATTCTTGTTCGCCACTTTTTGGCGCGTTCATTGTAAATTGACTTTTTTTGTAATTTTGGCCCCCTATAAATATCAGTGAGTTTTATAGTCATTTTTAAAAGTCTTGACTTGTGAGCTCTCTCTCTTCCTCTCCCCTTGACTCTCTCGCTCTCTCTCTCTCTCTCTCTCTCTCTCTCTCTCACTCGTGCACTAATATCTCACGCACATGGAGCCCCCAAATGATCCTCCCTCCAATACGCAGGATGACATTTTCAAAGACGCGGTGGCACATAGAACTGAAATCCCAAACATTTACCCACAAGCCCAAATGGATCTGGAAGCTGAGCGTGTGAGGCTTGAGCGAGAGGCCCAAGAAGCCCAAGAACGCCAAGAAGCGGAGAGATTACAGAAAGAAGCAGAGGACATGGAGGCAACTGAGAGAGCAAGAAAAGAAGCCGAAGAGACCGTCAAAACACAGGAGGAGGACGAGGCAGCAAAGAAAGCACAGGAGGATGAGGCTGCCAAGAAGGCGGAAGAAGACGAGGCAGTTAGGAAGGCGGAGGCAGATAAGAAGGCTGTAGAAGAAGCTCAGGCCGCCGCAAGCAACGAGAGAAGATTAGCATTCTTTGCTGCAGAGGAGGATTGGCTTAACAGAAAAGCTCGCGGATTTGTTGCTGACCTGCGAATGGCCGGATACGAAGATGACACAGTTTTGGAACGGCTATACAAAGTCTTCGAGCAGAATATACAAAGAGGAGAAATGAAGACACAGTAGAAAGGGAGAACCTGCCGAGTAATAGGATTCTCAATGCAATGCTAGACAGAGTCTTGGCTCGTGCACTTGGTAAAGGAAAGAGAAAACTCTCAGCAGAGGAAGTAGAAAATAAGAGACAAAAGCTTGAACGAGAAGCTAGGGCAGCAAACACACGGAGGCTTCGTGAGGAAAAAGAAAGGAAAGATGAAGAGGAGCGAGTAAGGAAGGAGGCAGAGCAGAGAGCAGCTCAGAAGACTCCATCTGCAAAGGCAAAGAAAACTCCAACACCTGCAAAGGCTAAGAAGGGGAAAACCATTCCTAAACGCACAGAACCCCCTTCCGATAACTTCCAAGAGCAGCGACAAAAGTTCAAAAATGACACGCCAGCTTGGACTCGCCACGCGCAAGCACCACCGCCCCCAACAACGCAGAAGAAGCAAAGGTGGAGACCAGGGACAGTTGCCCTTAGAGAAATTTGCAAATATCAGAAGACCTGCACACCAATTATTCCGAAGGCACCTTTTGGTCATCTCGTCAAAGAGATTATCCACGACCAGCGCGCCGGGATGTCAATCGTGTGCAAGCGGTGGCACTAGGCGCTCTGCAACAAGGTGCCGAGGATATTTTGGTTTCGCTTTTCCAAGACGCGGTTTTGTGCATGGTGCATGCAAAACGTGTCACTTTGAAGCCATCTGATCTTCATCTAGCTAGGCGTATCCGTGGAGAGGACGCTCTCTTTCACTAGATAGGGGAAGCCTTTGTAATGCAACAAATCCGTGTTTTGTAATCTCAATTTGATTAATGAAAAACCATGTCTATTTTCAAAAAAGTTATTTTCTATTGCAAGTGATTGTCGTCTTGTCAAGGTAATTGTAGTCTTTTGCATGTAATTGTTGTCGCTACGTACATTCGACCTCATGTGAACGCTCGTCTGCCACCACCCGTCCGACTTTGGCTCGACTTGACGGGCCGATTTCTCCTGCGTATGGCCCCAAAAGGGTAGATCAGATGTGCGGGATGCGCCGGGGCCGACGGGGGGGGCCGGTGGTCGCACCGTGGAACCTGTGTGCCACGGAGCGACTTTTGCCTGTTTGACCAGGTCAAACAGGCAAAAGTCGCTCCGTGGCACAAAACAGGCAAAAGTCGCTCCGTGGCACACAGGTTCCACGGCGCGACCACCGGCCCCCCTCGTCGGCCCCGGCGCATCCCGCACATCTGATCTACCCTTTTGGGGCCATACGCAGGAGAAATCGGCCCGTTGAGTCGAGCCAAAGTCGGCGGACGGGTGGTGGCAGACGAGCATTCACAAAAATTGATTGAAACATCATGACAGGACACGACAACAACATATAAACACATCAAGAAGACAAAACTTAAAATCAGCTCGAAAAACTTCTTGATGTCATTAATTGTTTGATTTTCACGAAAGGCAAATGAGTACATTGGATCTAGCCAACTCGCTTGATGAGCTTGGTGAAAGCCTCGTGGGTGAGAGTCTTTACTGATGGTTTGTCACCAATGCGTTCGGCTATCTCTTTGGCATCAGTGATGCCTTGTCCAAGGCTAAGGCCACAAAATCCTAGGAAAGACCCTGCACTTTTATCACCAAAGCTATAGATAGCTGCTTCCCTATTTACAAGAATACATTTATGGGCATTTTGGGCTATAGGGGCTTCAGACAGGATGGCGCTTAGGGCTCTGCACTTCAAAAATTCAGCTTGCGCATCATTTGAAAAGTCACTGTGAATCACGCGAAGCATCTCGGCATTGAAGCTCGGGATGTAGTGCCATAGCGCAGCATCTTTCCCCTCCACCTCCTTTCGTGCTCCACCCTTTCGGCTTGCGAACCAGTCCATTTCTCTTACGGTCTACAAAGTAGATAGAAGAATGAGTTGACTTCAAAAAATTACAAATTAAGAAGGGAAGAAATTGGGTGTACTACCTCAGTGGCATCATCATGATCCGCAAGGTCTGCATCACTAATATTGATGCTCCCGAGGCTGACGGAATCCGAAATGGCAAGCGGCTTGTGAGGGGCAAAGCTAGTTTCTGGCACACTCTCGTAGAAATCCTTGCACTGGGATATTTGTACAAGAGTCTCTGCCCACAAGGGACTCTATTGAGGCATGATTTTCCGGGAGCGCAAGCACCTTTGTGACATCTGCGGAACTAAAGTCAATGCAGATGTCATCATCTTTGGATGGCTGTTGTGTGTCTCGCATGCCCGCGTACATAGCAATGACTGAGAGAGTTTCATCCTGGTGCAGCCCAAGGACATGGGCGATGTCATCCAAAAATAAGAACTCTACACCTTCTACTATGATGGGGTGTAGAGTTCGCACTTTGAGCTCTGGCATCCATGACATCGTCCCCTTCGATGTCCCGTTTCACAGCCTCAGCTTGCGGCTCTTCCGCCGCCAGAGTCACAAGTGCAAGAGATGCTTCTTGCACTGGGGTGACAATCTCCTCCTTTGGGTCAGCTTCCTTGATCAAGAGATAAGGTGTGGCTTTCTTTGGAGGAGTGGCCTTCCTCTTTCCCTTACTTTTCTCTGTTCCCTCCAAGATCAGGAGGGCAAGAGTCATGTCCCACCTCAAAAAACTTGTGCCGATGTTGCCCATTCCAAGACCTACCAGGTTATCTTCTTCCTCCTCCCTTAGATATGTGCTACTAAGGCCTTTGAGGAATCTTGCAAGCCTGAACCTGAAATTTTTGTCCGCTTTGTAGGTATGCTTGATAAGATCCACAGGCACCCAAGTCCCCTCCTCGTCTTCAAAGTTGACACAATATTCAGCCATGTATGTGTCCATGTAGCTAGTGAACGCCCCAAACATGTCATTATGGAGTTCGGCGGTGCCTTCCATGTCAATAGATGTCTGAAAGATGGGTGCAAGCTTCTCCATCAAGTGACCGAGGTCAAGCTTGTGCAATTGAGATAGGAGAGCTTGGGCGGGGGTGGCCATGCTTGGGCGGGGGTGGCCATGCTTGAGTAGCGAAGAAGGCGAGGGGACCGTAAAGATGCCGAGAGTGAGGAGATGAACTCAAAGTGGCCAAAAGTGACTTATAAAGAGGTCTTTAAAACTTTTTTTATGTTTAAAAATTCACTTAAAACCTCCAAAAAAATAAAAACACGCGACATAACTTAAAAGTGCACAAAATTGAACGCAAATTGCGAGTAGCCAAAATTGTTTTGAATTAATCTCTCAAAATCTATTACATAGCTTGCTTGATATGGATACATCTAGGGAAGGGAATGCTTTTACAAAAGTAAGATGCCTCTTTCCTCTTACGTAGAGGTGTGTTATCAATCACAAATGAAAAGTCACCTTTCAGTGCAAACCTAAGGCCTAAGTACTCCCTTAGGTTCGCCATATTCCAATCAGCATTTACTACGATATCCCACACATCAGCTTGCGTGCTAACATGTACATCAAGCTGTTCTGCATCGTTGATGTCCGAATCGAGTGCTTGCCATTCGCCTCCAGTCAGCTTCCAACGTCTGTAAGGAAAGATAATAGAGAGTTGTTGCTTTCCAAGCTGGTATACCAAACGACCATCTTCTCCGACACCACCATGCACTTTATCTTGTCACCCTGATGTTGACTAACCTTCAAATCCCACGAAGGTGGCAGAAAGGTACTCATTACTGTGCCTCCCTTTGCAATCCACATTGTAGGAGTCCAGTGAACATCAGCCTCCTTGAACAAAAACACAAACAAATGTAAAGGCATGAAGAACGTGAGAGTCGCACGATGTGACCCATAGGTGCACTTCATTGCATTGCACACATCAATCTCAATCCGACGTCTGGTTAGTGCAACCAAAGTATTGTCGGAATCATGGTCCGTGAGACTTGGTGTAGGGAGCCTCCGTAGAGTCCCAGAACCATCTCTTGACGTGGGTACAATATACTCTGCATGAAAGAAGAAAACTGAGCGCTCTAAAAGCTCTGATGCCGAACAATCAGTATATAGTAGCTTGCCGATTTCAAAGTGGTGTGCCTCAAAGGTTCCAGAAAGGGCCTCTAAAGGCTCCCATTCCACAAATGTCGACGGAAAGATGTCTGCACAGAACATTACAAGAACACACTTGAAAAAATCAAGCTTCCGTAACATGAAATTAAATTAGCATGTCTCAGTGCAGCCCATAAAACAAGAAGCACAAATAAAACTTACAATTTGCAGGAAAGCGTTTGTGATTGGCATTGTCAACACGGAGTTGCGATGCCTTGTAGATGTGTTGGATCATCACCTGCTTGCTTCCATCAGCCCCCTGCTTGAGATCCACTATGCGACCCTTCCAATGGTGTGACTTTAACCCTATGTATCTGCGAGAGACTTTGTGGGCTCCCCTTGTGCTTGGACGCATCGTCACCCACATTCCTTTTGCAAAGGTGCTTGTAACCCACAAGCCAGTGTCGTCTTGTTCGTTGCTGCTGCTAAAGGACTCCACCCGAGGTCGGCGGCTCATTGTGCTTGGCTAACCGATTAAGCTAAATGCTATGAAGTTGTAGGTGTGTGAGAAGATCTCTGCAACCTAATGCTAGCAGAGCATATAAGCTGGCAAGAGGAGTCAAGAATGTGTATAAGCTAGCAAGAGGAGAGTGAAGAATGTGTGCAAGCAAGAGAGGATGGACTTGATGGGGAAAAAAGTGGACTGTTTTCCAAGCTTTCCATAGCCACGAAGATCTCTGCAACCTAATGCTAGCAGAGCATATAAGCTGGCAAGAGGAGTCAAGAATGTGTATAAGCTAGCAAGAGGAGAGTGAAGAATGTGTGCAAGCAAGAGAGGATGGACTTGATGGGGGAAAAAGTGGACTGTTTTCCAAGCTTTCCATAGCCAAGAAGGCACAGAAAGGTAGATCTAACTTTAGGAGGGAAGGGGAAGGCAGAATGGGGAGGGAGGAGGCCAAAAAAAGACTCTTTTAGTTAGAGAGAGACTCAAAACCGAATTGCTAGTTTTAGAGAGAGGAAGAGGGAGTGGGGAGAGGGAAAAGTAGCTTTAAATGAGGGATAATGATGGGGGGCGTTTTTGGCCCTAGCCCACTTTTTGAGGTGGGGTCATTTATGCCAGTTTGAGCTGTCTTTATTAAAAAAAGGTGGGAAATTTGATTTTATTGAAAGATTTTGCATTTTTCAGCCCAATTTCTTTTAAAAAAATGGTATGATTCAAGTTTGACCCCTACATATTAGGGGCAGGGAAACCCAACATTTTTCTCCACATGGCCTTCTCCCATTGCACCACTCCTTAATGACTGTCATTAGGCTTGGGGCAAATTAAAGGGCCCAAGAAGACCCCAAACAAGTCCTAATACCATGGAGATCAAGGCTACGGTCCCAAGGCTCTATCAATAGGAGCCAAAAGTCCTACCTAGATCGCACATGGTGATGGTTATCTTCTTGTGGGGTTTTTTAGTATTTTTGTTTTGTTTTTTGTCTTTTGTTTTGTTTTTTTTTTAATATACTAGTTTCACTTTCAAAATTCACCTAGGAGGCTCTATTGTAACTAAAGAGGGCACACTAAGGAAGGTGGAGTACTTGGCATACTCCTTTGGAATACTCTAAGGTCTACCTGAGGGAAGATTGAACTAGGACCAAAGCCTAAATGGTTACCTAAGTAATAACTAAAAAATTGACAGACCAGATACCTAACAATGCAAGAAAGAACTCAACACATAGTAAATGGAGAATCATAAAAATATTGAAATAATAGCAAAGGGTGAGGATGGGCTAGAATACACCTGGGCAATGAGGAAAATCATGTCCATATCGAGGTTGCATGTCCACCGCATGTTGTAATTATGGATCTGTCTACATGACTGCACCTCAATAACCTGTAAACTAGACTCATCTAGCAAGCTCATCGTTATATAACCATAGTTCGTAAGCATGCTTCCATTCTTTGTCATTTTGACTTTCCCCATAGGTAGATGGAAAAGTACCTAAAAGCACACCAGTTAAAGGTTTACAATCCTTACTGACCACCAAGGTGATGAATCATCTAGCACAGCTCCCTATTCCAGATCTACTGCACGAAGAACAAGAATAGCAAGCAGAACCACCATCACTCACCTCTAGAGAACTACATGAAGGGCATGCATTATTAAAAGAGACCAAGGAAATCATGAAGGAGCTCAAGAAGAGTAGAAAGAAGAAAACCAACATGAAGATGCGGGGAATAATACCTGGTGTCGCAGAGGAGTTACAACGCCTAGAAGCAGAACTGGTCCAGGAGATAGCTGCCTATCAAGAAGTACTAGAGTAAAGAGAAGCTAAAGGCTTAAGTTTATCAGAAACTCCAGTAAGCACAATAGTAGAAATACATCAACAAACCCCACCTCCTAGCCCAACACAAACTATTTTCAAAAACCTCTCCCCACTTCAGAATTCCATTATATCAAATCCACATGCATCAGCTGAGTTGGGTACAGAAAAAGCCATAGGACAAGAGAAGTTACAAGAAGAAGGGCACCAAAGGCACAAAGAGGCAACCTCAACACCTGTAGAGGTCCTCGAAGAAAGATTGAATGCATCTAAGAGAAAGAGAAATGAGGAAGCAACCAGCCCCAGCAAACAACAACATTTGGAGGATACATATAGAATTCCAGAAAAGTCATTCTTACATAATCTGAATTATGAGCAGTTACTCAACGAGATTGTAGAGGGCCTGGATAGTCTATTACAATTACCACACTATGAATTGGAAGTCACAGCTATAACCGGTGCCTCTATTGGGAACAAGAACAGTGGCTGTGGCATTGTCATCTACTAACCACTCACATGCTTCAAGACAGAAATGCAACACTATGGAAACAAGTCCAGGATGCCACAAACCAAGTTCAGAAACTCTAGGAACACTTAACAGCAACAAAAGCAACTCATCGAGATGTGATCTTAAAAAGCTTAAAGGCTGTCGAAGAGCAAGAAGTAAGGTACCAAACACTAGAAAGCAATAATCTAGTTTTTAGCCAGACACTAGTACAAAGAATTAAAGAAAATACAGACCTAAAGGAAAAAATGGAGCAAGCCAAAGAATAGATTCAAAGAGAAGTTGCACACGTTAAGGAACAAGCTGGCATCCATGCTCAAAAGCTCCAGGAGGTCCAAAGTACATTCCAAGCCAAGGAAGAGGAATTACAAAAGAACTTGACATCTATATCTGCAGCTCTCAAAGATGATGATCATAAAGTGCTCCAGCTTCAGATAGAATGGGAACATACAAACAAAGCCAATGCAGAGAAAATAAGGGCCCTGAATGAGACAATAAATGCCAAATCTTTGGAGATGGAGACACTGATGAATGCCCACAAACAGGAAATGCTACTAATTACCCAACAACTCCAAGCTAGCCAGGCATTGGCACACCTGAAAGGCTTCAGAAGATTGCAAAGACTCTCAAGAGTTGGAAGCCTCAGCCGCTAGATGAGCACAAGAAGCTGCCACTATAAGAGTTGAGGAATTAGGTGCAGCAAGAATGGTTAGAGAAACAGCCATTTCAAAACTTCTAACCACCAAAGACTCAAGGATACGAGAATTGGAGCGACAACTAGCGATCCGGGAACTAAGTGAAAGACAGGATCCTACTGATGAGATGTGCTTACTTCTTGAGTGAGCTTCGGAGATAGGTTCATTGCCGGTGACTCCTCGAGCCCCTCCTCAAACTCTTACCCTCTTTTTGTCTACACTAACACTCTCTTTACTTCAATATGAAGTAAATCTTTCTAAAGATTTAAGCCTAGGATATTTGACACTAATTAAACAAAATACAGAATGTGATGCTAACCCTACCATTATTATGGGTATCTTTCGGGGAGACCTAATACTAACCACCCTGCTGTGCACAACCTACATAGTTGGTGTCGGGTGATGCAAAATTCGGACATCTTGGACAACATTGTTGATAAATTTGACCTGTTTGTACCAAATGATATTCCTATTACACTGGCCAATTACGAGGTTGTAGCTAGAAGTTATCAATGGATAATCAATCAGGGGTGGCTAGAAGTGTATAATACACATCAACATTTAAACCTGTGTGAATCTACCCTCTACCATCCCTATTGCATTCTTAAACCATATCATTATATACATAAACATCTAGAAGCCATGCTGACCATAGTTGTCTATAACTTTGATAAATACACATTGAATATCCTGATATATATCTCCTGTGCAGAAGTCATAGACCTCCAAGAGTTTATGAAGCTCAACAAACCCACCCGCCCACCCCCTAGTTCTGGAGAGGGTCAAGAGGAAACACCAAGTTCATCTAATCTTCCAACTTTTCTGGTGTTTTCATCTGTAGAAAGTAAATTACTAAATCCATACCCTACTGACAAATCTCAGGAAGATTATATTTTCTCCCATCTTCTTTCTCTTCCATTAGAATTTTCCACTTACACTCTCGCCCCCTGAGGAGTTGTCGACACCCCACCTATCTCCACCACGGCCAACTCAAGAGGTTAGTCACACTCTACCACAAGATACTCTTGAGCCTTTTACTGATGATATTGTTCTTGAGTCTTTGTGTGTTACAGAATATGAAGGATTCATCAAAGTAGGGAATCCATTGTTGAAGCCAAAGTTAATGTTCAAGGTGTTAATGCAAATACCACCTTTTGAACCTACAAGGCGGATCCTGCCATCAGAAGCATACTCTGACATTGCACCTACAAAGCAACCTTATGTACCATACCCTCTCCGAGAACCAAAGCAAGAGTTAGAATAATTATTGCCCTTAGTTGGAGAAGTCACCTTATGGTAAAATGTGGCAAGGCATACAAAACTGGCTAACCCGCACTTGGCAAATTTACTTGAAATCAGGATTGTAACATTCATGATCAACTGTACTGCTTCCCACAGGTGGAGAAAGGCACATTCAGTCCATACATGAGGAGGCTATACAACAATTGTCAAAGAGGATGCAAACCCCAAAATTGAAGATTTTGGCATATAGCCAGCATGGTAGCAAGAGTACTTGACAATTCGAGAATATAGTCACCAGTACATGTGTGCTCCTCCTACATAGAGAGTGGAGCCATTATATATGCCACTGAAACGAAGATGGACACCATTGGAATTCCATGATGCCAAGTAGAGAGATTCACATATCTACTATAACTTTCCTCAATTTTTGACAGCAACATTTTCAGATATAGGACAGAAAAGAAAGTAATTGCTGACTTGGATACATGTATGGCATCGCATCCCGAATCTTGCTATTGTGGCCAGTGTTCGATTTTTGAAGTTGATCGTGGTCCCGACCAACCCACAGAGAGATATGATGGATATGGTGCAGATCAACTCCTATTCGACATGAACCAAGGTCCCACTGATAGAGGCATGATATTACACTATCATCACCTTAGGTGTTTACCAACGTACATGCATGTAACATTTGAAGATATGGTAGACACCGGGTTCTGGAGATCACACTCTGTATTCAGAAAAACCCTAAAAAAGCTTCAGTCATGCCGTAACTTCTATCATCATGAGTTTGGAGACTAGGTGTTTAGGCATCGGTGTGACAAGTTCTGAGGACATAACCTACATCAAGTAGGGGGGGATGTTAATCCCTGTTAGGATTAATAATTATGCTCCTCCATTTGAGGACATTAATAAGTGTCATGCAAGGCACTATAAAAGTTGTAACAGTATGAGCGATTGGCCACCCAAGGCCTTAGTTAGTAAGTTTTGGGCGCCCAAGTGTGAATAAGGGCCAATTGTATATAAGGTATTTTCTCATAATGAATGGACACAATCCCCCTTTGTGCTATGAGAGTTCTTGCTTTGTCTTGAGAGAGAGTGTGAGAGAGTACTCTAGTACATGTACCTTCTCTATGCTTGTATGCATGCATGCTTGTGTAGAGAAGTGAGAGAGAGAGATTGCCTTGTGTGGTGGTGTGAGAGACTCTACGATGACAGTGTGGAGGTGAAGCTTGGAGGATTGGAGCTTCTCGAAGTGAGCTTGGAGACCTCAAGAGACACAAGCTCGAAGCATTAGTGAGTTCCCTATAACGGTTGTGTTCTATTGCTTCTTCCAAAGGTGAATGCATAGAGTTCCTTCTTTGGAGGTGTGGTAGCCCATAACAGTGACACAAGTTGACTGTGAGTGAATCCAACCAGCTGTTGTGACACATGTGAGGCATGTGAGGAACGTCCATGTGAGGAACGTGTATCAACTCTTCTAATTAATTCTTGAGAGGGTGACCCAAGTGTGGTATAAAAATTAAGAGAGAATCTAATTAATTCTTTAGAGGGTGACCCAAGTCAGTTGTGAGTGAATCCAACCAGCTATGACATGTGTGAGATGTGTGGTATGAGTTTGATCAACTTTGTGAATACGTGTGATGCGTATGAAGACATTGTGAGCAAATCCAATGTGGGAGTTTGATTGTGAGTGAATCTGATCAACTCTAAGGCACGTGTGATACGTGTAAAGGTTATGGGAGTTTGATTGTGAGTGAATCTGATCAACTCTAAGACACGTGTGATACGTGTAAAGGTTATGGGAGTTTGATTGTGAGTGAGTCTGATCAACTCTAAGGCACGTGTGATACGTGTAAAGGTGATGGGAGTTTGATTGTGAGTGAATCTGATCAACTCTAAGACACATGCGATGCATGTAAAGACATTGTAAGTGAATCTAATGTGGGAATGATTAATGTGTATAATCACCTGTGTGCGTTGATAGTTACAACCGAGGACGGTTGTACTCTCAACTGGGAGGACTATCACGGGAGTGAGATTTTTCAAAATATTTTATTTTTGTAAAAGAAAGCTTGTGGGAATTTTCAGATATTTTACTATCGAATTTTTGTAAAAGAAAAGCTTGTGGAGCAAGCAAGGACTAAAATAGCCCTGTAGCCTATTTTTGAAGTAATAAAATCTAAAAATACTCAAGCGGGGATGCTTTTGGCACACGTTTGGGGGGGGTAGTTGGGACGACCCAATCTAGTGTTCTCTCTCATTTCTATATTTTTCTGTTGCATGCATTTCTCGAGGTTCGCGTGATTTCCCGTTTCAAACAAACCCCTTTGCTACATATATCAAATTAAAGCTCATTTTTTGTCGATTCATGTGTGCACACATAGAAATAGAATAATTGGCATGCTACAGACACAAGGTAGGGTTTGTTTCATCAAAATCCCATGATTTTGTGCTTAGTTGAGGAATTTTGTTTTTCAATTTTCTTGAAAAAAAGAGTACAAAATTAAACAAAAATTTAAAAAATTGACCAAACAAACTTAAAATTACAAGGATTAAGAGTAACAAGAAGTGATTAGAAACATGAAATTGATACAAAAACAACAAGAACACATGAATTTGAAAGATTTTTGTTAATTTAATCATTCCTTTTCTCATTAGTGAAACCCATTTCAAACAAGCAAGTTATGGAAGATGCTTGACAAGAGATTGGTGTCCCATCAATGGTGGAACCATTTATGCCAGGCCTTTCAGCCACTCAATGGGACTCTTCTCTCATGCCTTGGAGAGACTAAACTCCAACCCAAACCCAATATGCCATGGGAAATATGCAATGCATTAGTGAGGCAACTCTCACTTACCTCTCTCATTTTCTTGAATCGAGGACTCCTCATGGTAGCTACGTCAATGGAAGCACATTGAAGTAGCTCAACAAAGCCGCCACACCATGCCTCAAGTGTAGCCACTACTCTCACTCAATCCCTCCCTCGCATACACCCTCACATAAGCATTGAAGGTAAGAGATAGGCAAGGTTTGAGAGAAGAATAGAGTACTATCTTCACTTGAGAGCATACAAGAGTGCATACAAGAATGAAGATTTAGAGTTACAATTTGACCTTTATACTTGGCTCATAGTGTTCACACTTGGCCGGCCAATGTTAAAAATGAGGTCCTAGTGCATCCAAGACTGCCTACACTAGTGCAAACGCCTTGTCCTAGCCTAGTAACTCTAACCTTATTATCCCATGGCATGCCTTTCATATACAAGTAGCGATTGCACATGTAAAATAATCCATTACACGAGAAATATGAATTCTCTAGTGCCTAGGTCAATGAATGTCAAAATAATTGTTTGAAACAAGTATGATGTATGTAGTATGTCATTAGAGTCAAAACTTTAATGTAGTTTGCTCCAATCTTCCCCTTTGATGGTTCAATTTTGCAAAATATCATTCACGCCATACATTGATGCTTGAAAAGCTTGATTTGTAGTGTGTTTTTGTTTGCTGCAATTTAAAAATCCCAATTGAAAATTATAAATTTCATTGATAATCCCACTATCTACATCTATAATTTAGTATTATATCATGGTTACTTTCAAGCATTGCCTTTATTGAAATATCTTTTTTTAGCACTAGGTGGATACCCCCTACCCCCCCACACATACCCCGATAAAAAAGCTTTTAAAAAGGAAGAAGAAGTTCAAAGTAGCTTTATTGGTGGTGAGTGTGCATATAAAGAAAGTTACTATAACCATAAAACATTGTGCCGTGGGAAATGCACATCTATGATACCGCTATTGTACTTGGACATGGGATGTTTTAAGAATCTTGAATATATCAAAGGATGTATTACTTTAGCTAAATTATTATTGGGATTCCATGTTGCATCAACAACTTAATATTGAAATGCTTATTTAGCTTTATCTACTATTGTATTCTTGAGTGTATGCCCTCCCAGTCAATTTCGTGTTGTGTAGGCCTTACATTGTAGATTGGTTCTCTAAATTTTTTACCGAACATCTATGACATCGCTTTTGGACTTGGTCATGGGATGTTTTAAGAATCTTGAATATGTCAAAGGATGTAGTACTTTAGCTAAATTATTATTGGGATTCCGTGTTGCATCAACAACTCAATATTTATCTACTATTGTATTCTTGAGTGTATGCCCTCCCAACCATGTTTGTTTATTACTACCAAAGAAAATATAACCTTTATACCAAAAAAAAGGTCACTAAAGCCTTTGAAGTATATGCTTATCACATTGTGGAGCACCTTGGATGTGATGTTCACTTCACGCTGTGAGTTGCTAAAAGTCATCCCCATCTTTGACTTTAGAAGTGTAATCTTTTCACTTCTGTAGACCATGGTCCATCCTAACATGTACCCATAAGTTAGGACAAGCCCACCAAAGGTTCTAGTGGGAGTGAAACTTGCCAAAAAAAAATAAGCCACTAAAGCCTTTGAAGTATATGCTTATCACATCATGGAGAACCTTGGATGTGATGCTCACTTCAAGCTAAGTTGATAAAAGTCTCTCTCTCTCTCTCTCTCTCTCTCTCTCTCACACACACACACACACACACACACACACATGCCTCGTATGCACGCACATACACATGCACACATCTATGAATTGGGGACATATCATGCAAAATTCCCCTAAGATTTAAGTCCTCATGTAATGTTTTATAATGGAATCCTAACCATATGATCTTCAAACTAATGTGCCACAAGTGCTCATAGGATCTGTTGGGTCATGCATACATACAAGTGTAGAACAAAGACATTCGACAACACAAAAGTGTACAAGGCATTGGTACTCTTATAATTGGCATTTAAAGAAGCGATGTGAGGTATGTCTACTATTAAGAGATGGATCATGGATGGTTTGAATGCTTTTTACAATGCATTGGCATACAAGAAATCGATAGTTGGTGGCAAGTTTCTAGACCCATCGAACTGCAAAATGCAACCCACAAGAAATTCTTCAGGTTACGAGCTCTACCCCTCCTTTTGGATAGTTGGCAATGGTTGAACTTCCAATTAGGAAAAACCGTTTGCAAAGTTTTATATGTTGGCCCTTAAAGAACGGGAGACTCTCTCTCTCTCTCTCTCTCTCTCTCTCTCTCTCTCTCTCTCTCTCTCTCTCTCTCTCTCTCTCTTCGTAAATAGAAGATATATTACCAAAAATTACTTTACAAGTGGCCACATGGCCGCCAAGCGATGTACTAGCTCTCTCTCTCTCTCTCTCTCTCTCTCTCTCTCTCTCTCTCTCTCTCTCTCTCTCTCTCCCCCCCCCACACACACACACACACATACCCACATATACACACCAATGTCATTAAAAAATCATCATATAGTGTAATTTTCGTGGCTCAAATCAAGAAAAACGGTTGTAACTTTGCCTAGCCTTTAAATTAAAGATTCAATATTTTAAAATTTTAGTTATAAAAGGAGATAACTTATGCATTTTTCGAGTGAAAACCAATTGATCTTGAAGGTTATCCCTCAGCTCTAAATGACGCGGGTTGGGGGAGATGGGATCGAGGGCCCATGTGCATTTGGGGTCTCGCGGCGAATCGCGCGTCGTAGATCTTGTTGGGCCGAGATTTCTTTCTACCCCAAGATTACTTTTGGCCCCGAGATTACTTCGGGCAGGCACATCAAAGTCAATTCCGATACCAATGTATCACGAAAAAACGCGCGAGCATAGTGGTAGAGAGTGTGCCTCTAGTAATCCTAGGGCCTGAGTTCAAATCCCAACATATAGCAAGGGGAGGGAGTCAAGATTACTTTCGGGCCCCAATATTACTTTTGGCTTGCATCGCAAATTCTCCACCGTAGATCTTGGGGGGTGAGATGAGAACCCTTGATCCCATCTCCCCAAGCCCACGTCATTTAGAGCTGAGGAAGGCCGTCCTTCTTTTTCACTAGGTAGGAAAAAAAGTTTATTTATGACACTGACACACACATCAAAAGTCTGTACTCGTGGGCCCTTGATCTTTTTTTTATGTGGATAATGGAGCTACCTGTTGTAGAACCTTGAAAAGATTCTACCTTTGAAAAAGTGGATGGTGGGCAAATGTAAACCAGTAGTCCGTTTATAAAAATGCAAAAGGCCCTTTAGATTTTTTTCTCCTCGCCGTGGCCGTTAGTACTCCACGTGTCATAACATTACTTCTCCTGCTGATAAGATAAAATCGATTTCTTAAAATCAAGTGAAGGCACGTACGTCAGCGTCGGGGTTATCGACGGCGCGGTTCGATCAGAAGCAGATCGGACGGCAAACGGTGAGCCGAGGCCAGCGGAGCAATTAGCAGGAGCTCCTCCATTATCTATGGAGGAGGAAGACCGCTGCAGGCACTCCAGTGCGCTCCATGTACGAATCAGTGGCCTCCTTGCGGGAAGGAAGATGGCGAGACTTTGTGGTGATAAATAAATACTCTCTAAAAGATATTAAGAAGCGAAATGGGAATACAAAGAATAATAAAAGGGACTTTTTTATTTTTTTAGAATTTGGATTTTTAAAAAAAATCATAGTTGTCTATGGTTAATATATAATATAGATAATATGCTCACTCAGAAAAAAGTAAGCAAGAGCTGATTCCCATGGTTGTGTTGGAGAACGCAGCTTGCGACCGAGAGAAATGTTTCGATTCAAAACCCAGTTGCCAACCAACTGAACAGATAGGCCGAGCTTCCTGTTGAGTTTCAAGCTTTCCTCCAAAAAAATACCAAGGGAAAACCAAGCGACAGCCTTCTTTTTTAATGGCGTTTCTTTTTGAAAAAGTACCTTCGCAACTTTACCGGTGCCAGCAGACGGAAGCTCCATTGTCATTTCACATGAAGGCATGGAAACTCGCGTTCTTCATGTTGCTAGGCACGTCCCACTCTTGCAATTTTAGAAGCTGGTGCGTGTTTAGCCAGCATGGAAATCGGTCCTAAGAAAACTGCACCCCACGCAAAAACAGTGTGAAACTGATGGTCCTTGGGCACCCCGGGAGCGCTGGAAATAATCACCGCAGAAGGTTGGAACTTGGGAGATTTCCGCTATTGGGTATGTGTCTGCTGCGGCAAGTCACTAAAAACCAGGCGAGTCATGCCTATTGGGCCTCGGCCCTATTCTCGTTCGACTTCAGGACACGCTCCTAGATGTCCGCCAGCTTTACTGCCTTCTTCTTATTTAGTGGGGGGAAGGCCTCCCCCACTATATATGTGTGTCCCCCCACAGCCTTCCACAAAAATAGGAAGAGGTAATTGAGGTTCTATACGATGGGAGGGGGCCATATTGCCCTGCATCTTCCCAAATGCTTACTCCAAGAAGAAATATGGACAGTGATGGTAAGAGAATTAGTGGAGGCTTCCTTGGTTCAATCAAGAGGAAATTGGCAAGGCTTGGGGTGGAAGGACAAACTTTTCTGCTATTCCCCCTTCAAAGTGTTCGGTTCCCCCTTATGCAAGAGGTTGTGTGTAACAAATGGAAGGAAGCTTTGAGTTCAATGACTTGGGATGGGGGATGTAGGGTCTCAGGGAATTCAATGCTCAACTTGGGCTTATGGTGGTCTCATAAATTCAACCCACCATTAGGCCTTCTGGATACTTATTCAACAAGGAAACTGAATAATAGAGGGTTAAGGAGGTTGGCAAATTGCTGGGATTGGACAGCTATGACAGCTATGAGGTGGAAAGGACTTGATCAGCATGCTGCAACTTGAATTTGATTTGTTTACAAGGGAAAGGGATCTAATGAGATAGGTGCTGATGCATATTTAGCTGGCGTGGTTCTCTACTACATTTAATGTGTCTTGTTGGATTAAAGACTAGGTTTGGGTCAATGGGGCTAAAGTGGTAAAAGGTACAACTAAGGATATGTATACAGAACTAACGAAAGGGGAAATGAATGTGAAATATTGCAATAAAATTTGGAAGGTAGGGTGGAGCCCTGGTTGTTGGAAAAAGAGATGGAAGGAGCTTTGGGAGTGTCATATTCCTGTTAAATTCCAGGTGTTCTTATGGAGAGTATGTATATGGGTCGTGCTTATTGGGGTTAAACTAATGCAGAAAAACTTTACCAGTGGATGCTTCCCCAAATGTAGAACTGTTTTGGAGGATGGTAAGCATGCTTCTGGAACTGTCCAGCTATCAGAGGAGCATGGGGGAAAATTGCCAAGTGGGTTGAGCATGGTATGGGGATTCAGACTCAGTGGAGGGACTGGATACTAGGAAAATGGTCCTCTAATGGAGAGGCTGCATATGTATTGTTCAGTATTATCAGAGCCTGCTATCTGTGGGAAATCTCGGTCACCACTGGGAATTGCATTATGTTTCAGAATTCTTTGTCTCTTGGATTAGATGTGACAGAATTGATGCATAAGTGTGTGTACATGTGCTGGTCTGTGGTCTGTGTGAACAAGTTGGATAAAGATGGAATGGGTCAGATAATACTGAGGCTGCAGAATGGCATTACTTGATTTTTGTATATACTTGGGGTTCCTCATGCATACTAGGGAAACCTAACATATGATTGATATGATGCAGGCTTGTTTAGATGTGAAGCCTAAACATGTTAAATTTGGCCTTAAAACTAGGAGATGGTATCTTAGGGAGAAACACGTGGATCACACATTTGTGGCCTTCATAGAGAATCCTGTGGGGACAAGGCCTACATTCAGAATCTAGTCTAAGAAAGGGGATATGATGGAGAAGCAAACTCCTAGAGGGTGTACTATTGAAGCCATGAAGGAAGCCTGCATCCAGTTGGGTTACCAAATTTCTTGGGGACATTCATCTTTTGTAATGGAGGAAGATAGATGGAACTTGTTATGTAAACTGTTGAATGCTGGCAAGTAAAGGGTAGTGATTGGGGGGGGTGTGGTCAAGAAGGATTTGTTTTGTTGTAAAAAGGATCTTGATGTAAAGTGGGTTTTGCAATAATATATACATAATTATTGGTCCCAAAAAAGGGTTCTATATGAAGTGTGTGCGTGTGGAATCATAGCCATTTCTCCTACCTAAAAAGTGGAAAGATCCTTAGCCCTTACAAAACCTTGAGTTTTTGAGAAGATTTGTAGGAATAGCAGGGGCCCTATGAACTTGGAGTCCCCCACTAATTTTTTATGGTGGGACACATAGATAGTGGGTGTAAGACCACCGCACTACCCCTATAAACCCAGAGTGGGACGTGGCACTTACACCCATGTGGCAGGTTTGCATGGCTCGTGGGTTGTCTCGCTTCACTTCACGCATCTTAGGGCTAATTTTAGTTTTGGTAACCACTTGTGGACTCAACCCCTTTCGTTGTGAATTCACCTCCTCCAAAGGGGTTAAGGTCACAACCATAAGTTCAAAAGTGTGCACTTGTCTTTAGTTATAGCTACGTCCCACAACTAGCATACAGGGCAAACAATGCCTTCTTTGCCAAAATCGTAGAGGGTTCCCCCTTTTAGTAGGATTGCAGCAGCTGATTCTGTGGAATCGAGTTTGCCCTCTAAAATCAAGGGATTTCAAGGACCCCTTTAATGATTTCTTTGCATTTTCCCACCTCTTCACCTATTGCAACCGGTGGGCAAGAAAATCGGGCCCATGCCAACCACGTTTTAGGGTTAAATCACCCCTGTAAATAAGGTTCACCTTCTCTAGGTACGCAGTTCTTTTTTGTTTGTTTCTGGTTCACAGTTCTTTTCTGTTCATTCTTCTACTATGAAAGATTTGCAATAAACGATCCATTATATCCCTCCATTATGCTTTCAGATTTCCTCCAGTACCCTGTTCCAATGCTTCTTGTGTCACCAGCTTCGAGCAGCTTCCCCCAACACCTTTCTTTGACTTCAATTCTTAAAATGAGAATGATGACATGGTTCCTAACTCATAAGTTGGGGCAACCATGCAGAGACCATGCATCACTCATCAATCCATCAAGGAATGGGATTTTTGAGTACCGGATCAATGGCAGCCCTACAACATCCCCAAATAAATTTCTCACCATGAATCCACAACAATGCACATGTATGTAAATCAACACAAGCCAAATGTTGGAGTTTCTTCAACTGCTACTACATGAGGACAATCATCCAACACCAACCAATACCAGCAAGCAAGTGCAAAGAAGAAAGAAAGTGACAAGGTGAAGCCTTCATCAAGTCGCTTACATTGGGATCTTCGCATGTCCCTAATTCTAGTGGAGGCCAAGAATGAGTATGAAATAAAGGTTGGTTCATGATTGGGAAACCAATAACATTTACATACGTAAAGTCAACCAATCCTTTAAAATAAACTTGAAAACAAGGAAGACTCATCCTATGGGTCGAGGCATTCTTGCTAGTAATTTTGACAACTATCTGAATCGCTTCTAGTCAACAACATGTTCAAATGTTGCACAAGTTGTTGGATACTGAAGATGAGAACCATAACTACAAGCCTCAAAGCCTGACGAATATGAGGATTGAATTCGTCTTGAAAACCATGGACATTGTTCCACAAAAGCTTTGAACAAGGTTTGCCAAGCTGGACGTGATGGAAATAACCTCTCCATATTCATGCTAAGTGTAGCATCCCTTTTGGGAGTAAAGCTTGTTTTTGGAAACCATGGTTATTCTTCCACAAAATTTTGGAATAATTTTTACCATTCTGGAACGGATAGAAATAACCTCTCCCTATTCATGCTAAGTGCAAACGTCGCTTTTGGGAGCAAAAGATGACTTTGAACTATGTGTAGCTAGCATTTATCTAGCCAAGACTCCTCCTGTGGAAGGATCAACTTTTGCATTATCCACAATCACCCAGCCAAGAAAGGGAAAACCATATAGAAATCCTATGAAGTATCCTTTCCTCATGGAGATGGATCTTCATTGTTGGCTTTGCTATGTTGAGGCCCTTGAGTCACATGAAACCTACGACTAACCTCAATAATATCACCCTTCCACGCCAAGCCTATAAAGGTCATGAGGAGGAGCCCACAAGCTCCGAGCAAGCCAAGCTTTATTAAGGTACCTGACACAAGCTCAACAAAGTCAAGGGGATGATGCAAAGAAGGAAGCAAAACTCAAAGAGCTCACCAAGTCTCAAAAGGAAGACCTAAGAAAAGTGCACGAGGACTTCAAGTCCTACAATATCAGGGACAAAATGGCACACAGCAAGAAGGCTCAAAAAGCCCAAGTAGAGAGCCCATGCCTCATATAACAATCCCATAGAGGTCAAAGAAGTAAATACCACTAGCTTTGGTGAAGAACCTAAGCTAGTATTTATTGGCAAAGACCTCACTGCTCAGCAAGAAGAAGATTTGATAGCCTTGCTTAGGGAACTTGCTCAAGTAATTCTAGGATGTTTTTACAAGGAAATACATTCACATCAAAAGTAGTGAAACAAACCATCCATGAGGCACAAAACCATCCAAACAGAGAGCCTATCACATGAGTCCTATGCACGAACAAATCGTCAAAGAAGAGCTAGACAAAGAGATCAACGGGGGATTTGTGTATGAAATTAAGCACACCCAAGTGGTTGTTGCCACCGATAGTAGTGATCATTACCAAAAAGAACAAAAAGCTTTTAGTGTGCATTAACCTCAAAAAGTTTAATGTCACCATAGTTCATGATCTCATTACCCCTTTCCATACACTGACTACATGTTAGAAAGAGTCATGGAGTATAAGCCTCTTGGATGGCTTCTCAGGCTACAACCAAGATCCAATTGACAACATCATTTGCTCTACAGAGTGGGGGAGTGTATACATATCGCACATCTTGCCATTTGGCTTAACCAATTCCCATGCCACCTTATAAAACTTTTTGATTTGTATAGCCTATGCACGAACAAATCGTCAAAGAAGAGCTAGACAAAGCCTATGCACGAACAAATCGTCAAAGAAGAGCTAGACAAAGAGATCAACGGGGGATTTGTGTATGAAATTAAGCACACCCAAGTGGTTGTTGCCACCGATAGTAGTGATCATTACCAAAAAGAACAAAAAGCTTTTAGTGTGCATTAACCTCAAAAAGTTTAATGTCACCATAGTTCATGATCTCATTACCCCTTTCCATACACTGAAAGAGTCATGGAGTATAAGCCTCTTGGATGGCTTCTCAGGCTACAACCAAGATCCAATTGACAACATCATTTGCTCTACAGAGTGGGGGAGTGTATACATATCGCACATCTTGCCATTTGGCTTAACCGATTCCCATGCCACCTTATAAAACTTTTTGATTTGTATAGCCGTCAAGGATCTCTTTTGGAAGATCTTGGAGATATTCATTGATGGCCAATGTGTGCACTTAAAGTGGAAGGATCATCTTGCTCATGTCAAGGTAGTCTTTGGGAGATGCAGACTCTATTACATCTTTTTGAACCCAATCAAGTATAAATTCTAGTTTAAACATGGTGTCATCCTTGGACACATTGTATCCAAGAATGACATCTCGACATATGAGAACAAGATCCATATGATCTTAAAGTTACCACACCCACAAAGGAGGTGCAAAGATTCATGAGGCATGTACACTATTTTAGAAGGCTCATCTTCTTGTATGATGCCATATATGCCAAACCCACTCTTGTATATGTTGTTGATTATCTTCAAATGGACAGATGAATGGCAATGGGTATACAAAAAATTGAAGAAGGAATTAGCAAGAATACACATCTTGAGATAGTTTGCTATTGGATGCATGTTAGCATACCCAAGGGAGAACAACATGGATTTCCCTATGACCTACTCAATTAAGTTGAATGCAATTACATAGCACTAAGAAAGAGGGGTTAGCCATGGTATATGTTGTAAAGAAGCATAGACATTATCGCTTGGCCTACCAAGTTTGTTTTCTTTGTCGACCCATCAAGTACAACTTTATTTGGTGATGAACAAAACTTCAACACAGGGCACATCACCAGATGGTCGCTTAATCTTTTGACATTTGATTTTACTATCACTATGCAAAAGGGATCCGTGCATGTCCATGCCGACGATCACCTTTCTAGAACACCCCCTCTAGGAGTGCAAGATGATCTTCCTGATACTCCATTATTCCACATTGACAACGTACTAGAATGGAGTGAAGACATTACCCACTTCTTGGCCAATGGATTTCCAATTGGCCAAGAAATTTCCTAGCAAGAAGGACATAGCCAGACACCCTCATCAGGAAGGCACCCCCTATCAATTGATAGCAGGAACGATTTATAAGAAGAGTGAAGGTGGCATCACGAGGAAATGCATTCATAAAGATAAATTTGTCATCGCTCCTGAGAGCAAGCCCATTCTGGCATAGGTGAAGGAAAATTTACTGGGGACACGATTGCATGCCCCCTCAAGGTCCTCCAAACAGAACTGTAGTCACCTACACTTGTAATAAGGCATAAACTTAAGGGTACAAAGAGGTTAGCTACTTTAGTGAAACTAAGTGAGGAAATATTGCGATCTGCATGTGGATTGATGATTGAAAAACTACACTATAAGAAATAGTTTGATGATAAAGAACAAGTTGCACTCTACACTATGGGCCTAGCACACCGCATACAAGGTGGCTATCAGCATCATATCTTTCCAACTTCCATTCGGGCTTGGTGTAATCATGCCAATGGAACACTTGGTTCTAAGACTTGGAATTTTAATAATGTGTAACCTTAAGGGTACAAAGAGGTTAGCTATGCTAGTGTAACTAAGCGAGGAAAGATTGTGATCTACATGTGGATTGATGGCTGAAAAACTGTAGTGTAAGAAATAGTTTGACGATAAAGAACAATTTGCACTCTGCCCTATGGTCCTAGCACACTGCATACAAGGTGGCTATCAAGAGCATAGCTTTCCAGCTTCCATTTGGGCTTGGTGTGGTCATGCCAATGGAACACTTGGTTCTAAGACCTAAGCATAACCTCAAAGGAAACACTCTCACAAAGAGGTTAGTTGCATTAGCACAACTAAGAGAGCAAAGATTATGATTTGCATATGGATTGATGGTAAAAACAACTACAGTGCAAGAAATAGTTTGATGATAAAGAACAAATGTATGAATGTAGAAGAAATGGTACTTGTGTACTATGTTAATAACACCACACTAAAGCTTGAGTATGGAGGCCAAGGTCCCTACTGAGTCACTGAAATTTCTCCTCAAGGTTCAGTAAAGGTAGAGACCCTGGATGGGGCAAAGATGGAAGGATATTTCAAAATGCTACTATGGACCTCTTAGTTGGGCATGCTCTATCAAATTCACAAGATAAAGGATGAGAAACGAGAGGCTATAAAACCTTGAGGT
Source organism: Cibotium barometz (assembly GCF_041138505.1). Classification (NCBI taxonomy): domain Eukaryota; kingdom Viridiplantae; phylum Streptophyta; class Polypodiopsida; order Cyatheales; family Cibotiaceae; genus Cibotium; species Cibotium barometz. The sequence continues at coordinate 58,242,697 of NC_141055.1, forward strand.
AAATTCCCGACATAAAAAGAACCATTCATCAAAATGCTACTAAGGACCTCTCAACTGAGCATGCTCTATCAAATTCACAAGAAAAAGGACGAGAAATGAGAGGCTACATGACCTTGAGGTAAATGCCCAACATAAAAAAAACCAAAGAGGCCATAGGCCCCCCAAGCATACAAATCTCTATACATGTAGTCAATCTTCACAATATGTGATCTAAGAGATAGAAACAATGGTGGAACATGCTCACCTTAAATTAGAGTTCCCCTAGAAAGACCACCTAGGTATGTGGCCAGCCTTGGTTAACACTGAGGCTAGTTAAATAATATCTTATCTTCAGACCTCATTAGGCCACCCACCCCTCACACCATTCATAGAGCGACCATCACCATGGTAGACAATTCCCAATCCATAACCGTCAAATTATTTTGAGATGGAGTTTTTCATTCGACCTAAACCTTCATCTTGTAAGTTTTATGTGACCGTCGTAGGGACACAGAAAGAATGCATCATCCTGGCAAAGAAGAACCACTACACTTGAGCTTCATTCGACCTAAACTTGCATCTTGTAAGTTTTATGTGACTGTCGTAGTAGGTACATAGAAAGAATGCATCATCCTGGCAAAGAAGAACCACTACACTCGAGCTTCACCATGGAATGGTCACCATACCCTTGCTGAATAAGGATACCACAAACCCTTCAAAATCCCAAGCCTCATCATCTAACTACATACCAGCATCTCAAGTAACCCCTAACACTCAACACTCCTCTTGACTCAATGCATTGGCTACCCCCAACCATTAGATAGAGATGTAGAAGGTTGTGGTAAAACACAAAAACCACCCCCCACATGTCAACATCACAATGGACATTTGGGGAGGTATAATAAGGAGTAGGTTCCCAACATTACCATGGCTGGCTAAGGAGTAGGTTCCCAACAGTACCATGTCTAGCTAAGCATGGCTAGCTAAGGAAACAGTACCATGTCTAGCTAAGCATGGCTAGCTAAGGTACCTTTGACACTAAAGTAAAAGACATGGTAGCTACCATTTGGTTCGAAGCTACCTATGTGCACAAATCTACCAATTAGGATAATAGATCAGATTAATCGCTCTTGCATGAAGCCTCTCTCTGACATAGTGATAAAGCACTTCAATGTGCTTGGTCCTAGCAAAAGAAAGACATGATTATTTACAACTATCATTGCAAGTAATTGGTCCTAGCAAAATAAAGACATGATTATTTGCAAAACTACCCATTGCACTCTAACTATCAGTGAAAATAGTAGTAGGGAAATCTAAAAGGACACAAAGATCTGCCATCAATCTTCTTAGCCATACACATTCAACTATCACAATGAATTTTGTTCTATATTTAGCTTCACGGAATGATATTTCCATAGTTGGGTTGTTTCTTGCTTAGTCAAGATATGCACAAATTACCAAGAAAGAAGCAATTTCCAGATGTGGTGTATCATAATTACCTACCCACTCAAAATCACTGAAGGCCTACAGTTCTAAATCACCCCCCTTAGCATAGAACAATCCAAGATCTTGAGTGCCTTGCAAGTATATGAAGATACATTTAACTGTCAGCCAATGCTTAGTGCCTCGATAATGCATGAATTTTGAAAGTTCTGACACACCATACTAGATGTCTAGCCAAGAGTTTCACAAATAGATTAGGCCTCCAACAGCTTGATCATAAGAGGTTATGTTGAATGGTTCACAGGTATCCTATAGACTAAGTTTTACACTAGGTTCCATTAGTGTAGAAATTGGTTTGCAACTTTCCATATTGGACCTCTTGAGAGTAGTGCTTTGATGTACCTTGACTAAAGTTTGCATGGACCTACAAGGATCTCCCACGGATGGACCCAGACATTTTCACTCACAGAATTCCACTAAAAGAAGGCAGTTGGCCAATCAGGAAGGGCATTTACCGCATGAATCCAAAATATTCAAAAGTGGTGAAGAAAGAGCTAGACAAGATGGAAGAGGCTGGTATCATTGTTCCAATTGAGCCCTCAGAATGGTTGTCACCTATAGTGGTCATTCCCAAAAAGAAGGCCAACAAGATCAAGATATGTGTAGACTTCAGACCCCTCAATCAGTGCACAATCAACGATGGGTTTCCCTTACCCTTCATAGAGAGGGTTTTGGAAGATTTGGCTGGCCATGTGCTCTATTCCTTCATGGGTGGCTTTAGTGGTTATAACCAGGTAGTGATGGATGAGAAGGATCTCAAGACAGCATTTGTCACACAGTGGGGAACATATGCTTACAAAATGATGCCCTTTTGTCTTCTCAATGCCCCAACCTCCTTCCGGAGGACCACCACCAAGATTTTCCAAAAGTATTTTTGGATGACTTCTCTAACTTTGATGGGAAAAAAGGCATGCTAAGGGTGGTGGTTCTAGAGGAACACCTGCCTCCACTCACTTTGGTGCTCGTGAAGTGCAAGGTATCCGGTCTCCACCTTCAAGTGCCACTTCCTTGTGGATCATGGTGCATTGCTAGGTCACATCATCTCAGGCAATGGTCTTTCTCTGGATCCCGACAAGATCATTGTTATTCTCAGATTAGGTCCTCCGTCCAATCATTATTATTCTTAGATTTTCCACTCAACCACTTGCTCCACTTGGATGTTGAAAGATCCATGTCCCCTCCGCGCAACGAATTTTGGGGTACTAGCAGTGGACATAGCACTCTTGCACAGGGCAGGGTCCCTCACTGGGGGCCTCGCCTATGTATATCCGGACAAGAGACTAATCCCTCGGTTGTTCCAAAACCGAACCCAGAAAGACTTCCCTCGCCCGGAAAGCACGGGCAATTCCCCCAGGATATTTTTACTCTAACGTTGTCAAGAGCCTTAACTAACACTGATTTGACCGAACCCGTAAGTCCCATAGTCAAATCAAGGAAAAGACTTGCACTTGGATCATAGAGACCAACGTTTTTTTCCTCATTGAGAGGCACAGCCGTTAATTCTTTTCCATAGAACAATTTTTATCCGGGATTTATGTATCTATCGTACCATAACAGAATTGAGTCTCATTTTTGGGATCCATCAGTCCAGCCAATCTCGTGGGTTAGCCAACCACCCCATCCACTGTAGTGATGGGATCCATTCAAGAATTTGGTTAGGTTTTGTACTGGGTACTAGGGAAAAGAGTTCCCAGGCCCCCTAGCCGGATATTCATGCAAACTTAAAACTAGTCACACCACTTACACACCCAATATGAAATTGCCTTTTTCAACAGATTCAACTGTCTTTAAAACAATATGTTTTTCACAGTTTCAGCTGTCTTTAAAACAATCTTTTTAATGAAACTATAGTATCACTCATCATAATCCTCCAAAATATCTGGTTGAATCGTAATTTCCAAATTTTCCTTCATCGGTGTACCTATGGCATCATTGGCAACCAGAACGCTCACCGCATGTCCACTCAGGGGTCTTTTCGATAGTTTCTAGCTCATAGTACCCGGCAATATATTCACTTATAAAAATCAAAATGGAATCTCCATTGAAGATCAGCAAGATCAACCAACAGATCCATATAAAAGAGCCATGGACTCATCCGTTGAGGACCAGCAAGGTCCATATAAAAGAGCCATGGACTCATCCGTTGAGGACCAGTAAGGTCAATCAACCAGATCCATGCCCGAATTCAGAAAACAACTCTTACTCCTTGTTCCAATATCTTCCACGACGCACGTGTGGGTATCTTCGGCAACCCAGAGCCCGAGCACCGTATGGTCAGCATCCTCTAGGATCCTTCGCAGGTTACCTACCGCTTCACTCATAGGCCGCTTCCTTAGTCCCTCATCCATCGTACCTCATCCATCGTACCGAAAGCTCACCATTTAAATCCAACCGAGGCTGGTCAAGACCTCGACCGACCTTGCTACGCAAGACGTCCTCCGTTGACTCTCCGTCAGCTATTGCAAATTTAACAGACAGGTCTCCACGACCTCATTCACAAGACGGTCAAAATGCTTCCCCAATATTATTGACATAAAACAGTCATTTAAAAAAACAAGTCATAATTACAGTTTCTATAACGAACTCTCGTCTTTCCACATTGTTCCACATCAATCCACATCCAATTCATATGTATTCCCATTCTTATCCAATCACATCATTTTCCAATCATATGTATTCCCATTCTCATCCAATCACATCATTTTCCAATCTCATCACATCATTTTCCAATCTCATCACATCTTTCCTCATTTATCCTCATCACAACTCATCCACTCGCATCTACCCATATTCACATCTCATCACACCTCATCCATTCACATCACATCTCATTCATTCACATCTATCCTGTTTCACATCACATCACATATCATCCATTCACATCCCATATCATTCATTTACATCCCGATTCACATGACATCACATCTCATTCATTCACATCTATCCTGTTTCACATCACATCACATTCATTCACATCACATATCATCCATTCACATCCCATATCATTCATTCACATCTCATTCATTCACATCCCGTTTCATTCTCAATTTCATACGAGAATTCCTCGAATTCTATAACCTCGATCCACAGATCAGTTCGAAGGGTCTCAAACTTAGTTTCAGATTTGGCGGGAGTTTTGAGTGTATTTTTCTAAACTGGTCACACCTTTCCTCGAAACTGACGAAAGAGTTTGGTCTTGGTCATAGTGTGATTCAAGGTTCGAGTCGGATAAGATTTTTTCTGAACTATCTTTCTCGAAAAGGTTTGATAATTCAATTACTATTTTACTGAATTTCTTTCTTTGAATATTCACTTAACTCATTTCTAAATTAGTTACAAATTCCAATGAGGAATAGATTAATCATTTATCTGAATATTTTGATCTCGATAGATTTCTTGATTTTTTTTTTACAATCCGTGTGAATATAAAACGATAGAAATTTCTCTCTTTGAGTATTTAATTATTCATTTATCAAATACTCGTAGAATTTAAACATAAAATTTAAGATAATTCTAATTTTGATATAAAAATTCTTTATGCATAAAAATCAACTTCAATGGGAATAACACTTTTATTTTTAAAAAAATCCTTTTATGCATAAAATCAAATTTAATAGGAATAACACTTTTAAAATAAAAAGGATTTCTTTATGCATCTATTTATGCATAAAAATCAAATTTTATAAGAATAACACTTTTATAATAAAAAAAATTCCTTTATGCATCCCACCTGGAGAGGATTAGGCCAAAAACAATTGAATTATTAAAAAAATCAATGTAGATGGCTCAGGACAGTATGAGTAGAGTAACAGTGCATAAACACCATTAAGCTTTTACAAAGAGGGAGGCTTCTATTTATAGGAAAAAGTGAGCCTCTAACCAAGCAACCTGATTCTAGAATTTTCCAGATCAGTTTGGTCAATTTTTGACCATTTTTGGATCAGTTCAGCTTACTTTTTGGATCTAGTTTTGAAACAGGAGAGAGGAGAGATGAAAATATCTCATTTTATTGATTAAAATTGGGGGTAATGATGAGAAAAAGGCGCCTACTTCATGAGGGGAGATCCCCACATTGAGGTGTCAAAAAATCAGTTTTTTAATTCTTTTCTTTGGTCCTTAGTCCACTCTTCATCTTATGTGAGCATTTACTCATTGTTGGGGGTTTTTCTTTTATTCTTCAATTTATCTCCTCCCTACACTTGGATTGATCCTATTGGCCCATAAGAACCCTAATTGGACCATAATCTAAAAATTTTTGAAAATCTAGACCCTTAGGCTAAGGTCCTTGATACCTATTTTCAATTAATTCCAATTGCACATTGGAAAGTTCTTTTTGAATTTCTATTTTAGGGAAAACCATTTTAGACACTAGGAGGATTTTTATATCCAAAAATATTCCAATTTTAAATTACCTCCCTCTAGACCTTTTCTCTCTCCAGGCCAAAATAGGGTAAAACGGGATCTTTCTTTTATTTTAGAGAGGGGAATAATTATAAGATCAGAAGGGAAGATTCTTACACTTGCACACCTCAAAAGCTGGAGGGAGGAATCTTATAGATGTTCCCTTCCATTGGGGCTCGGATAAAGAGAGAGCCTTTACTTTTCTCAAGCACATGCTGGTGCACACTCTGATACTCATCACCCCAAATTGGGAATTGATCTTCCATGTGCACACGGATGCCAGTGTAGAAGTAGGAGCAGTGCTAGCACAGCCAGATGTAGAGCTGAAGATGGATGAGCCTATCCACTATGCAAGCAAGCAGCTCAATCGGGCCGAGAGAAACTACTCCACCACAAAGCAGAATGGTTTGGCCATAGTGTACTCATTTCAAAAATTTATAGATTATTTATTAGGGCATCACTTTGTGGTGATCACAGACCATCAAGCATTGAAGCATTTGTTGAATAAAGCCCAGGTGGCCGACAGGATCTGGAGATGGCTCCTTCTCTTTCAAGACGTTGACTTTGAGATTATGGTCCAGGGAAGGACCATGTCATGGTGGCTGATCATTCATCTAGAATCCCAAGTGGGGAGCCAGCCTCTGAAGAAGGGATATGTGATGATCTCTCGGCGGATGTTGTTTGCAGTGGATGCCACCTCTACTTGGTATGAGGACATTATGATGTTATTGAGCACAACTAGGTTTCCCCAGAATGTCGATGCCAAGGCAAAGAGGAGGCTTTTACTTAAGACTAGGCCTTATCAACTCATTACCGGATAGTTATTCAAGATGGGCAAGGATGAAGTGTTAAGGAGATGTGTCAACCCTCATGAGGTTCCCCTCATCATGGAGGATGCGCATTCTGGACCAGATGGAGGTCACTTGCCTGGCCATGTCACCGCCTGGAAGATCATGCAATCTGGTCTATGGTGGCCCTCCCTGTTCTCTGACTGCAAAAAGTGTATGCAACAATGTGACATATGTCAAAGTTCTGGACCCAAACCAAATAGTAGACACTACCTACCTCTCCATGCTTCCCCACCCTGGGAGCCCTTCGATAAGTGGGGCATTGATTTTGTGGGACCCATCACCCCAAAGTCCCACCCCACTGGGTGCGAGTACATTTTGGTGACCACTAACTATGGGATTGAATGGTAGAGGCACTCGGGACAACACCACTCTCACAGTGGCCAAGTTCCTGTATGAGAGCATCTTCACCATATTTGGGTGTCCCATAGAAATCATCAGTGAGATAGAGGGAAACATTTTGTGCACGAAGTCATAGATACCTTGGTGGCACGTTATCAAATCTTCCGGGTCCTATGCTTACTACCCCATGGCTAATCGAACAAGTGGAGAGCACCAACAAGGTCTTGTGCAAGTCATTTTACGAGTAGCCAATGAGCACTCTCACCAATGGGATCAAGCCCTCTTGGGAGTATTGTGGGCATATTGCACAGCTTACAAGGAAACCACTTCACACACTCCATTGCAACTCGCTTTTGGGGGCTAGAGGCCATATTACCTTTTAAATTTAATGCAAGATCATCCAGAGTGGGGCAGCCTAGGGTCACCCACCTATCACCCTGCATACTCTGCTCGGCAGGCGCAGCAGGTCGAAGTCTTTGAAGAGACCCGCCAACTCGATCAAAGGGCCACAAAGGTGGAACAACTTTGACGTAAAGCGTGGCATGATTGACACTTGAGACTTCCCCAATTCTCTGAAGGTGACTTGTCTCTGGTCTACAATTCTAAATATTTTAAAAAGTCTTGGAAGTTGGTGTATGCTTGGCAGGGTCCCTTCCGGGTAGTGGAGCTATTGCACATGGGTGCGGTGCAACTAGAAACTCTCCAAGATGCCTCCCTTCCGTTTGGTGAACTAGAAACTCTCCAAGGTGCCTCCCTTCCGTTTGGTGAACGGCTCTAGGGTGAAGAAGTATTGGCCTCCTCGGGTGTGATAAGTCGACATAAGCGGTCATGAATGACACACATTGTACATATATTTTTTGTAATCTTCTTTATCACTTTATTGGTGTTCTTTGCATTTTTCTTTTTCTCCCTTGGGTGACATGGTTGCCTCCCATCTCCATCGACCACCCTACTCCATCCCCTCTCACTTCTCTCCTCGGCCCTCGTCACCAACCAACCCCCCCCTTCTCCTCAATCAAAAAAATAAAAAAATAAAAAAATCCCCCTTAGTAAAATTTTCCCCAAAAAAAAAAAACAAAACAAAAAACCAAAGAAAAAAAACCTCTCTTAGTATTTATTTTATTTTATTTTTTCCAAATACCAAACAAAAAAAATCCCCCGTTAGTTTACAAAACAAAAACAAAAAACAACCCAAAAAAAACACAAAACTTCTCTCTCTCTTTCCCCCCCCTTCTCTCTCTTTCCCCCCCCCTATCTCTCTCCCCCACCAACCATGCACCCCCTCTCTCTCTCACTCGCACACACACCCCCTCACCTTCCCACACTCCCTCTCTCCCCACCGACCAAACACCCCACCCCTCTCCATCTCTCCCCACCGACCACACATCTACCCCCTCTCTCTCACTCGCACACCTCCCTCGCGTTACTCCCCACCAACCCCCACGCCCCCCTCACTGACCAAGCCCCCCCCTTACCTCTTCCCCACCAACCACACCCCCACCCCCTCTCTCTCTCACTCACATAGCCCCCCCTCACCTTCCCACACTCCCTCTCTCCCACCGACCACACACCCCACCCCTCTCTCATCTCTCCCCATAGACCACACAGTCGTCCCCTCTCTCTCACTCGCACACCCCCTCTTGCATCACTCCCCACCGACTCCCATGCCCCCCTCACCGACCAAACCCCCCCTCTCTCACCTCCCCCCACTGACCAACCCCTCCCTCCTCTCTCTCTCTCTCTCTCTCTCTCTCTCTCTCTCTCTCTCTCTCTCTCTCTCACACACACACACACCCCACTCTCTCTCGAGTGCAGCCCCCCCTCTTGCGTAGCGGATCAGCCCCCTCTTTCACTCACTGACCCCCCCTCTCTAGACTCACCCAACCCCCCTCATTTCCCCCCTCTTGCTTTGCTACTGATTGACCCCCTCCACCCCCACTCTCCCTCTTCGTCCCCCCCCCCACGCCCCTCCCTCACTGACCATGCAGCCCCCCCTCTCTCACCTCACCCCACCGACCTCTCACTCATCGGCCGGCCAACCCCCCTCTCACCCGCCGCCGCCGACCCCACCGACCACTCCCCCTCTCACCCGCCCCCCCTCTCCTTCTCTCTCTAGCGCAAAACCCTCCGGAGCTCAAGTCCTAACCCTAATTTGGAGCTCCCGCTATGGCCAAACAGCTCAAAGGAGAGCAGATCCACCAAGTTCCAAGGGGCCTTCAGTGTCTTCGACAAGGATGGCAACGGTCGTATCACCAAGCACTGGGAACTGTGATGCACCGCTTGGCCAAAACCCCACAAGAAATGAGTAATGAGGTGGACGTTGTTTCTCAATCTCATGGTCCAAAAGATGGACACTAATTCTAAAGAGGAACTTCAGCTCACTTCAAGCTTTTTGACAAGGATCAGAATGACTTCATTTCTACACAGCAGAGCTTCATCTCATGTGATGACAAATCTTGGTGAGAAGCTGGCTGATGAGAGGTGGATGAGATGTGCTTTCGCTGCTTTTGGAGAATGGGGCTATGGTGGATGCCTTGAATCATCACAACCAGACACCATTGATGTTTTCTTTCAAGCATGGAAGAGTAGCTTGCATTGAGCTGTGGTGGAAGGCGGAGCTAATGTCCTCATATTTGATGCATCTTGTGGGAGGACTTGTATGCACTACACTGCAAAAAGTGGGCACCTCCCTTGCCCTTAGATAATCTTGAAGCAGCCTCAAATTTGGGAGCACGCCTTTGCATTTTGCGGCCTGAGGTGGGTCAACTGAATGTGTAAAAAAGATTCTAACATGCGGTGCAACCATGCAAAGCTGTTTAATGTTGCCCTTTATGTCGCCGCAACATTAAACAGCTGACACGAGCCTAACCCAAAGAGGTAGAGCAACAAGGGGAGATAGGTAACAAAGAGGACAAGCAACAAGTGGAGAGTGAAAAGGATGAGGACAAGGATCTGAGCAAGGTAATTGCTGCAAATAGGGCCAAGAAGCCTGTAGATGTTGGAAGTAGCAGACCAAACCCTAAACCCTACACTGGTTTTGCAGGCCTCATCCCATACCACTCAAGATGGTTGATTCGGTCTTGAGTATTTTTATTTTTTTTGTTTGCCTATGGGCATGTACAAGCCATGGCCATGTTTCATTTTGTATCTTTGTATGCCTAGACTTTGTGCCGGAAGTTTTGCCTAGATGAAGTGGCCAGTGATGATTATGGTTTAGTTGGTTTGTGCTTCTATTGGTATAAGAGTAACCTTCCTGTCAAATGCTTTGCCTAGGGACAACAGTGGTAGTACAGGTAGCAACTGCAATGGTGTGGTAATACAGACAGGTAATATAGACAGAGATGGCTTGCTGGATATGAAGTGCCCAGGAGCTCAGTTCAATCATTTTTTCCATAGCTAGCTTGCTAGATGAAGTTGCCTAGGAGCCCAGTTGAATCATTTTTATTATTTGCGTATCTCTCCAAAAGGAAAGATCATTGTATGAGGTATGTCTGGGAGCCTGCGTGGTGCTGAATGTTTTGCTAGGAATCTAGCTTGCCAGAGAACCACCTATTTTTTCTGTGACATTCACCAGGATGGTGAATTGAGTAGTAGTGGGCGATCTATGAACATGAAGCCAAGTCCTCCACACTCGACCAAGAGCCTCCCACTATCACCTCCAACCTCTCCGATCGCCATCACCACTGGTGCCCTCTGACATATCTGACCCTCCAATAGCCACATCACCGCCCTCCCAATATCTCCAACCCATCGAGTCCTCCAACTACTAGTGGCACTTACGATGTGCATGTCCAACTCCGATGGTCCTCATGGAGGCAACACCCCTCTCCCTTTCCGAAGGTAGGGCGAGATCCTCTTTGAGCAACATCTCCCTATGGAAGATCTTCCCTCCACACAATATGATGAGGGTTGGGACTTCGAGAAGGAGGATACCCAAGGGGGAGTTAAGGGGAGAACTCTCTCCGTAGTGTAGCACATTCTGGCTAGTAGCACATTCGCTAGTGTATCACACACTCTCTTGTAGCACATTCTCTGGTGTGTGACATACTCTCTGTTGGAGTAGAGTCTCTCTTACATCATTATTTTCGGCATTTTGGTATACAATGTTATGCTCTTGTGATGTTTTGTCTATCTCTCTATGTGAGTGAGGTGAGTGAGTGGTCAGTGGTGGGTGTGGTGTGAGTGAGAGGCCTGTACGGATACTACGGTGCTAGGTGGTGGTCGAAGAGCATGGTAGACAGTGTAGAACATAGGTCTTGCATGTCTAGCCAGTGAGGTCGACTCATCCTTGGTGGGTATACTTCCTTGAGAGGATCTATGCTCCCTTTCCCCCAACCCTAGTGTTTGTGGGGATAGTCCGCGAGTTCCCTAGCAACAAGGACCGGCAAAGTCATCCACACCACCAATAGAAATGTGGCCAAACCTACCATGCCATAATTGGGCATCTTTCATTGCATTAGAAGTGTCTACCAAATAATCAACATCACACTTGTCATATATGTACAATTTGTAAAAACCACTAGTGTTAAAGATCCAGTAAGAATAATCCATTTGTTCTATTCTTTGTCTCACAGACAATGCATTTACCATCTGTAAATTCATTAAGACCCCCCCTTTCTAGATTGGGCATAGAAAGTGGATTCTTTTTAATTCCTAGAATGAAAAGTACGTTTTGAAGACGATGATCCTCACCACTTGAAGTAGCGAGAACTATCTCACCAACACCTTTGACAGGGTAAGAGGCATTGTTGGCACACATAATAGTGTGATCACTTTACGTAGTCTCTATACATTTGGCCAAACTTCTTTGAGAAGTTATGTGCTTAGAAGCACCACTATCAAGAAGCCAACTACCAGAGATAGTTGCGTTGAGATATGCATCATGTTCAAGATTTTAATTGCAAATAGTGAGAAGCCAATTGTCAGAGACAATTGCACTAAGATATGCACCCTAAGATTTTATTTGCAAATAGCCATTAGTGAGAAGTCTTTATGGAAAATGACATTAGCAGAGTCCTCTTTCTTGGAACTCTGATTGTTAGGGGCAAAACTATTGGAACCATTGTTGGATTCCTTTTCCTTCTTTTCCTTATTTTGAAGTTTGAACCAATTTTCAATTGCATCACTGGTCTTCTTACAATACCGGCAACAAGTAACCTTCTTTGGTTGTTTGGAATCACCCTTAGCCTTCAAAAATTTTGTTGGAATTTGTCTTTTACTGAAATTTCTTGCCTTTATCCTTGGTTGTTAGAGCTTGATCACTACTAGAGCTTGATCACTACTAGAGCTCTCATAGACATTCTTTCTGGACTGTTTCTCCTTAGGTAGCCCCTTACTTTGATGCCTCAAAGCCTTCCAAAACCAATCATCATGGGGCCTAGGTCTCCCTCTCACCTTGCAATTCATTGGGTCCTACCACAACATGGACAATTCATGGGAGGTCGAGATGCTAGATGGGTCACATTATCAGATCACACTCACTGAGAATCTCGTTAGAAGAGCCCTACACCTCCTAACCATCTCATCAAAGTTCCACAGTGGAAAGGAGCCATGGCCATGGTTTGGCTCTTGGTCATCAAAGAATGGGACACCAATATGAATTGGTACCCCCAGTCTATGTGCTCACTTTCCTCACTAGGGATCAACATAATAGGGTGCCACTCACCATCCTAGCCAAGATACTTTCATGCCGATTGAAAAATTGGCTCGAAGCCTTTACCAATGAACTCAGGCTCAACAAGAACTTGACAGGCAAGGTACATTGGCCCAAACCCTTTACCAGTGAACTCAGGCTCTGCAAGAACTTGATAGGCAAGGTACATTGTGTCCACATGCTTACACATATCCTTTGATAGGCCACCATTGGCAAAACTCTTCCACATGCTTACACATATCCTTTGATAGGCCACCATTGGCAAAACTCTTCCACCCCTTGTATCTTATGAAGTAGGATCTCTTGTCAACAACCGCGCAAGCCTCAACTTCCCCAAAAGAGGCAAAAGCTAGAGACATCCCGAAACCCCTTAGTCTCTTCACCAAGGCCACCCATAGAGGACCACCCTCCTTCAACCGCCCATGCACTTCTTAAATAAGAGTAACCATGGCTATTCCCAAATCTAATCAAGAGGAGGATCATATTGGCTCTGCAACAAGTGATATGTTTGAGCCAGTTGACTACTTTGCACAAGATCCACATTAGGAAGAGGTGTTTGGAGCCCAAGACGAAGATGCCCACCAAGAAAGTCACCAAGTGATAAGAAGGCTTCCCTCGCCCTCCACAAATCCACCACCCACTCCCATATCATCCCAACCTCTACAACACCTACTTTGGTCGGCCTTCCACCATCAGGACCATCCCATGTCCACCTACGTAAAACTATTAAGGAATGCGATATAATAGTCTCTCACGGGCCACCTTATCCCATAAGAACTGGCCCATAATGACCTTCTAACTCCCCCATGAACTTCAGAAATCGACACTCACCGATGTAGGTCGACCTTATCGACCCTGTGGTCGAGAGTTCTAAGTGGCACATCCTCTGCCAATAACATGAGCTCAAGTGTTAGGATGAGTCTATCTAAGAAGAGTGTTGGAAGCTTAACCACTCTCAACAATTGCTTCAGGTTGTCAATGAGAAGAATGGAAAACTAGAAGCCAAGCTTAAGAAAGCAAAAAGAGCTCGTTGTTGCCGGACACCCAAGAGGAGCAAGACATGGATGGCCTCCCACAACCTAGGCACATGAAGCCCAAAGGGACCAACTCCTCAATGGATTCAAGCAAAGCTGAAGAAGAGATGCCCAACGCGTCCATGTAGATACCCAATTTTCAAAAGATTGTGAAGATGCCTTCACAAAAGCAACTAAAGAGGCAACCAAAGTCCGACGAAATGGGCAGCTTGAGAAGTGTCCTACCAAGAGTCTACCAATAGCTCCTCCATCGTAAAGAAGCCCTTATCACCCAAGCACACACTTGCTTTAGTTATTAATGGCATGCATGTTAATGGTGTGTATTGCAATCTATTTTTGGGACCTTATTGTTAATGGCATGACTGCTTCAGTTAATGGCATGTGTTGTGCAAGGAGGGTTCTCCCTCGTAAGGAAATGTCTATGGATGAGTTAAGAAAGATCTCAGTTAGATGATCTAGGCGTCACATGGTTGAGGGATTAGCTTTGAGATAAGTCCCGTATAACGACCCTTACATAAACCAGGATAAACAATCATATCCATTTTAACTTGGCAAAGAAGCTCAATTTTTATATGAAAGGCCACCTAAATACTTGGCTTAAAATGCTATATTGAAGATCTTTTCTATGTCTTCCAGTTGAAGGTTAGGTCAAGATTACAGCACACCTTCTAATCTTAATCTTTCTATTACTCTTATCTTGATCCACCACTAAATAGGGTGTCACCACCATCATGAAGGATAAAAGTTTGCATATTAGATAATAGGGAAATCCACCGCTCAAACTTGTTGGATAGGTGTCATCTCCAGATGGTGTCACGCTAGTGGCACACTCTTTAGCCTCTAGGCATTTTTGGGATTTATAGCATTCATTTCCATTTTTCCTATTTACACATTTTTGGGTGGAGGAACTTTTCTAGAGATCCGTTCATCTTGTGCCTATATATATGAGGCATTGTAGTTCATTTCTAATCAAGTTGGCTTGTGGTTCATTGATGAGTTCTTGAGTACATTGTCTCTTCTCTCATCTCTTGTTTCTCACATGGTATTAGAGCAAGGTGGTGGCGTACATAGAGCCTCCTTATCCTTCTTCCTCTCTACCTCTAGTCCTCTTCAACAACCCCGCTTTCAATGGCGTTTTTTCATTTTTTGATTTTCTGCTAAACGAATGCGTTTTTGAGGATTGTGCCCACGCAATCTACTGGAATCATCGTGGTCTATAACTTAGCAGAAGAAAGTTTTCGCAAGTTCCTCACCGTTTTTGAGTTATTCTTCGCAGACTGCCTGCATGCAGAATTATTCTTCCTCACCGTTTTTGAGTTATTCTTCCTCACCATTTTTGAGTTACTCTTCATCATCCTTGCACTCATTTAATGATGCAAAAGGCTTCAAACCAGCCCCTTACCATCCTCTACAAGTGTGTTTTTAAAGCACTTCAATCTGAGTCCTACAACTTTACTTGCGGGGTGAAAACATTGCCAACTAGTTTTCCCTACATGCGGTAGCATTTTTTTGGAGGCTTCTTGTGGAGAGATTTGTAGCCATTTCTTGGCTGTGTTTTCATCACATCAACTTCAGCCCTCTTCATGGTGTTTTGAGGTACATATTCATCCTCTTTTCTACACCTTTCTACCAACTGAAAATTCCACTTTTCTACACACTTTGTGTTTGCGTTTTTGTGGACAATCAACTCCTCCATACTCCTTCTACCTAAGGCTACATTCTCAGCCCTCTTTTGGTGGTTTCTACGGAGTCTATTGGCTCATATATCGGCTGCGTTTTGTGGCTGCGTTTTTTGCACTATCTTTGTGCATATTTTGGAGATACTTCCTTGGTGGACAGCCCATCTATTGGCTGTGTTTTTGGAGGTACGACACTTCTTCCATGTGTTTTCCCACCCTCCTCTCCCTATGTGATCTCGGAAGTCCTCTACTCCAAAAGACAAAGGCAAACTTGAAGATACTATGGATCCTACATCTCCTACGACGGTTGTGGACCGGCAACTACTACAACGGAAGTTGATGCAATTCCTTCTTCGGTAGTAGGTGCTTCTACTTTCTCTTTTCCGTCATATCCATTACCTTCTACAGATCCTTTCTCTCTTTCTTCTTTGTCCTTTATGCCTTCCTATCCACATACTTCTATGCCCTCTATGGTATATCCCCCTACATCATCTATGCCTTTTATGGCAACTTCATCTACTATGATTCCTCCTTCTACTACTTCCACTACTACTCCACTCCCCACTCAATCATATCAGCCCTTTAACCCATTCACTCAATCTTTGAGCCTTCCAAGTCTTTCCGATTCACAAAATCTTATCCCAAACAACTACCACACTTGGTCCTTGTTTATGCAACTTCTTTTGGAAAGTGCCGGGGTGTGGTCTATAATCACTTCTCCTCATATGGTGCCTTCTCAATATCAAACCTATATGGATACACGGGCCAAAGATTTACTTGTGCATGGCATGTCTACATCGGTTGTGTCTCAATTTCTTTCTACAAGGAGTACAGCTCAACAATTATGGCACGCTATACAAATGCAATATGGAAGACTTTCAACGGTTAAGATGGCTAAGTTGGAAGAAGATTTGGATAAGCTTTCTATCTCCAAATCTGACAACATAGTGGAGAAGCTTGGAGAATTCAATCAAATCAAGCGGCAACTTGAAGAGTTTGGTACATTGGTAAGCAATCCGGTCCAAAGCTACTTGCTAAATTGCCTTCTTCTTTTGAATCGTTCAAAGATAACATCTTTATTCGAGTTCCTTTCCCCTCCTTTGAAGAGACTATGGGTCTTCTTCATGATAAGTGCCTTACTCTCGCAAGCAAAACAAAAAGGACTCGGCTTTTGTAAGCCAAGGCAAGGGAAAAGGCAAAGGCAAGGGGAATGATCAACGCAAAGGCTCTAATTCCAATGCTAAAGATTCTTCAACCAAAGGCGACAAGGACAAATCAAAGGATTCTTCCAAGGAATGCACTTTCTATGGTCGTAGTGGCCATACGGAGGATCGTTGTTTTGCTAAGAAGGCGGCATTCAAGAAGGTAAGAAGCTGAACTTGAATCCAAATCTAAGGGTTCTTCTACATCAACATCTTCTCATCACAAAGACAAAGACAAGAAGGAAGACGGTAACGCCAAGGTTGCATATGTTGCTATGTCTTCTACTTCTTCATGTGACACATCACTTGTGGTGGTAATCAAAGATCTTGATACGCATACTGCGGATGAGTGGATTGCCGACAGTGGTGCTACCTCTCACATGACGAATAGTTCTTCCTTATTGGAAAACCATAAGTCTATCTCTTCATCAGTGCACATTGGTGATGCTTCGTCTCTCCCTATGATTGGTATTGGTGATGTTTCTTTTGGAGATGCTATCTTACATGATGTTTTGCATGTGCCTACTTATTTTCTATCTCTAAGGCTACTTCTAAAGGTCTTGGGGTTTACTTTGATGATGAAGTGATTGAAATCATTGATAGACAGTCACTTTCTTGTGTGGCACATGGTTATCAAAATGCTGGGCTTTATCATATAAGCTCTTTTACAGCATAGTTGCCACCACATGAGTCTCATCTTCATCAATTATTTGCTTCTCCTAAAGCACTTGTTTCTAATGAAGATAGTGATCTATGGCATTTCCGCTTTGGCCATGTTCCTCTTGCTACTTTGCAATATCTTGTCTCACATGACATGGTTACAGGTCTACCAAAGCTTCAGAAACCTCGCCATCACATTTGTTCTTCTTGTGCTCAAGGAAAGCAACATCGGGCTTCTTTTCCAGAGGAGGCTACTCATAGGGCCACACGCATACTTGAGCTTATTCATGCTGATCTTGCACGACCTATGGAAGTACAATCGCTTGGTGCATCCAAGTATTATATGCTTCTTGTGGATGACTTCTCTCGCAAATCATGGGTTTATTTCTTACCTCTAAGAAGTCTGATGCTCTTTCCCATTTCAAGGTTTGGCTTGCCCAAATGGAGAATCAAGCAAGTCAAAAGGTATCTTTTCTCAGGACTGATAATGGAGGTGAGTTTACAGCATTTGAGGATTTTCTAGCGTCAAAAGGCATACAACGACAAACCACCATACCCTACACTCCTCAGCAGAATGGTGTGGTTGAAAGAAAGAATAGAATGGTGAAGGAAATGGCCCGCTCCCTCTTACATCATGCGAAGCTACCTTCCTCCTTTTGGGGTGAAGCTATAGCTACTTCAGTTTATCTTCTCAATCGCTCTCTTACGAAAGCAGCGGACGACATGACTCCAGAGGAGGCTTTCACAGGCCACAAGCCTACTGTTTCTCATTTTCATGTCTTTGGTTGTGTTGCTCATGTGCATGTGCCTTCTTCTAAGAGGAGGACTCTTGATGCTAAGTCCAAACCTATGATATTCACAGGATATGCTTCTCACTCCAAAGGGTTCCGTTTTTGGGATCCTTCTCGTGAGGATATTGTTCTTTCACGTGATGCCATCTTTGATGAGCGTGTTTTTGGTCTTGATGAGTTACCACCTTCTACATCTCTCTCAGATCCATTTCCATCTCTTGCGCTTGAGCCTCTCTCATTCCCTACAGTCTCATCCTCATCTACACCATCAGTTCCTACTTCATCCCCTCCATCCATTTCGATTGCGACACCTCTACTACTTCATTGGATTCTACACGGACTTCTGGTCCTCCAAAATGGGTTCGCTCTCTACTTCAGGATTCAGGTATATGACTTTCAGATGCTCAACAATCTACTACACGTGTCTTACGTACACGCCCTTCAGTAAATATTGCCTTGATGTCTCATATTGGTGATGGGTTTGAGCCTGAAAACGGTTAAGGAAGCTCTTTCCTTACCACATTGGTGTGAAGCAATGCAAGCAGAAATTTCTTCTATTGAATCTAATAACACATGGCAGTTAGTTCCATGACCTTCACATAAAAAGGTCATTGGTGTTAAGTGGATTTTCAAAGTCAAGTTTCATTCTGATGGTACTCTTGATAAGTACAAGGCACGACTTGTTGCTAAAGGTTATGCTCAAAAAGAAGGTGAAGACTTTGATGAAATTTTTGCTCCTACTGCCAGATATTCTACTATTCGTGTTGTTTTTGCTCTTGCTGCACACTATGCCTGGCCTATATATCAAATGGATGTTAAATCTGCCTTCTTGAATGGAGATTTAGAGGAGGAAGTTTATGTGGCACAACCTGAAGGTTTTATTGCACAGGGTCATGAACATGATGTGTATTTATTACAAAAAGCTCTTTATGGTCTTAAGCAAGCTCCTTGAGCTTGGTATCAGAAGATTGACAGTTTTCTCCGTTCTCTACATTTTGAGAGGACTCATGCAGATCCTAATCTTTATGTGCTTATTGTGGATGATGATATATGCATTCTTGTGCTTTATGTGGATGATTTGACACTCACTGGCTCTAATTTGGACCTACTCAAATGGGTTCAAACTCAACTCACAACATCATTTGCCATGACTGATCTTGGACTACTCCACTATTTTCTTGGTTTAGAAGTGTGGCAATTTGCTTCTGGCATCTTTCTTTGTCAAAAGAAGTATACTTTAAGGTTGCTTGAGAAATATGGCATGCATGATTGTGCATCACTCACTTGTCCCATGGATCCTAATTCAAAATTATCCAAAGATGATGATTCCCCTGAGGTTTATTCTACAGAGTATCGCCAACTTATTGGTTCTCTACTTTGGTTAACACTCAGCCAGATCTCTCCTATACTATGAGTATTCTCAGCCAATTCTCTTCACAGCCTCGTCGATCTCATTGGCAGGCAGCTTTGAGGGTTCTTCGATATCTTCATGGAACTCTTGAGTATGGCATTTCTTATGCAGGTGGAGATACACTTATTGGTTACTCAGATTCTGATTGGGCAGGGTGTATTGATACTAGGCGTTCCATGTCAGGCTATTGTTTTATGCTTGGTAAAGGACTTGTTTCTTGGAAATGTCAAAAGCAGGGAATTACTTCTTCTTCATCGACAGAAGCAGACTATAAGTCATATCTTGATGCCACTTCTGAAGCACTTTGGCTTCAACAAATTCTGAATCACCTTGGATGTTCATCTACTCCGACACTCATCTACTTAGATTCACAGAGTGCTATTGCTTTAGCCAAAAATCCAATTATTCGAGGACGATCCAAACACATTGATGTTCATTTTCATTTTGTTCGTGATTGGATTTTTGAAGGTCGCATTCAGCTTGAGTATTGTCCTACCAAAGATAATGTTGCTGATTTGTTTACTAAGCCTCTTCCTCGACCTACCTTGGATTATCTTCTTCAGCGCGTTGGCATTGGTCCTCCCATCTGGACCTGAAGATAGGTGTCATCTGCAGATGGTGTCACGCTAGTGGCACACTCTTTAGCCTCTAGGCATTTTCGGGATTTATAGCATTCATTTCCATTTTTTCCTATTTACACATTTTTGGGTGGAGGAACTTTTCTAGAGATCCGTTCATCTTGTGCCTATATATATGAGGCATTGTATTTCATTTCTAATCAAGATGGCTAGTGGTTCATTGATGAGTTCTTGAGTACATTGTCTCTTCTCTCATCTCTTCTTTCTCACAAAACTAACACTTTTACCCACCCATGATCACCCAAAATCACACTTGATAATAAAATAGTTATTGGACAAGAAAAGAACATGGCTATCCATTTTTTTATAAAGAAAAAAAGCCACCTTGTTTTATTGAGATATAAGAAGAGGATGGCAAGTGTGGGAAGATGTGTGAATAGATGCTAACCATTTTACTTCATTCATGATGCTAAGGTTTCAAAAAGGGCTTCCCACTTTCTTTCATTTTTTCAATAAAGAAATCCACCCAAAAGTGATCATGTTCACAAAAACAATAGTACAAACTAGATGGTTTTTAGTTGGACCCATAAATGTCTTCTTATACCATAAAGATTCAATAAAGAGAGAACTTAATATAAGATATGTACACTATTAGCACAAAGAGTTTATGTCGCCACTTCTAAAACATTAGAAGCATTATGTACTTTTCTTACAAAGAACTTAAATTTTAAGCTACATCAAAAGGACACCATTTTGTAACCTAATGAAATAATATAATGTCCATTGGTCAATGTAATTGAAGAGAGGATTTCATTTTTAAAGCAACTTAGGCTCTATTTCTTTGTTGATAAAAAGTGAGAGAAAAATCACAACCTTATTTAATTTACAAAAAAGAGAGAGTTATAGAGTAGGTGATAACCTATGCCGTAGTAGAATATGCATGTCATCATATATCTTTTACTATTGTGTGTTACAATATCCATGATTCTCAATCAATTGTTATTGAGACTATTTCAAACATAAAAATTATAGTATGACACATTATGATGTTATTTTTTCCCCCATATACACATTGAACTCTAGCATAGTCCAAATCTTAGATAATATGATTACTCTAGAAAGAGCCTCTCATTTTTATCTTAACATTTCACTAGTCTAAAAAAGTTTCATGTTTTCTATATGAAATATGCAAACTTTTTCCAATTCTTGGATGTAAATGATTTATGTTAAAGAATACCTTTTATTGCCTTGATGTACATTTTCTTAAGTGAAACCAATGCCCACCCCCCACAACAAGCCCTCTCTCCCCCTCCAAAAAATACACTTAGAACATAGTTTATAGATTTGCCTTCCTCTAAAAGGTTTTTCCAAGTGGATGGGGAATGGATGGGGGAGACTTCGTGTCCATGTGAATGCCTGAAGAAAATCACCCCCTTTTTCCCCATTTATTTGCTGAGCATGGTGCGTGTAATAGATTTTTCTCCTTCTCAATGTATGGGTTGCGTATCTATGTTAAACATAGTACAACTATGCATAGATGTATATATGCTAGATATGTCATGGATAGTAAAGCCTCACACCTTGCGGAGTAGAAATGTACCTACTCCTTAATTTTGTAGCTAGAATCAATGATGTGATAAAACTTACAAAGTGTGGATTCACCAAGGCTAAAAGTGTCCGCAATGTGATAAGTTTGTGAGTCAGATAAAGTAAAGTGACACAAAGGGTTTTTTAAGGATCTATAGGTGCTCTTACAAAAGATTGAACTAATGTGGAGGGTGTAAAAGGCAAACTTTTTATGCAACAACATTTGAAAAGCATTATGAAGTAAATGGTACCGTTTGCGAAACAAGTTGTCTCGCATGTCCAATTCTTGCATTCGTATGTGAAATAAGTCGTCTTGCATGTTCAATTCTTGCACCCATATGCAACCATGTGTTTTATTAAACTCCATGTCAAAATACCTACTGCTTGGGAAATACTCTATGTTTTGTTGTATTCCATGTCAAAATAGATGTTGCTTACGAAATACTCTATGTTTTGTTGAACGTGATGTTGCTTGGGAAACACCCATTTTCACAATTTGATGCGAGGGATAAGTGAGCCTCCTAAAGACTTGGAACATAGTGTGCAATAGGCAAAACAAGTGTAGTAAAGCTTATAAGGCATGCAGTAGAAGTAGAATTGTAGATGCCTAGACTTTTGAGCATTGTTGTAAGCCAAAACAACGCAAACAACCTATCCATGAAGCTACTGATTCAAGGGCAAGGAGTTGCACTCATTTGTACAAAACCATGTGCATCCATGTCATCAATTTCCTTGTGGGCTTGGAGATGAATGTCCATTAGAATGGGTATGGAAGATCTCCCCTTTTTTTGGGTTGGAACTTGAGAGAGAGAGAGTAAGAGAATCTCAAGAAAAGGTTGAAATGCTTTTAGGGAAAAAGGAAGTGGCAAAGAGGAGCATTGGTAGCCACAACTTTAGATCGTGGCCCTTGCCTTCTTACCCACGTGCTTATGGGACCCTTTACTTTTTGTGGGGACCCACACAACTACTACACCTTTTTTGGGGGCTTCGATTTTAATGTTCATGTGGGGAAAAATGTAGCATGCTCCCTAGGAGAGAGAGATATGAAGAAATGTAGAGAGAGAGAGAGAGAGGGGGGGGGGGCAAGAGAAGGAGAATAACCTTTATTCTGTCCTTAAGTTTAGTGAGTTGAGAGGAAAGCATAGGTGTCATGTTTCTTTTCAAAGGCTAGCTCATGATTTGCTCATCGTCACCCCTTTCAACCTGCTAATAATTTATTCACCCCTTTCATCTCATAAAGCATGACTGACTCTTCCTTTTATATCAACAGAAAGTTTGCACAAGCTCGAACCCGCCTGTCTGTCTGTCTGTCTGTCTCTCTCTCTCTCTCTCTCTTATCGTTGCTTGCTCAGGTATAGCCTCTGTCTAATGCCATGTCGCTCCTCCCTCTTCAATGCCATAGTCATGGTGTCTTCTGAGCACTTTCATCTTCATCATCATCATCACTCAAGTGGTTCTCCATGTGTGCGAGTGATTTCTAGGCCTTGCACCCCTTCCTACCCTTGTTGCTCTCTGCAACGATGTCTTTGATCACAGAGGATGGCTCCCATGCCAGCGATGGTGTTGCGAGAAGGCTCTATGATCCGGCTTTCAAGCTTTTTGGGAGAACAATCCCCGTCTCCTCCGACCCTGTGGCTGCCTCCAATGAATCGCCCTGTATTCAGGTTCGATCTGATTCTTGAAGAACCCCTTTGTCAGGGTTTTTGTCTCATCTAGGGCATAGTTAGGTTTTCTGTGTCATGTAAAACTAGGGCTTCTGTGTCTTTTAGGGCTTTTGTGTAGTTGTCATTTAGCTCTTCTGGGTGTCTGGGATTCTCAGTTAGGGTTTCTATGTCATTCGGGGACATCGCACAGTTTCTGTGATTGTAGCTAGTAGTTGTGTTTCTGTTTTCTTCTTTGGGTTTATGTGTCCGTCAGTTACGTTCCTGATTTGCTAGCTAGGGTTTCTTTCTGCTTTTTCTTTAGGAATTCAGGTAGGGTCCTCTGATTGTGTTTTCTTTCTATCCATGTCTAATTGCACAGTGGAACTTGTGCACCTTATTCACTAGAACTCCCCCAATAGTTCTTACTATGTGCAGCCAGAAGGGCCTTTTTCCTTCCTTCCTTTCTGCACCGAGCAGGAAACCATTTGTTTTGCTTGCTTGTTGAGCAGCCAACTCACCAGTTGGAGATGCTTTGTTCTTTTGGTAAGGGTTTCTGTGCCCATTAGCTAACACCCTGTTTGCTGAATTCTCCACATTTTTGTCTCCAGAATGTAGGAGATGAGGCCCCCCATTCCGAAGATGAAGGCAGCTCTTTCCCAGATGAGTTGGGAAGCAACAATTGGCGTGACGATGAAAAGATAATTGAAACGATTGGGGATGGTTTGGATAACCCTGTAGTAATGACTGTGGACCTTGCAGGAGAGGGTATTGATGCAGAGGTGGCCAACCCTGTGGATGATTGCCAAGAAGATGCATCCTTTGACCAGGCTCCAAAGAAACCAGACAAGCCCATTCCTTGCCCTCGCTGCGAGAGCGTGGACACTAAGTTCTGCTACTACAACAATTACAATGTGAGCCAGCCCCGCCATTTTTGCAAGAACTGCCAGCGCTATTGGACAGCAGGGGGTGCTTTGAGAAATGTGCCTGTTGGTGCTGGACGCCGGAAGAATAAGCACTCAGTTGCACATCACCGAAGCATGCTCTCTGATGGCCTCGTAGTAAGAGCTGACCCACCCGAGAGTGCCCAGCAGCTGCTTTCATGCCCTGGATCTTTACCTGTGGGCTTGAACAGGCACATCAAGGTAGGGCTTCCATCTTCTTCTCCTAGACACTTGTTGCCCTTGGATGTGTGCTCCCTCGCATCTTTAGAAAACCCACCGTCCAGCACAGTCCTAAGCTTTGGTCAGGACAGCCCCGCCTGCAGAAGCCCAGGAGCGACACCGTTCACGCCACACAGATCAGAAGTACTGCAAGGGTACAAGCCTGATATGTCACAGGCTCAAGCAAAGTTCAATCTCAAGGTGGATGTAGGCTCATCTACACCATTAGATACCAGCAAAAAGTTCCATGATGAAAAGCATTTCAAAGAGAAGAACCCCCCTGCCATTGCAAGTGGGCTTGGAAATAAAGCCATCAAGCCTGCCATCTGGCAACCTGTTCAACCTGTCGCAGAGCCTTCTGCGAGATCTATGGAGTCTGCTCAACTTCAGGTGCCCTTTACAGCTACCACCAAACCTGAGGATGGTACTTCTAATGGCATGCCCAATAATGTTGATGCAGCTCTAGCATGGGCCACTGGTGCTCCGCTATCTTTTGTAGGTGGTCCTTGGCAGTATGGAGCAAGCCTTGGCTGGGGAAACATGGCCCATGCTACTGCAATTGCAAATGCCCTGCAGGGAGCGATGAGTCCCTCCAGTAACTCAGCAGGCACAAACCCTCTTCAGGCAACAAACTCTGTCACCCAGCCCCCATGGGCTGGAGCTGTGGCGAGCCTCTGGCCACCAGGAATCCCATGGCCTCTGATGCAGAGCCCATTATGGGGACCTCCTGCTTGGGGTGCCGGCTGGACCATGCCATGGGCAGCACCAGCCGCTGCTGCAGTTGCTGCTGTAGCTGCGGCAGCCAATCCAGCTCTTGGGAGTCCCATTCTTCGGAAGCGTCCGCGGGAGCAAGGAGAAGCTGACAGTGAGAAAGGTGGCTCACTGTTGGTCCCCAAAACCTTGAGAATAGATGATCCAGGGGAAGCGGCGCGAAGCTCCATATGGGCAACTCTTGGGCTTGGAAACAGATCAGATTCATTTGCTTCTGGCAGTATCTTCAGGGACTTTCAGTCAAAGGCTGAAAGTAAGGAGACCCATGATCCTCATGCTCAGGCTTGGAATTCTAATCCGGCTGCAATGAAACGATCGGTTCTCTTTCAGGAGAGCAATCTGGCGTCCAATGTAGACGTCGAAGGTTAGTAGCATGGTAAGGACATGTGAAGGATGCTTTATCTTTGGCTTGTAGAGCTTGTCAAGTCCTATGTACTAAAGGAGGTTGATAGCTCAGAATCAGCCCCCGACTTGTGAAGGACTTCTTCATGCTAGTGTATGTATATTATGAGTTGCATGGTACCCTTGTAAATACCTAAGCTAGAGTAACTGTGAGTGATAGTGGGTAATTTACATAATGCTTAACTGTGTACAACTATGAGCTTTATGAGGCCTTCTGCTTGTCCTTGTACTAAAGCTGCAGTTCGTAAAATCTTAGTTTGTGTAATCAATCTGCGCCTGTTTAAAACAGAGAGTAAACAATATTATTGCTTCCAAACTTTGGAGAGAGCATCATTAGAAGAAACTACACATCAAGAAATGGCAGTTCTTAGATAGCAAGTAGTGGGCTAGTGGAGTTACACACGTGGGTGGTTACAAAGTTTCCATGTATAATTAATCTTCTCTTTGAAGAGACATGGGTATGAGATACATTAAGATGCACAATTTTTAGACTCTCATTATTCGTTTTTGTGTCATTGTCAATTTATGTTCCATCATGTTGGGGTGAAGTGACATCCACCACTGTCACCATAAAAAATGAAAGGTGATTAAGCAAATGATCTCGTTGTGTCCAATGATCATTCATTGCACACCACCAATTTTTGTTGATGGTTCATTGATGAGTTTTTGCCAAATTCATAGCTCCACTATACAAACTTAGCAAAGGCTAATTCTAAATTCCAATGGGAAATAGAAGAGGAGGTGGTATTTCAAAGGATAAGGAAGATGGTCACAAATAGCCCAATCTTGAGGCAACCCCATTGGAATATAACATTTTCCATGTACGCTTGGATAAGGGAGATGGCCACACCTAGCCTGATCAAAAGAGGAGGTGGTGTTTTAGATGATAAGGGAGATAGCCACACATAGACTAATCTTGAGGCATCCCATTTGAATATAATATTCTATGTACGCTTGGATGTAGTTGGGACACGAGAGCATTCATAAGTATCCTTGCTCAACTATATGTGTATTTTGAGAGTGCAAGATTTGAGCAGATAAAAAGCATACACTATAGCTAAAAAATGGAGGATCAGGGATGGGCTTTAGTGTTCAAAAGTTTAGATACCAAGTACGGGCAACTTCTTTCATTTCTATGTAGACCATCAAGCTCGATTATGTCATAAAGGAGGTAATTTAGGGTAGGCTAATGAGATGAATGCTGATCTGTCGTAAGAGTTTGACTTCGAAATTATTTATAACTAGGAAAGGCTCAGTTTGGATCTTAAAAAGAGTAGGGGAGAAGAGAGCTTGAGCTCTTGCAAGCACACACACACTAACACAAACCCTATAAGAGAACATACAAGGTGAGGTTGAAAATAATTCTTTTTCTTCACATAACAAAAGAGGTCTACAAAAAAGATAAGATATCTAACACACATAATAGAGTATATACAAGTGGTCCATAATGTGAACATGCTAAAAGGAGCGGGTAGGTGTGGACTAGTTGGTGTAGTCTAGCTGTAGAGTCTCTGACGAAGATATGTTGATGCTAGTTACCAAACTTGCCAGTGATGTAAATGTCGAATGGTCATGCAGGCGTCTCGTGAGTGTCAGCTTATGTTGAGCTTGATATCTCAACACTCCCCCTCAAGCTCAACTCCAGCTCATGAACTCCAAGCATATCTCAAAATCTGCGGAGCTTCTCAGCTTTCCAAGGCCTTCCAAGGCCTTTGTGAAGATGTCAGCAACGTGATCCTATGTGCTGACGTAGGCCAAGTTAATGTCGCTCGCTAAGACTGATGAAGTGGTAATGTACCTCAATGTGTTTCGTTCGCGCATGGAAAACTGGGTTCCTGGCTAACTGTATACTTCTAAGATTGTCACGATATATGACAACCTTTCTCTCCATGCAATCCCAAATCAGCAAGTGGCTTGCGTAACCAAGCCACTTCACACGTTGCTACCGCAGCTCCTCTGTACTCTGCCTTTGTACTCGACAAGGCAACTGTGGGTTGCTTCTTGTTGCTCCATGTCACAGTAGCATTCCCCAATTTCTATTAAACCAGTGAGAATTTCGTGGAGGTGGTGGACAAGAATAAGAGGAAACGCTATGGGCATACTGGACATCTTTTAAGGCCACAACTAGTCATTGCCATTTTGGTTAGACTCTGGCTTAGAAGCAATAGTGTCTCTAGGCTTTGAAGTCCCTAACTGAGAATGTTGGTTTTACAAAAAAGGCTAGAGCAACTGAATTGTTTGGATGATGTAGGGCCCGAGGGGTATGGTTGTAGCATTACGGGAATTCGGAGGTCATTTTAGGGCCTTATACGAATTTCCATAGCATCATAATCTTTGGGTGAGAAAAGTTGAGAAATAGGTCATTTTCGGCATAAAATATATGACTTTTTATATTTCACTTTGAATATATAAAAAGATTGTTTGCAAAGTCCAAGGTGGACGGAGAGAGAGAAAAGGTGCATAATCTCATTTAATAAGCGACCATCTAACTAATTGGAAATATAAATCTTCCATATACCTTCTTAATTATAAATTTGGGAGGTGAAAATAGACTAGAATCGATACACAACCTTAAATTTTCATGCGACTATTGTGCTTTCTTCATCACAACAAGTTCTTAAGCTCACGCGATGTTGAAGTTTGAGAAGAGAAGAAATGGAGGCAACAAGCATGAAGAAAAGGAATAGGTACCCGGTCTATCCATTACACATTGATTCACTAAAAGAGTATGAACGGATTTAAAACAAGAATAAGTGTAACCACATCTTAGAGATAGGGAAGGGAAGCATGAGAAATACAGGGATGAAGAAAATTGATCTCTGGTGTGATGGAAGATTGTATCCAAATCATCCCAGTACAAAATCTCCTCCTCCCTTTTTCAATCTAACTACACTATTGAAGTATGTAGAAGATGGTGCACATGGTGATTATACAATAGCTTTTCATAATAAGTGGAGGTGCTCAAGTCATTTGTGCTAATGCAAGATCTGGAGAAAAGAGACAATGAGAAAAACTTTGAAATATGCTGTGCTAAATTATAGTCAAAGGAAGAAACCATAAAAGAGCTTGAACAACAACTTAAACAAGCCAAGAAGAAACACACAGCATTGGGAATTAGACACAGACAGTGCAAAGTCAACAATATTGAGGTATTGAAACTAGGGTCTTAGGAGGCAACAAGAAGCACATTCGATTTGCAAAGTAAGTCATTTTTTATTTAGCACTTGAATTATTACAATCCATTGGAATGTTCATAGTTGCACAATTCCTTAGCTTGTTTTTATGAATTCTTCATCCGAATAAAGATAATATGCATCCTAAATTGGCAGTGTCGGAAATTCCAGACACGGAATCACCTGCCTCTATAGCTGTCCATCCAACAGCCTTGGAAAACACTAACACCAACGGGGGCACCACTAGCCAACGGCTGAAACACTACTGACACGGTTCACCACACCACCCACACCAGAAAGACAGCACAAAACAGGGGCACCATAATCAAGTAAACACCCAGCAACACATACATTTCCACCATGTGCATGATGAGGTAATCGAAGGCTGGCACAAAGTGCACTGTGAGAGTGTAAACCCGTGGACTACACCACCAAACACGTCAATCACGCCTTCTCCTACAAATCAACACACACAGGATACCAACACAACCATAGCCAGATACATCACCAATATCATTTTTCCCTGAAATTCCCAACCAACACTTCATACAAGCTTCTTCCAACACAGAAGCCTTTACTAAAACACCATTACAAACACTCTGGCTTGGATTTACTGCCAAGGGAATTCAACCACGGCCTCACCGCCTCTAGAATTACAACCTTGCGTCTAACAACCAAGCCTCTTCAGCCACCCACAACCAGATATCTGCACTGCACTCTCTCTCCTGCCACCGCAGCAGCAGCCCAGCTACTGCAAGCTACCAAGCAAAAACAGAGCACTGCACTTACCCCTCACTGCATCCAGCGACCGCTCCACTCTCTCTCGCGCTTGGTGAAGCTCCTTTGGCCGCCAAAAACAAAATGAGAACCCAGCCACTCTTTGTCTTTGCCTGTCCACAGCCCTCGACTCTCTGCTTTCAAAGGCGGCCACCTTCACGTTGGCACCATCCTTTGCTTCAGCTACCAGCCGCAGCAACCCGCTTCTCTCTTGTGGCGAACCTGCCACCACCCCTGCAGAGCCGCGCAGTCACTCTCTGCCTTGCGCCTCTACTTAAGGTAATCCTCCCTTGCGCTTTTCAGCAACTGCGCCTTAGATGTCTTCTGGAAGAACCCGCGTGGCCCAATTTAGTATTTTCTCCATTGAATGCTCTTGCGCCACCTTTCCCTGCCATGCACACGTAGCCACCTTCTCCTTCCGCCGTTTCACACCATATTCAAGGCAACATTGGCCCCTTCAATAATTAATTGCCCACATGGTTCCACACACCTTCAATTACAATCTGGTGCCTAGTTATTTTGGGACGCGCACACATTCAGAGCTACCGAACAGCTGATACCACCTCCAGCAGATCACACTCCAGACAAACCTGTACAAACCTACAGCAAAACCATCCACCCTGTACATCTGCCAAGGCATTCAAAGCCAAGTCTTATTACATACCATGCATCCCATATGTACACAAGCCCAAAACACCTTTCAGATTTTCGCCTGACATACTTTGCCAACCCCCTGTCTGCTAGAGCATTTATGCTCAGCAGCAAAAAGATAAAGTCCAATAGCTATCCACCAGGATCAAAAGGAAACTGTTGTAATTCACCATCCCATTTCCCAACATCTGTGAAAAGCAATGGCTGGATCACTACATACCAAACAGCAACCATATGTGCCACAAAATCATTTTCATCCATCATTTGATAAGCATTCACAGACTCTGACCATACAGCATCACCCTCAAGCCTTCGCTCTTCAAATAAACCATAAGAGAACACTTCACCCACAACAAACCTCCTTGTCTTCAAAACCTGTGGCATTGCAACATCTAGCATCCAATTCATCAATACCAGTGAAGGCCAAGTTCCAACATTCTGACCTTTATGCACACAGAAATCCAGATCCTTTCCAATAGTAGTGTCCACAAGCACTTCCAACTCTTGTAAAATAGGCATCTCTTCACAACCATACAGCTCAACTGGTTCAGAATCTTTATCATCCATGGACTTTGTCTTTAGCATTTCAACAACACGCAAAGAAGCCTTAGTTACACTCTCAACCATATTTGCATCCATGTCCATCTTTGGCTCCTGTTCATCAAGGCTAGCAACTTCCCACATATCATCCTCAAGCACAATACTCACATCACAACGCTCTTCATCAGCCCAATCTACATGCATATCTTCTTGAGTGTTGCCAACCCCCCTAGTATCATCGTCCAAAGACTCCCCAGCACATAATGCATCAAATGGAAAAACATCCACTTTGCAGGTACCATACCACCATCAAGCTGTCCAAGAAAATCCATGACAATAGGATCTTCCTCCATACTCTCCACATTCGTATTGCAAACCATCTTCACTTCATCACAAGTCTCTACCCCATCCTCCTCCCTTGTAGAATCTGGCAATCATCCTCAAAGCATTCTGTATCCAACTCCTCTTCCTTCTTATCATCAGCCAATCCCAAGGCTTCATCCTCTTTGCTTCCATGTGCATGCATGTCATCCAGATCCGAATGCAAATGATCTTCAATAGAGCATTCCAAATCACTGTCATGTACAGCTATGACGTCCAAATGCAAAGAAGTATCCCACTGGCAACTCCTCATCAACAAAAGCCTCAAACCTTGACCTAGATTCCTCATCCTGCTTTTCATCCACCTTCACATGCTTTAAAGACTTGGGAAAAAAATCAGAAGGCACATAGAACATCCCCCTTTGCACCTGTATAGGCCTTTGAGGCTCCTGTCTAATCAAACTTTGCATAGGACTCTTATCCACCTCAACCAAATTTACATGCATATCCCTTGCAGACACAACACCTTCATGCGGATAAATACCCATCTCCATCTGCTTCAAAATTTTGCCTTCCTTTTTCCTAGCAACCCTAACTGTATCATCAAATGACTTGGGATTCTTCAACTCAACCCTGATCTTCAAATGGGGTAACAAACCATCAATAAACAAGCTCCTCTTCAGAAACATAGGAGGAACTTCCTGCTTCAATGTCATACACCACTTACCCCACAGACATGTAAATACCTTCACAAAATCATCCAGTGATTGCCCATGGACCTGCTTCAAGATGCTCAACTCCTACCAAAGCACACTAGAATCCTCCGCTTGCTGCTGCTGAAAATGCTCCAAAAAGCCTTCTTTCAACCTGTCTAAGGTCAAAACACCATGTAGCTCACATGTTGCATCCTGTGCTTCAAAATCTTTAAACCAGCTTCGGGCATCTCCCTTCAAGAAAATCTTTATTAGCTTCAAAACCTGCTCTTCATCTGTAACATGATTGCTAATGCATGCCAACTCCATTTGCTCCAAGAAGTCAAACACATCTTCACCCTTCCTGCCATGAAATTCTGGATAAGACCACATCATGAAAACCTGTAACAATCCTTGAGCTCTCCTCAGTGGGGGCACTAGAAAGCTGTCGGAAATTCCGGACACGGAATCACCTGCCTCTATAGCTGTCCATCCAACAGCCTTGGAAAACACTAACACCAACAACGGGGGGCACCAGCAGCCACCGGCTGAAACACTACTCACACGGTTCACCACACCACCCACACCAGAAAGACAGCACAAAACAGGGGCACCATAATCAAGTAAACACCCAGCAACACATACATTTCCACCGTGTGCATGACGAGGTAATCGAAGGCTGGCACAAAGTGCGCTGTGAGAGTGTAAACCCGTGGACCACCACCAAACACGTCAATCACGCCTTCTCCTGCAAATCAACACACACAGGATACCAACACAACCATAGCCAGATACATCACCAGTATCATTTTTCCCTGAAATTCCCAACCAACACTTCATACAAGCTTCTTCCGACACAGAAGCCTTTACTCACACACCATTACAAACACTCTGGCTTGGATTTACTGCCAAGGGAATTCAACCACGGCCTCACCGCCTCTAGAATTACAACCTTGCGTCTAACAACCAAGCCTCTTCAGCCACAACCAAGTATCTGCACTGCACTCTCTCTCCTGTGAGTGAGACAGCAACAGCAACCAGGTATCTGCACTGCACTCTCTCTCCTGTGAGCGGCAACAGCCACCGCAGCAGCCCAGCTACTGCAAGCTACCAAGCAAAAACGGAGCACTGCACTTACCCCTCACTGCATCCAGCGGCCGCCCCACTCTCTCTCGCGCTTGGTGAAGCTCCTCTGGCCGCCAAAAACAAAACGAGAACCCAGCCACTCTCTGTCTTTGCCTGTCCAGAGCCCTCGACTCTCTGCTTTCAAAGGCGGCCACCTTCACGTTGGCACCATCCTTTGCTTCAGCTACCAGCCGCCGCAGCAACCCGCTTCTCTCTTGTGGCGAACCTGCCACCACCCCTGCAGAGCCGCGCAGTCACTCTCTGCCTTGCGCCTCTACGTAAGGTAATCCTCCCTTGCGCTTTTCAGCAACTGCGCCTTAGATGTCTTCTGGAAGAACCCACCTGGCCCAATTTAGTATTTTCTCCATTGAATGCTCTTGCGCCACCTTTCCCTGCCATGCACACGTAGCCACCTTCTCTTTCCGTTTCACACCATATTCAAGGCAACATTGGCCCCTTTAATAATTAATTACCCACATGGTTCCACACACCTTCAAATACAATCTGGTGCCCAGTTATTTTGGGACGCGCACACATTCAGAGCTACCGAACAGCTGATACCACCTCCAGCAGATCACATTCCAAACAAACCTGTACAAACCTATAACAAAACCATCCACCCTGTACATCTGCCAAGGCATTCAAAGCCAAGTCTTATTACATGCCATGCATCCCATATGTACACAAGCCCAAAACACCTTTCAGATTTTCGCCTGACAGCAGCACCTCACTGTAGCTCTTTGATCAATGCAACCACAGCAAAGGATATGGTTAGAAGGAAAAAATTCAAAAATATAAGAAGAGGTATTATACAATGATTTGTGGACTATAATGCAGTTGATGTGCAAGAAGTCCAACAAACGCTAGATGATGTTGGAATTGGCTGAAAAGGTTATCGACAAATCTTCAAGGTTATAGAGAAGAAGTTCAAGAATAGCAAGTTGAAGGGAAATATCTTACCTAAACCCTTGGTATCCCTTGCATCCTTATGTACCCTTATGAAATAAGGCTAAAGAAATAAACTCCTAACACCTTGGCACACCCAAGGGATTTTAAACAAACATGTTCAAACGAACCCACAATGCCCTAGTTAATAGCTTTAGTGCATCCCAATTGTGTGATATAGTGCAACCATTTCACCACATACATGGGAAGGGAACCCAAAATTACAATCATAAAAACATATGTTAGGCTAGCTCTAGCATCTATAACATGCTTCGATTGGCTGCCAAATTCTATAACCAATTTGATGCGAGGTTAGGGTCATCTGAGGACGCTGTGGCTCTCTCGGTTTCTTTGCTCCTCCCATGCGCCCTCAACTTCCATCATCTCCCTCTGCGGCAACACCGACTGTCCTCATCACAACTTCCCGGCTTGATATCTCCTCCATTTTGAAGTTCCCACCCATAAGAATATGAGAAAAGACTGCCCATATTATCCTTTGACTTTGTCAACATACACGCTTACAGCCCTTATCCTTTGACTTTGTCAACATACACGCTTACAGCCCATTTGCCACTTTCGATGTGTGTTATTTGTTGCCAAAGAGTGCCGATTAAATGCTTGATTTTCCTTATGTCAATGGACGGTTTACATATTTGCCGACTGTAGCTTCTGATGGTGTGTGTCGATTATGCCAAGTGTTGCTTCAATTGCTTCCTTTCATGCTGATTATGCTGACTGCTGCCGACTACTGCCTGCACCGATCTTCCTTACCGCTCTTGATTATCTCCCTTTATTCCATTGTGGCACCCGCCACGTTCAATGGACCCTACAGCTTCAGCATAGAAACTCGCTCATCCCAAATCAAAGACGGTGAATGCCATCTGCACAGGGCTCGTTCCTAATCAGCCGTTGAGGCTGGCTAAACCCTCTAGGATCGCCAAGTGTTGACATAGAATTGTCAACATATAGATGCATACACACACAGACACGATTGTTGTTGTTGAGAGAATCACCATAGCTTATTACATTGCATTGCATGAGATAGAGAGAGAGTTACAATCACGTGGGAGATAAATGGTTGTGCTCCCAAAAGGGTGCCATTATAAATATGAATAATTTCCATTGTTAATGTATATGTGCATCCCCTAACATTGATCACATAGCCTCTGGGATTGGGCATTGCCATCATAAAAATGTAACCTCCAAAATCAAATGGATACCCTTTATGTGCCCAATGCTCCCATAAACTAAAATGCATAACCACTTGGATCAATAAGTAGACCCATTCTTACATCCTCTATCACGACACCCGGGTCGAAGGGAAACTCAAGAGCCCATCTTTTGTTGCGATAACAATGATCCTCATCAAGATCCATAATGTCATGAGCATCCATATTAACCACATGATCCATGTAATGCTCAACATCAAGATCACTATCATGATGATCCCCATACACATAAGCATCATCTAATACTTCATGATCACCATGTACAAAAGCATCATCCAATGCTTCACGATCATCATCAATGTATATACCATCAGCATAAGTATCATCATCAATGTATACACCATCAACATAAGGATCATAAGCATATGAACCCTCAATAGCATCCACATATTGATCTTGATAGTCTTCAATATTGTATCTTCAATCTCACTAACCTCTTAAGCATCTTGACTTTCATCACTACCAAGAACTTCATAGTAGCCACGCTGCCTTCATCATTGAAATAGTCCCCTTCATATGCCTCACTATCACAATGCCACTCTCTTCAACAAGAGAACCATGCATTTTCTCTTCTTGTAACTCATACACATGCCCAAATGTTCCCACAAATTCATTTATAGCCCCCATTGTGTACAAAGAGATCCCGCTATAATCCACATAATCTCTTCCATCCCTTGAAGTCTTCCCACAAGAAGAGTTGTCTTTATAGAAGCCCTGAACTAAAATAAACTCCTAGTCGCACATCCACCATTAGGTGACGGAACTTCCATATCAAATGAAATTTTCTCATCTTTTCTTCATCAACGTGGTCTTTAACATATGTGTCATCATCATCCACATCAATGCATGAATTCCTACTTCCAATACTATCATCAAAATCCAAAACATCCTCCATAAAATCAGCACTGATCCCCTAGTATAGAGGTGTAATCGAAACTCAAGATGAAATCCAAATCTTTACATCGATGCATGTACGGCTTCTTCTCGTCTTGTTGTCTGAAAATTACAAAAAGTGTCTTGTCTACTTCAACTCTCATAATGTGCTCATAAAGTCCCACATAATCATAGTCCATGCATTGACCAAATGTAAGAGTGAATGGATATCCCCTTTTGCTCTTTCTGAAGCCACCACCATCTAAAATTAAATGTATAATAACCCTTCCTTCCCCACTCAAATCAAGAGGTAAACCAAGCGATGGCACAAACAATTCATTTACATCGATTCTCCCTATCTTGATTCCACTTGTAGTGTTCTCAAGAGAGTGGCTCCCAATAGAAGGTATGGACATAAATGAACTCTTTGTAGATATCCCAATAAAAGATAATGTTGGCTTATGGAAAAGTCCCACCAACACCAAGATCTAATTTAGGAAAATGTCATCATCACTCTCCATAATGTATTGAACCACTTGCATGAAGCCTTTGTCTAGTTTTTGCACAAATTTATCTATGTCTTCCTTCTCCTTGAAGTTCGGCACAAAGAAAGAAAGATACCAATACTCCTCAACATTCCTAGACAAAGAATCTTTATGTAGAAGTGCCATGCATCTTGATCTAAAGCTCACTTGTTCATGGATAGCCACAAAGCTTTGCACAACTTCATAGGCTAAAATCTCCCAACACTGTTGGAAGTTCATGGCCTGCTGGCCGTCTACATAGCCGTCTACATACCACATGCATAGTGCCATGGATAATGAGATCATACATAAATAATAGAAGACTAGGGCCATTGATCATCCCTCCTCCACCAATTTTCGTGGCTTGGAAGGGATTAGAGTGGTGGAGGTTAAGCACGCAATGGCGTGAACACTACTCGGATGGGTGACCTCCTAGGATATTGCCCCCAATTTCCCACATGGTATTAGAGCCAGGGAGGGCATGTTGGGATGTTGTTAGAGAAGCTGGTCGACTTTCTCATTCATCTCGGTGGAGCTGAGCGAAGGCCAAATGTGTGTACGACTAAGAATGCTACACCATGTTGGTATGCCCGGAGTAATCACTATAGCATGCTGGCATATGCTGGAATAGCTAAGTGACATCTCTGTAAATGCTAAAAGGTCCCCGATGACCTCCAAATTTCCCTAATGGAGATCATTCAGAATCAACAAAAAGGTTTTCATGACAATCACATCAAGCTACTTGGTGTTGGTATTATTATATGAAGCAAGAATGGAGTCAAGAAAGCACAACCTCATAGTTTCTTGCACCGAGTCAATTAAAAATTACAAAGATTCGGAGGCCTACTTCTATGTGTTTCCTTATGGAGACAAAGGGGAGGTGGAGGTAATGACTTCACATTTTGTGGGCAAAGCTAGATCTTGGTGGTTGCAAGCAAAGCACAAGCATGTGTGGTGTTTGTTGGAAATTAGGGGTCACTTCCCACGAGGTCACCCATCCCAGTAGTGTCCACGCGCTTAACCTCCACCAGTCTAATCCCTTCCAAGCCACGAAAATTGGTGGAGGAGGGATGATAATGGCCCTAGTCTTCTATTATTTATGTATGATATCATTATCCTTGGCACTATGCCTGTGGTATGTAGACGGCCAGCAGGCCATGACCTTCCAACACCCTCCCTCGATGGCCAGGACTTAGGGTACCTAGAGGCTCTAATGACACTTGGCTCAGAGGTTTGCCTACTCTTTGTGCCTATTTTTCCTTTTTGCTGTAACACCATTCTGGTTGTGGAGTGCACGTAAACTGCCTCTTGATTCTGTGCTTTCTCAGAAAATTGTTGAAGTCATTGGAGAAATATTCTCACCATCTGATCTTAGGTATTTTATTTGCATGCCTTTTTCCTTCTCGACCAAGGCTTTAAATCTCTGAAAGTGAGCAAACACCTCACTTTTCTCCTTCATGAAATAAACCCACACTTTCCTAGTGTGGTCATCAATGAATGTAACATAGTACCTACAACCTGCAATTGTTGCAGTCTTGGTCGGTCCCCATACATCTGAATGTATGACATCCAATGGCCATGCATTGACATGCTTTTCATGTGGGAAAGCATGTTTGGCCTGTTTACCAAGTTGGCATGCTTCACATACCTTATGCGTACCATTAACCTTAAACTTTGGAAAACCTACAACAATATTTTGGGCCTGCATAGACTTCAGTCTCGTTGTACATTCACATGACCACTGCGCTTGTGCCATATGTCAATATCTCCAAATGGCACCTGTTCCATGCGCAAACATGGCTGCCTTCATCTCAAACGTTCACATCCAAAGTAAACATCCTACCATTTCTGTTACCCTTTGCAACCAAGCGACACTTATTTTTGAAGTCTTCCACAAAACATCCTTGAGTATTAAACCTCACTTGCAGACGCATAAATTCCATTTTAATGAGAATAACACTTTCAAAATAAAAATAATTCTTTTATGCATTTTACTATGCATAAATTCCATTTTAATGAGAACAACATTTTTAAAATAAAAATAAATCTTTTATGCATCTATCTATGCATAAATTCAATTTCAATGAAAATAATACTTTTAAGATAAAAATAAATCTTTTATGCATCTTTCTATGCATAAAATCAAAATTGATGAAAATAACTCTTTTGAATTAAAAATAAAATTCTTTATGCATCTATTTATGCATAAAAACAAATTGATGAAAATAACTCTTTTGAAATAAAAATAGATTTCTTTATGCATCTTTCTATGCACAAATCCCATTTAGTAGGAATTACACTTTTAGAATGAAAGAATTTCTCTTATGCATCTTCCCACGCATAAAAAACTAAATCCAATGAAAAATAACTCTTTTAAAATAAAAACTTTCTTTTATGCATCTATTTATGCATAAATTCAATTCTGATGCTTTTATAATAAAATAATTTCTTTTATGCATCTAATTTATGCATAAAAATCATTTATGGATGAAAATCACACTTTTAATATAAAAAAAATCTTTTATGCATACAAATCATTTATGATGAAAATCATTCTTTTAATATAAAAAAAATCTTTTATGCATACAAATCATTTATGATGAAAATCATTCTTTTAATATAAAAAAAATCTTTTATGCATACAAATCATTTATGATGAAAATCACACTTTTAATATAAAATAATTTCTTTTATGCATAAAATCATTTATGATGAATATAACACTTTTATAATCAAATTAACAATTTCAATATGCTTCCTTCTATACATAGAATTTAATTCTAAAGAAAGTAACACTTTTTTAATAAAATATATTTAGTATGCATTTTTCTATACATAGGATGAAAAATAACACTTTAAGAATACATATACGATGGGAATTACTCTTTTTGATTTTTTTTAAAAAAGTAAAACTTATTTTACACAATTTTAGAAAATTTTGCCATAACCTCCTTTGTATGGCTGACCATTTTTCAAATTTTACTCTCTAAAATTATTTGGAATTTCACCAAGAGTATTTAAATCATTCTAATGTAAACATTTTCTACTTATTTAAGAGAAACATTATGAAAAACTTGATTTTATCCATTAATCATTCATCTAGGATAAAGAATGGTTGGATTTACTAAAGAAGAGAGGGGAATGCCTTTTTTCAATGAGGCATAACATCATATTCATTTTAGAGAAGACAAAAATCATAAAAACCATAAAATGAATAGAAAAGAGAAGAATCTTCAACTTACAAAGAAATTTGAGAGCTTTCCTTTGGCTTGATGGTTTGAGGGATCTACTCTTGTTTGAAACAAGAATGGCCACCAATCTTTAGAAGAGGGAAGGTCAAAAACTAATGAATTATGAGTAAATTCACAATTTTTGGCTCTTGGGAGAAGCAGGGTAACAGTGCAAAAACACTATTAAGCTTCAACAAAGGGGGAGGTTTTTATTTATAGGAAAAAGTGAGCCTCTAACCAAGCAAACTGATTCTAGAATTTTTCGGATCAATTTGGTCAATTTTTGACCATTTTTAGGTCAGTTTAGCTCACTTTTTGGATCTAGTTGAAACAGGAGAGAGGAGAGATAAAATATCTCATTATTTGGGAGTTTAAAACTCTCCCACATATGTGAAATAGGCGCCTCCTTCATGAGGGGAATTCCCCCATACTGAGGTGTCAAAAATGCATCATTTCTTCTAAATATCTCTCTTTTTTAACTATTAACCTTGTCCTTAGTCAACTCTTCATCTTATGTGAGTATTTACTCATTTTTGGGGGGATTTTCTTTATTTTTTTCATTTATCTCCTCCCTACATTTGGATGAATCTTATTGGTCCATAGGAACCTTAATTTAAAATTTTGAAAAAATCTTGACCCCTAGGATAAGGCCTCTTGAACAAATTATACTTGATTTCTAATGCACCTTCTGAAAATCTTTTTGAACTTTTGTTTCGGGGGAACTTATTTAAATACAAAGAGATATTTTTCCATCCAAAAATATTTAAAATCTGAATAACCTCTCTCTAGAAGATTTTCTCTCTCTAGGCCAAAACATGTATAAACAAGATCTTTTATATTTCTGAAGAGGGATTTGACTACAAGGGAAGATAGTGGATATCCTGAGAGGCTGGGGAGAAATCTTATAGGAGTGTTGCTGCTGTGACTTGGAGCAACAAAAAGCAGCCTACGGGTTCTCTATCTAATACAGAGGAGGCCGAGTACAGAGGTGCTGCTATGGCAGCATGTGAGGTAGCTTGGTTGAGGAAGCTACTTGCAAATTTGGGTCTATCAATGGATAGACAAGTTGTCATTTTCTGTGACAACATTAGCAGTACACAATTGGCCACAGGAACCCAGTTTTTCATGCTCGCACGAAGCATAAAGAGGTCCACTATCATTTTGTCAGAGAGAAGGTTTTGCTAGGAGATGTTGACCTTGTTTATGTCAGCACCACACAGGATCAGGTCACTGATATCTTCACCAAAGCATTTGGTACAAAGAAGCTCCGCAGATTTAGGGCTTCGCTTGGTGTACATGAGATGGAGTTGAGCTCGAGGGGGAGTGTTGAGATATCAAGCTCATCTAGTGAGGCGGTGGACACTCATGACCAGCCTGGGGGATAGGCCCCACACTTACACCACTGGCATGGTTGGTGAGATCATGGGTGATATGCGGCCAGTGGGATGACAGGCTGTGTGACAGCCATTCTAGAGACTGGCATAGTTATAGCGCCAGCTCATTTAGTTGGGTTCACACTATAGAGAACCCTAGTATGTATTTGGTTGAGTACCTTTTCATATTGTGTGTACACTCTTATCTTTGTATATGGTGTGTTGAGTGTTGAGTGAAGAAGAAGAAGATTTTCAGCCTCTCACCTTGTGTGTTCTCTTTTAGGGTTTTGTGAGTGTGTGTGTGTGTGCTTGCAAGAGCTCAAGCTCTCCTCTCCCCTGCATCTTTTCATGGAGTAGATGTTGCCAGAGTCTTCCTTAAGGAGATTTTCAAGTTGCATGGCTTACCCAGAAGGATACTGAGTGATCGAGATCCTAAGTTTACGTCAAGGTTCTGGACTGCATTCTTCGAAGCAATGGGAACTTTCTTAGATCTCAATATAGCCTATCACCCTGAGATAGATGGCCAGACAGAAAGAGTGAACCAAGTAATAGAAGGTATCCTTCGGTCATACTGTGGTGGCAGAGAAACCAAGAAGTGGTTAAGCTACTTACATTTAGTTGAGTTTGCTTATAATGCCTCTTATCACCAAAGTATCGGGATGAACCCTTTCAAAGCTCTATAGTACGGACATGATTGCCTCACACCATTAACTTGGTCCGACCCATTGATTAGGGTCAAGATGTCCAGACAGATGCTAGATGATATATGGAGCAGCAAATGCAGTCAATCCGTAAAGATATTAAGGCTACCTAGGATAGACAGAAGCAGTATGCTGATAAGAAGAGAACGGATAGAGTGTTTGAAGAATCAGATATGGTCTTCATTCAAGTACAACTGAAAAGAAGCTCTTTATCTCTAGGGAAGTACAAGAAGCTATCTCCTAGATACTATGGACCGTATGCCATTACAAAGAAAGTAGGAGATCTAGCCTACGAACTTCTTCTACCTCCCCATTTGAAGGTACATAATGTGTTTCATGTCAGTTTGCTTGAAAAGTAAGTACCCAACCAAAGTCATGTGCTAGATGATGAGCAGTTGACTTTTCCGACTCAAGGTCAGCCGACCCGAAGAAATCCTAGATATTCGGGAGAAGGCTCTCAAGAACAGAGCCCTTAGATAAGCTTTGGTCAAGTGGAAGTTCTACCCTTTAGAAAGGAAGCCACTTGGGAAAAAAAAGATGAACACCCCCACTTTGCGAGATGAGGGCATCTCGCGTTTTTCAAGTGGGAAAGGATGTAAGATTCCTCCCTATCTCCTAAATATTTATAAGTTCTCCTTTCAATCCCCAGTGATCATTCCCTTTTTCAGAATGCAAAAAGGCATTGTTTTTCCTTGTTTTTGGCTTAGAGAGAGAAAATGTTATAGAGAGAGATAATACAATTTTGAGATATTTTTGGATACAAAGCTAACCTTTAATTTTAAGATGAATTCCCCTCAAACAGAAGTTTAAAAAGAGTTTTCCAATGTGCATTAGAAATTAATTGAATATGTGCACTAGACACCGTAACCTAGGGATACCTGTTTTCAGAAAATTATGGATTAAGCTCCAAAGAGTGTTCTAATGGGCCAATGAGATTAATCCAAGTGTTTGAATAAGAAAAATGCAAGAATAAAAAGAAATCCACCAAAAATAAGTAAATTCTCACATAAGATCAAGAGTTGACTAGTACTAGTAATAGTATAAAAATGTGAATTTTGACACCTCAAGAGGTTGAGAGGATGCCATTAAGGAGGTGCCTAGAATCCCCATAACTTTCCCATTTTTTAATTCAAAAAATGATATATTTCATCTCTCATCTCTCCTCTTCCAAACTAGATCAGAAAATGAGCTTAAGTCTAAAAACTTGTCCAGTTTGGATCAAACTGAAGCTGGAAGCCTCTAGATTCCAGTTGGGCTTGATTGAAGGCCTCCCTCTCCTATAAATAGAACCCCATTCCTTTTTTTTTCATCTTATTGTATTTCTATGCTAGTTTAATTTTCATTTTAGTGAAATTCGTTCATCCCTCTTCCTTGCCTCTCTATTGTGAAGCTTTGGTACTTCACTAAACCTCTTCTTCTCTTGAAGATTACCCTCTTCTCTTGGTGGCCAAGCCTCTTCCTTGAGGGCTACACATCTCCTTAAAGAATCAAGCCAAAATCAAGGGTAAGCCTAAACAATGATGTTTACTCTCTTCTTTAGATGTTAATCTTCTTCCCAACCTCTCTACATGCTTGGGAAGCATGCTATCTCATGGTTTCTTCTTAAAACCATGCCCTTCTTGATTTATGTCATTGTTTAGATAAAGTAATGTTAATCTCCTATGCTTAAGTGTATGGTTTATGATTTATATTCACTCTTTATGAAGGAATACTCACTTCTTATGGTTAAATCCTTCTTGGACGGTAAAACCTTAATTCTAATC
This sequence comes from Cibotium barometz, assembly GCF_041138505.1. Classification (NCBI taxonomy): domain Eukaryota; kingdom Viridiplantae; phylum Streptophyta; class Polypodiopsida; order Cyatheales; family Cibotiaceae; genus Cibotium; species Cibotium barometz. Next base: position 58,286,258 of record NC_141055.1, read on the forward strand.
TCATTTTCTTACCCTAAACTCAGCCTATCAAGATAGAGATGAAGATTAAACATTTTTATGATTATTAACCTACTTAGAATGAGGTTAATTTATTTAAGCTTTTTTTTATGATAATAAATATTATATTTATTCATTTTATGATAAAGAGAGCTTATGATTACATTTATATATCTATTTTCATATGGAAGTTATATTTGAATATTTTTAAAAATAAACAAGATGCTTAGATGCAATTATGGTTATATTTATGCTTAGGTTTATGTATAAAGAATTTTTATATTAAAAGAGGAAGTCCCACCATATTTTTATGTAATTATGTAAATTTAATAATGCTAAAAGAGGAATTTTTATGATATTCTATACATAAACATTTTAAATGCTAAAAGAAGGATTTTTGACAAATTTGAATATACATTCATAATATGTGTATGCATAAATGTCTAGATGTCAAAAAGAGGAATTTTTGTTATATTTTCATAATTATATTCATGCAGGTATATGCATGATTATTTAGATGACAAATGAGGTTATGTGAATATATTATTATGTATATTCATGGTATGCTTACCTAGACAATTTAAAAATTACAAGTAGATATGTGAAAATATTTTAAATGTGTATATTCATGGGATGTATATACATGAATATTTTTGTTTATCAAAAAGAATAATTTTTATCATATCTTTAAATAGGAATATGCATAATTAATTTTAGTATCAAAAAGAGAATGTTTCATCATATTTCTATGTAGATAATTATGGCATGTTGATGGCTAGGTTCAAATGGAAAAGAGAATATTTAAGAATATTTCCATATGAATATTTTAATAAAATGATGCTTGCATATTTATTGACGGATAATTTTGAAAAAGAGATATCCTTGTTTAAATTCCATTATTCTTAAGTAGAATTATTTATAGTTCTTTTATATCCAAAATAGAATGAATTTTCATATTATTGGATGTTTATTCATACGATTAGAAATCACAATTATTTTATGAGATAAATGGAGAAGTATTTATAGGGAATAAATTCAACCATTTTGATGCTAGACCATGACCACGTAAGAAAGGTGGGACAGTAAGATGCCGCCTATCTTTTGAATCATAAATTAAGTTAAAGAATTGTGACCATTCTCATTTCTTCAGCATGAAGAAGGGATAACAACCTGATTTAGAGAAGTTTTCCCTAAGACTCAAATCGTCTAGAAATAAGTTAGAAATTTGTTTTAAATTGTATTTGATGGATGGATCACCCGAGATACGAGATTTGTGATTTCCATTAAGGAAGTCTGGGTATTGAATGAAGAGTCTTGTGGAATCAATACTAGAGATGTTTTCTCATGAAATGGCTTTTCGTGAGATGAAAACAAACTCAATGGAAAAATCCTACTTGCATAGAAACTCTATTTTTGTAAAGGACTGTCTTATGCCAGAGTGCTAAAGGAAGCATTTGGTTTATTGTTTAATCTAAGGAGGGTTTACATTGCAACAACCAATGGGGAGTCACTGAAGGATGTCTCTTGCATGGCAAATCCTGCCAAGGTCTTGAGCAACCTCGGTAGTACGATTACGCTCTCGTATGATGGATGAGGGCCGACGAAGTAGTGACACCTAAGGAGGATCCTAGAGGGTTCTGACCAGGGGATGCTCAGGCTCGCGGTTGCCGAGGACACCCATGCATATGTTGAGGGAGATCTTTATGGATTGGCAAGAAATTTATTGGAAACTATGAAACTGGATCTCGTTGGTTGACTAGCGAGTCTTCAACGGAGAGTCCAGATGACACTTGATTGGAAAACAATGGTACTGGATTAATTTTGAGTTATGATATTTTGTAATCAATGTATCGGTGTGATATTTGGTTACTCTTCCATGTTTTGAAAGAGGTGTGTGTGCGTACGAGGTGTGCATGCATAACTGTTTTCGAAAGCTAAAGTTAAGAATGGCATTTCAATTATGGGTGGGTGAGTAACTGAATATTTCACCAAGTACAGTGGTTGGGCAGTTGGGCGGTCGGCTAACCCATGGGGTTGGATGGGGTTAGGCTGCTCGTTGTGGCGAACCAGGACCTATGTTGAGATTCAAGCTCAATGTCAGCTTGTGCTAGTTGCAGTATGTGCTGGCATGGTAGTAACATGTGTGAGACATAAATGACCACGTCTAGCTGGTCATAGTGTGTGGACATTAGCTAGGGTTAGCAGTGTGTGGACACAACACATGTAGTGTGTTGTAGATTATGGATTATGGCTTTATGCATTATGTGAGAAGGGAGATGGCTTCCCTATATGTTTAGGGTTTGATAATACATTAGGGTTGGCTCTTGTGTGTGTGTCTCCTCTCCCTCTAATTGTTTTTCATCATGGTATCAGAGCCTGGTGCTCTCTTTGTGAGAGTGAGAGAAGAGGGAGAAGAAGTTGTGAAGCTTGCCATTGGAGCTGTGAAGCTTGGAGCACACCGATTTTCATCAAATCTGAGATCTTGGCCTACTGGGTAAGGACTACTAAACATCGTTGAGCGGATTGCAGGTGCAAAAACACAAACAACAATAGGTTTGAGTTGCCCAAAGCAAAGGAATAATGGTCCGTTAGAACGAAATTTCCATCTGAACAGTCCTCCATGGGAATTTTCAATTATACAGATTTTCAATTTGATATCCCTTAACTTGATCCACTAGGTCAAGTGTTAATAGTAGCAATCAGTCAGCACAATCCACTAATCTCATAGTGATTTGATCTGAAGTCATTAACGTCATTCCAGTTACGAACATTATAGGGACTCATCCCATTCATCCTCATTGTGGTTTTGCTCAGCTTATCGCTTTTCAACCAAAACTTTGGAATCATCATTTTTTAATCAGAATCCAAATCAACTCATGAGTTCTCAACCAGAGTTTTTAAAATCATATCAACCAGTAAGGAGCTGCAGTTATACCCTTGGTATATACGAGTAGTCACGGTCCTTGGAATTATAAGGTAAATACCATCATGTCTAGGCCTCAAGCAAGTCAAGGATTCCATGCAATTGCGGTACTTCCATCTGAAGACCCAATTACTAATTTATGAATTTCAGTCTGAATATCAATTTGTATGAATTTCAGTCTGAATATCAATTTGTATGAATTTCATCACACAATTACAACCTTTTACTGCTACTTCATAAATTTTTGACATTTTTGGCTTCTCGGTTGATCCACATTAGCCAATTTGCTCTGATACCAGCAACTGAAAGATCCCTGTCCACATCGTGCAACGAATTCAGGGGTGCTAGCAGTAGAAGTGGCACTTCTTGCACAGGGCAGGGTCCCTCACTTGGCGCCTTGCCCACGGATATCCGGACAAGAGACTATTCCCTCGATTCTTCCAAAATTGAACCTGGAAAAACTTCCCTCACCCAGAAAGTAGGGGCAATTCCTCCAGGATAATTTTACTCTAACGTAGTCAAAAGCCTTAACTAAATGAACTGATCTGATTGAACTCGTAAGTCAGGTCAAGGAAAAGATTGCAGGCTCATAGAGACCAACGCTTTTTTCCTCATTGAGAGGCACAACCATTGATTCTTTTCCATAGAGCAATTTTTATCTGTGGTTTACTTCATCTATCATACCATAATAGAATTGAGTCTCATTTTAGGGACCCATCAGTCCAGCCTAACCCTATCAGGGAAAAGAGTTCCTAGGCCAAGTGTGTGGTGTGTTAGCCAAATTCCAAGGTATTTACACACTAAAACCAAAGTTCAAATTGCATTAGCCAAAGGTTCAAAGACCAATTTCAAGATCAAAGAAAAGCCACATTACCTGGAATGGTCAAAGTTTATGTGTACACATCTTCACTTATTTGGTGAAGGGATACTTGAGTAGAGCATTTCTAGGTGAAAAGCCGAGCTCCATTGTAAAGTTCTAGAGCTATAAAGGACTTCCTTGTGTGTGTAACACTGTGTGTGTGAGTGCTAGGTTGAGTACCATGGCAACCATGGTGGGGAAATGTTTGACAAAACTTACAAATTTGATGGCTCCAAGTACCACTTCTAGTGCATCAAAATGCAAATGTGTCTAATTGAGAAAGACATGTGGGGAGTGGTAAATGGAACTCAGAAAAGACCAACTTGAGATCCAGATCTTATCTCTAAGTGGAACACTTTAGACTCAAAGGCATTTTCTCTCATCATTTTTGGGCTTAGTGATAACCAGATTCATCAAGTTAGTTCTGCAAAGACTTCAAATGAAGCATAACTTTGGCTCAAGTCTATCTTTGGGCAAACAAATGCAGCTGCTAGATTCTTCTTAAGGAAGAAGCTTTATAGGATCAAAAAAGATGATAAAGCTAGTATTGCTACTCATGTAAATGACAACTGTTGTATGATTGATCAACTTAATGGTGTAGGAGTGACTATTGATGAGCAAGAGGCGATCTACGTGTTGCTTTCCAGCATGCCTCCTTGCTATGAGCAGTGTGTCTCCATCATAGCCAATCAAAACAATCATACATTAACCTTAGTGACTTTTGCCCTCATTCTAAAATTAACTCGCATCATGGAGGCTTCCAAAGCTTTAGCTCCTTCAGTTCCAGTGGAGCATGCCTACTCAGCTATAGTCAAGACCAAGGCTCCTCAAATGTGCTACTATTGCAAAAAGAAGGGCCACATCATCAAATATTGCTACAAGAGGAAGAAGGATGGGAAAGAGAAAGAGAAGGGCTGAAAGATCCCTGCGTGCCCCCTCCGCACAACGGATTCGGGGGTGCTAGCAGCGGAAGTAGCACTTCTTGCATGGGGCAGGATCCCTCACTTGGGGACTTGCCCCTTACGGATATCCAGACAAGAGACTAATCCCTTGGTTCTTCAAAAACCAAACCTAAGAAAACTTCCCCCTACCGCAAAGCATGGGTGATTCCTCCAAGATATTTGTACTCTAACGTAGTCAGGGTCATTACTGACTAAACTCATCCAACCGAACCTGTGATGAGTCACTTGGTCAGATCAAGGAATCAAGGAAGAAACTTGCACTTGGATCATGGAAACCAACGCTTTTTTCCCCATCGAGAGAGGCACAGTCGTTGATTCTTTTTCCATAGAATAATTACTATCTGGGATTTACTTCATCTATTATACTATAATAGAATTGAGTCTTATTTTACGGATCCATCAGTCCGGCCATCCAATCCCATGGGTTAGCCAACTGCCTAGCCAACTGCCCAACCACTGTAGTGATGGGATCCAATTAGAAATTTGGTTAGGTTTTGTCCGGGGTACCAGGGAAAAGAGTTCCTAAGCCCCCTAGCCGGATATTCATTCAAATTTAACACTAGTCACACCACTTACACACCCAATATGAAATTGCCTTTTTCACCCAATTAGAAATTTGGTTAGGTTTTGTCCGGGGTACCAGGGAAAAGAGTTCCCAAGCCCCCTAGCCGGATATTCATTCAAATTTAACACTAGTCACACCACTTACACACCCAATATGAAATTGCCTTTTTCACAGATTTAACTATCTTTAAAACAATCATTTAATGAAACCATAGTGTCACTGATCAAAATCCTCCAAAATATCCCGTTGAATCCTAATTTCCAATCATTCCTTCATCGGTGTACCTATGGCATCATTGGCAACCAGAACGCTCACCACCTGTCTCTCAGGGGCCTTTTCGATAGTTCCTAGCTCATAGTACCCGACAATATATTCACTTATAAAAATCAAGATGGAATCTCCGTTGAAGATCAACAAGATCAACCAATAGATCCATATAAAAGAGCCATGGACTCATTCGTTAAGGACCAACAAGGTCAATCAACCAGATCCGATTTCAGAAAACAACTCTTACTCCTTGTTCCAATATCTTCCCCGATGCACGTGTGGGTATCTTCGACGACCCAGAGCCTGAGCACCGTATGGTCAGCACCCTCTAGGATCCTTTGCAGCAAGTGACCTAGCGCTTCACTCATAGGCCGCTTCCTTGGTCCCTCATCCACCGTACCGGAAGCTCACCAAGCTGGTCAAGACCTCGGCCTTGCTACGCGAGACATCCTCCGACTCTCCGTCAGCTATTGCAGCTTTATCAATTAGGTCTCCCCCACGACCTCATTCTCAAGACGGTCAAAATGCTTCCCCAGCATTATTGACATAAAACAGTCATTTAAAAACAGGTCATAAATACAGTTTCTATAATGAACTCTCGTCTTTCACACATCCATTCTTCCACACATACACATCCACATCTATTCTTTCATATACAGATCCACATCCATTCTTTCACATACAGATCCACATCCATTCTTCCACATACAGATCCACATCCACTCTTCCACATACACATCCACATCCATTCTTCCACATACACATCCTATCGCATCCCATTTAGTAGCTTTTTCTAGTTTGATTCTGATAATGAGACTTTTTCTAAATTTCTACCAATTGCTTGGCCTAATTAAAGGTTCCTTTTCTCGAACGACTATTTCTATATTCCTTCTCAATTCCTCAATTGAATTACATTCAATATTCCTGTTTTGAATAAAAGAATTCAAGGGATTTGTAGAAATCAATTCTACCTATATTTCCACTAAAAATTTCTCTTCTTTTCATTTAATTTCTTGGATCTCAAATACCATGGGAATTCCTCTTTTTTGCATTTAATTATTTGCATTCCAATGTCATGGAAATTTCTCTTTTTTCATCAATATTTCTCATAATAAAATACCCATTAATTCAATATGCTAGGAATTTCTCTTTTCCAATCTAAATGATGGAATTCCAAATGTCATAGGAATTTCTCTTTTACCATTTAAATATTTCTCATAGATAAAATAAATTTATCTAAAAGTCATCTTTAAATTTAAATAAAATACCCATTAATTTCAATATGCTCGGAATTGTCTTTTCCCATCTTTAAATTTAAATAAAATACCCATGAATTTCAATATGCTAGAAATTGTCTTTTCCCATCTAAATGATGGAATTCCAAATGTCATAGGAATTCCTCTTTTACCATTTAAATATTTCTCATAGAAAAAATAAATTTATCTAAAATTTATCTTTGAATTTAAATAAAATACCCATTAAATGTCATAGGAATTCCTCTTTTATCATTTAAATATTTCTCATAGATAAAATAAATTTATCTAAAATTCATCTTTGAATTTAAATAAAATACCCATTAATTTCAATATGCTAAAAGTTACACTTTCCTCATTTAAATATTTTAATTCCAATTTGGTGGGAATTCCTCTTTCATCATTTAAATTTATCCATGCAAAAAGATAAATTTAACTAAAATCCTTCTTTAATTTTTAAATAAAATATAAATTATTTTAGCATCCCAAATTTTCTCTTACTTCATTAGAATACATGGATTCTTAATTAACTATTTATGCATAAACATAAAATCAAAGTTTCCATGATTATAATGAGAATCATTCAATTAATCTAGGATAATTAATCCTAGAATATGGTAGGAAGTCCTCTTTTCATATTATGAATGAAAATGATTTATGTGTTGATTTTCTAGAAATTTTGCCATAACTTTGCTACTATTACTGATAATTCTCAATAATTTTAAAAACATAAAGTTTCGTAATATCATATGATAGAATAACCATTAATTGGATCAATATCCAATTATGGACTTGATTCCTAATTTTTCCATGAATTAAATAGCATAAAAGCATTAAAAAGCCTCTTATTTGGCCTCAATTTGACAAGCATAGAAATTACTTTTAGATTAGAGAATTGCTTCATGAGAAGCTTCATTTGAATATAGAATAGGTCATAGGAATGACCATTCTTTGGGGGAGAGAGAGACATGCTTTAAAAAAACATTTAATTTAAGCATAAATGGAAATTTATGTGTTTTATCCCACAATTCATTAAAGAACTTCAATTGTATTAAAAAGCCATTCAATTGAATGCTTCTTAAGCTTGAGAGGGGTTGAGAAGAGAGAAACATTTAGAGATTTAAAAAAAAGACCATAAACCACACTTTACCTCCTAGATTGCTTGATTCTTTAATCAATGTAGAGGCCCCCAACCAATCAATTGGTTTGGTATGTTGATGAAGACTCCAAGGAAGATTGAAGAGAGAGAGAAAATCCAATCTCTCCAATTTGTAGAGGATAATAGAAAATATCATTATTTCAGTATAATACTGGCATGGTATAGTTCTCATATTTTTTTACAAAGGGCTATGCCTCTAACCAAGTCCAACTAGTTTCTAGAATTTTCCAGGTTCAGTTTGGCTGAATTTGGACAAGATTTGGACCTAGTTTGGCTCCCATTTGATTTGGTTTGATCTAGGAGAGAGGAGAGATAAAAATATCACAATATTTTTGAGTTTAAAACTCCACCTACAGTAATTGGGTGTAGGTTTAGTAGTTATCTTCCTTTGATTAGGGAATCACCTTTTAGGTGAGTTAGGTGAGAAATCATAGGGAGGCGGAGGGAATCAAGGGCTCTAAGCATCTCTCTCTCATGAGCCTATAAATTTAGGGGATACTACTCACACAATAGAGAGCTATAGAGATAGCTAAGTGGAGAGTATAGTGCCCATACTTTGTGCACTTGCTTAGTGATCAATATACTAAGTGGTCCTTTGTGGAAATACTCTCTCTTTTCTCTCTTCATTGGTATTTGTCTATGTGATACATTTGTGGTGACCTTAAGTATACTTCATTTCTCATTGGTTACACTTGATTAACATCTAAGTGGTGGCATGAGTTGCTTTAATGGTGTGAGATTGTTTATGTGATGATCTTGTGCATTGCTTGATTCATTCAATAGCTAAGTTCTCACTATGTCTTTTAACAAAGAAGTCACTCCTCCACTCACCCCCCCATCATTCCACCCTCCAACCCACACAAATCCATACCACTCCAAAAGAGGTCTCTCAACCCACTCCAAACACACCACTACCTCTCAAATACTCTTGACTACCCCACTTGTAGTAGCTCGATTCCCACTCTTAAAAGCCACCCAAGCTGTGCTGAACCCCCATAGAAAACTAACCACACTAACCCTCCTAAAAACACTAACCACACTAACCCTCATAACAACACTAACAAATGCATACAGGGAAAACCTTCTCGACAGTGGGTACCTAAAAGGCTTCTAATAGTGCTAGGGTATTATGAAGGCACTTCTACTTTGTGGATCCCTTGACAATCAAACTCTCATCCTTATACACCAGCACCCCAAGCTCCTCCCCCTCACAGGAAACCAATTCGACAACCACAAGCCCACAGGGTATAGGACAAACATTGGCCCAAACACTCTTAAAGCCAAACTATACTCACTCCTGAACCCTCAGCCTTGCCCAAACAACAACTTCCTGGTGGATCCCCAAATCTCTACTACATGCTCAACATTTCTATGAGGGCAATCACCACATTTCGGTCCCCAAATCACCATGGCACCAATTGCCCACTCTCGTCACTCCATAGTTTTCAAACCGTCAATGGATACCCAAAGTGGCCTCCGCCCACAAATACTACACAAGAGAAAGCAACAAAAAAGCTTCATGACAAACCCTTATGCCCCCAACAACAGTCGATACCAAAGATATACCCTTGACATCGGCTACTCCTCCACCTGTCATTGTCAGGCTACCTCTCAAAGTGCTCCCAAATAAACCCTCCACCTGTCATTGTCAAGCTACCTCTCGGAGTGCTTCCAAATAAACCCTCAACCATCCTATCTTAGGTACTCTCTCATTACCAACATTTGAACTCCCCAAGGAAATCCCAATCTTGCCATCACCTAATTAGAACCGACTCCTCCATTTGGCAAATTGGGCATGTAGTCAGTATAAAACCTGCAATGGGGTGCCAATAGTATAGCCCATGGGTACAAAATCTATTTGCAAGGTGCCCTTCAAAAAAAAAACTATTTCCCACATGGCCGTACCATTCAGAACTTCATAGTTGCCACGGCCATAACAAATTTACCATGGCCGTACCATTCAAAATTCTAGATGCCATAGCCATACCAACATTCACTTGAAATGCCACAGCTGTTCCATTCTCATCCCTATTTACCACCACAACCATCTCGAATGTGCTACGGCGGTTCCATCCTTAGCTCCAACTACCATGCTCGTTCCAACCTCACCACTTAAAGGACATGGCCGTTCCAACCGGATATGGTATTCCCATTCCAAACAGATGCCATGCCCGTATCAAACGAAATCCAATTGGTATGTTCGTATCATTTAGATGGTATACCCATTTTATGGGAATGCCACGCTCATACCATCCTCTTGCCATGGTCGTGTCCTTTTGAAACCTATATATATGGGCCCCACCCTCTCATTTCCTCACTTTCTACTTTTAGCCTACCTGAACTCTTAACAAATTTTCTCTCAAGCTTTCCTTTTCTAACCAACCTCCCTCACCGTATGGCCGATACATCTGACTCCTCCCTTGAAGTCCTCAAGCACCTCACCATCAAGAAGAAGCACTCGGCATGAGGGGACACTTTGAGGAGTATGGCCGCACTCAACGACCCAATTATCACACTTGGGAGAGCAGCTGATGAAGCAAGTTGGCGTACACACAATCTAAAGAGAATGTGGGGGAGAGACATAAAGAGAATATGGGGAGAGACATAAAGAGAATATGGGGAGAGGGAGAGCTTCAAACCCTAGCAGAAAACACACAAACACAAGAGAGAGATGGATAGCTGAATTTTCTTCTATCTTCTTCTTCTCTACTCAACCAACATAACATAAAGATAAGAGTACACACTATATAGGTTAGTACTCAGCTACTACAACATACAAGAGCCGGTCCATAATGTGAACCCAACTAAATGAGCTGGCTCTATAACTATGCCAATCTCTAGTAATCCAAAATGGCTGTCACACAGCCTGTCATCCCACTGGCCGCATATCACCCATAATCTCACCAACCATGCCAGTGGTGTAGATACGGAAGCTATCACCAAGCGGGTCATCAATTGTCGTAAGGTTTCTCCTCAGCTCTAAAAGATATATAAGCTCTCCTCTCAGTCCCTTGTAATCATCCCGTATTTCAAAATGCAAGAAAACATTGTTTTCCTTTGTTTTGGTCTAGAGAGAGAGAGAGAGAAAATATTCTAGAGAGAGATAGTATAATTTTGAGATATTTTTGGATACAAAGTTTCTCCTTATACTTAAGATGAATTTCCCTTAAATAGAAAATCAAAAGGAAATTTTCTTTTTATACTTAAGATGAATTCCCGTTAAACAAAAAATCAAAAGGAAATTTTCCAACGTGCATTAGAAATAATTGAATATGTGTATTAGAGACCTTAGCCTGAGGGTCCACATTTTTAAGAATTTTTTATTAAGGTCCAAAGAGTGTTCTAAAGGGCCAATAGGATTAATCCAAGTGTTTCAATAAGAAAAATGCAAAGAATAAAAGAAAATCCCCCCAAAAATGAGTAAATTCTCACATAAGATGAAGAGTTGACTCTAAGTACTAGGTTTATTAGTTAAAAAATGAGGATTATTAGTTAAAAAAATGAAATTTTGACACCTCAGTAAGGAGGGATGGGGATCACGAAAGAGGCGCCTATTTCACATCATTACTTCACATTTTTAATTCAAAAAAATGAGATATTCTCATATCTCCTCTCTCCTCTTTCAAACTGGATCAAAAAGTAAACCAAACTGATCCAAAACTTATCCAAAATGGATGGAAACCTCTAGATCCTAGTTGGACTTGGTTGGTGGCCTCCCTCACCTATAATTAGACCCTCATTCCTTTGTATTTTCATCTTTGTGTATTTACATGCCATTATAATGTTCAAATTAGTATAATTTTATTATCCCTCTATTTTGTCTCTTATTGGGAAGCTTTGGAGCTTCATTAATCTTCATCCTCTCTTGGAGATTACCCTCTACATCTTGGTGGCCAAGCTTTCTCTTGTGGGTTTCACTTCTCTCTAAAGAATCAAGCCAAAAGCCAAGGGGGGTAAGCCTAAATCAATGGTGTTTCTCTATCTTTTTCAATGGTAATCTTCTTCCCGAAGCATTTTAATCAATGGCTTTTCTTAAAACCAAGATTCTAGTGATTCATATTGTTTAAATGGTTTAATGCTAATCTTTTATGCTTAAATATAATATTTTTGATTAGTAAATCTCTCTTTTATAAAGATTACTCATCTTTGTGGTTGAATCCTTCTTGGAGGGATGGATCTTAGTATTAATCTCATTTTCTTGACCAAAACTCTAGGTTTAACAAGCTAGAGATAGAGATTAAGCATTTTTATAATTTTTACTCTAATTAAAATGAGGATTAATTCATTCAAGCTTGTTTTATAATTAGAAAATTCATAATTATTAATTTTAAGTTGAAAGAGAGTTTATGCTAACATTTTTGTAATTATTTTCATATGGGAATGATAATGAGATATTTTTAAAAATAAACAAGAAGTTTAAATGTAATTATGCTTAGGTATGCATAATGATTTTTTAGATTAAAAGAGGAAATCCCACCATATTCTAGATAATTAGGAGTAAATATTAAAAGTATAATTTTTGAGAATCCTAAGAAAATGCAGCGAAGCTATGGTAAATTTTAAAAAAAATGAATTTAATTCTATGCATAAAATTGATAATGCAAAAGAGGAATTCTCATGCATAAGCATTTTAATGCTAAAAGAAGGATTTTGTTACATTTTTTGAAAATACTTTTATAGTATTTATGCATAAATGTTGAAATGGAGAAAAGAGGAATTCTTGTTATATTTATTTTTATATGTGCATGCATAAAAATCTAGATGCAAAAAGAGGAATTTTCATGATATTCTATGAACAAACATTTTAAATATTAAAAGATGAATTTTTGTCATATTTCAAAATAGATATATTCATGGTATATACATGGGTATTTTTATTTATCAAAAAGTAGAATTTTCATCATACCTTTAAGTAGGAAAAATGCATAAATTAATTTCATTATCAAAAGAGAAAGTTTCATCATAATCCTACGTAGATAATTTAGGGCATATTGATGCCTAGGTCCAAATGGAGAAAAGAATATTTTAGTATAATTCTATGTGAATATTTTAAATAAATCTTGTATACATATTCACAAAAAGGATCATTGGAAAAAGAAATATTCTTGTTAAATTCCATTATTTACGAATAGAAATATTTATAATTCTATTATGTCCAAGAAAGAATGAATTATTATAATTTTGTATTTTAACCATTATGATTGGAAATCACAGTTTATTTATCAGTTAATTAGGTGCAAAATCTTTAGGAAACAAATCTAGGATTAAATTCGAGTAATTCAAGGTTACGACCATGACCGTGTGAGAAAGGTGGGTCAGTAAGATGCCTGCCTATCTCTTGAATCAGAAATTAAACCAAGTTTTGTGACCATTCCCATTTCTTCAGTACAAAGAATGGATAACCGGCTGACTTAGAGAAGCTTTCCCTAAGATCCAAAATCGTCAAGAAAGAGGTTAGAAATTCATTTTGTAAGGATCACCGAGATACGAGATTCGTGATTTTCATTGAGAAAGTTTGGGTTTTGAGAAAAAGGGTCTTGAAAAATGAACTCAACAGGAAATTCTTACTTGCATAGAAACTCTGTTTTTTGAAAAAAGGACTGTCTTAGGCCAGAATGCTGGAGGAAGCATTTGGCTTATGGTTTAATCTAAGGAGAGTTACATTGCGACAGCTGATGGGGAGTCATCGAAGGATCTCTCTCGTGGGAAAAGCTTGCCAAGGTCTTGACCAATCTCGGTATGGTTGAAAATGGTGCGCTTCCGGTACGATGGGCAAGGGCCCGAAGCTGTTCGTGAGTGAAGTACTAGGACACCTAAGGAGGATCCTAGAGGGTTCTGACCAGGTGATGCACAGGCTCGTGGGAGCTGCTAGGATACCCATGCATATGTCGAGGAAGATATTCATTGGATGGCAAGAGAATTAATTAAGTGAACTGTAAAACTATGAAATTGGACCTCGTTGTTGAGGGCGGTTGGGTAACCCATGGGCCGTTTGGGGTTAGGTTGGATCGGTGGATTTCTATAACAAAATTCAGTTAGGTTTAAGTTAAGAAAGTTAAAGTAAGCCCCAGGAAAATTCTTGTTCCATGGGAAAGAATCAACGGCTGTGCCTCGGTTAAGGGAAAAAAACCGATGATTTCTATGAACCAAGTGTAAGTTCCTCCTTGATTCGGCCATGTGACCCATGTTGAGATATCGAGCTCATCTAGTGAGGCGGTGGACACTGATGACCCGCCTGGGGGATAGGCCCCACATCTACACCACTGGCATGGTTGGTGAGATCATGGGTGATATGCGGCCAGTGGGATGAAAGGCTATGTGACAGCCATTCTAGAGACTGGCATAGTTATAGCGCAAGCTCATTTAGTTGGGTTCACACTTTAGAGAACCCTAGTATGTATTTGGTTGAGTACCTTTTCATATGGTATGTACTCTTATCTTTGTATATGGTGTGTTGAGTGTTGTGTGAAGAAGTAGATTTTCAGCCTCTCACCTTGTGTGTTCTCTTTTAGGGTTTTGTGAGTGTGTGTGTGTGTGTGCTTGCAAGAGCTGAAGCTCTCTTCTCCCCTGCATCTTTTCATGGTATGAGAGCCTGGTTCATGATAAGGGCTGAGCTGCAAGCAAGAGAAGCACATGAAGCGGTACGAGGGTAAGAGCTTCATCTACTCTTTCCTATTTGTGTTGGAGGGGCGACTACACCCTTGTCGGGAGCTCTACGAGAGGCACTAATAAACGATCTCTGATTGAGGAGCTTTCTTCGCGGGAGTAAAGCTATAGGGCAACTATAATATCCTATTGGACAATATTTTTCCGGCCGAAAATGCGTTTCGGGTGCGTTAGGACCTCCGTTTTCCAGAAAGTAGGCGATTTCGAGCATTGCGGGTAAGTCATCGATTCTATGTAGAACTCTGTTTTAAGAACTGCAGGAAGATAGATTGGTTGTGCAGACATTGTGTGTGCGCTGCAAGGAGGTAAACAGTTGCCATTGGGTGTATGTATGCACATTGAGGTCACTCGTTGTTTGTGACATTTGAGTGTAGTACAGTACCAGTGCAAAATACAGCAGTTTGTGCAGGACAAACCAAAGTGCTGTTTCTGGTAAATTTGTGTGTCTGGCAAGATGTCAAATGATGGCATAAACTAGATTATTACTGAGAAGCTTGACAAGAACAACTTCCATGCTTGGAGGTTCAGGTTGATGAATTTCATGATGGGAAAGGGTTACTGGGACTACATAGAAGGTGAGCATGAAGAGGCACCGGAGATACTGGAGATCAATCCGACTGCTGCTACAGATGTGAAAGAGTTCAAGGATTGGAACCAAGGAGCCAGAAAAGTTATGTATTGGCTCTCTATCAGTATACAGGAAACCATGATTGGGCACATTCAGGATGCCAAGTCCCCCAAGGAGGCATGGGAAACCTTGGTAAAACTCTATGAAACGAATACCAAGGCATGAAAGATATAGTTGAAGAATAAACTTCATACTGTGGAGAAAAAGAGTATGTCTGTGAATGACTATGCATTGAAGATCAAGGGTATTGTGGAATCCCTTACATCTATTCGCGTTTCACTAGATGATGATGATAAGGTGGAAGTCTGTCTACGTGGTCTCGTGCCACAATACAAGGTGTTCAAGAAGTCTATTCAGACTCGAGAAAACATTCCCAATTTCACAGATTTGGTGTCTATGTTGATTATAGAAGAGAAGAGCTTGGGTGAAGATCAATAGTCTTCACAAAACAAAAACAGTTCGAGCAACACGGCTTCTACACAAGTTCAGGAAGAGGACGAGGTAGAGGAGGCCGTGGACGCGGCCAAGGAGGTGGCCGAACAGGTAATCAGAATTATGGCCAGTGTAGTAGCAACAACAACTATCCCAGAATTCACAACAACAATAACACGTAGGTGGAAGAGGCCAATTCAGAGGTAGGGGGAGTCAAAGAGGTCATGGAAATGAGTAAAGGCAATATAATGATACACATGGATGCTTTTATTGTGGTAAGCCTGGACATGTGCAGGCAGATTGTTATAAGAAGCAGGATGACATGCAAAATGGGAAATTGGAGCAAAACAACTATGCATCCTCGAGCAGCAACAATGAGGATAATGAAAGGTTGTTTTTTATGCAGCATGTCGTTAATGCCTTGTCTGAAAATGTTGAAGCAGCACATAAAGATGATGTATGGTACGTTGATTCAGGTGCTTCAAACCATATGACAAGTCATGGGGAGTGGTTCAAGGAGATGGAAAACCTTAAAAGACCAGGTTTTGTGGAAACAGGGGATGACACTGCTCATCGAATTGCCCATGTTGGAGATGTGCCATTGTCTATGCAGGATGGCAAAGTGAAGTACCTTGCAGATGTACTTTATGTTCCGAACATAACAAAGAATCTGGTTTCAGTTGGTCAGATGATTGAGCAGGGTTTGCAGGTTTGGTTTAACCCTGATGGTGTTATGTTGAAGACTTTAAAGACAAGTGCAAGTTTGGTTTAACCTTGATGGTGTTATGTTGAAGACTTTAAAGACAAGTGCAGGTTGGTTGCAAAAGGCAACAGAGTGGGCAGAATGTTTACATTGAATGTAAACATGCCTAAAGTGAGTGCTACGATGTTTGAAAATGGTTCAAGAATTGTTGCAGACACAGACATTTGGCATAAAAGATTTGGACATGTGAATGTGTAGAGAATGAACTCTATGCAGACTAAAGGAATTGTGACAGGGCTGCCAACGTTTAAAGTTGAAGGTATGCAGAAAATATGTGAAGTATGCCAATTTGGAAAGCAAACAAAGCATGTATTTCCACGTGATAGAAATGTGAGCAGAAATGCACTAGATGTTGTGCATTCAGATGTATGGGGTCTTACGAAGACCATGTCTATGGGAGGCTGCAGGTATTATTATGTGACATTTATTGATGACCACACAAGGAAAGTGTGGGTATACTTCATGAAGGAGAAGAGTGAGGTGTTCACTCATTTTCAGAGTTTTAGAGTTATGGTTGAAAAGCAAATAGGGAAACATGTAAGGGGGAGAGTACTTCTCCAATGAGTTCTCTGAATTTTTGCAAAAGAATGGTATTCAGAGACAGTTTACATGCAGATACACTCAAAAGCAAAATGGAGTTGCTAAGCGAAAAAACAGGCACATTGCTAAGATTGCACGAGCAATGATGGGAGAGAAGAATATGCCACATAGCTATTGGGCTGAGGCTGTTTCTATAGCAGTTTACATCATGAACAGGACTCCAACTGCAGCCATACATGATGTAGCTCCAGAGGAGAGGTTTACTAGCAGAAAACCTGATTTGTCTCATCTGAAAGTCTTTGGATGCATTGCATATGTGCATGTGCCAAATGAGCTGAGAACTAAGCTAGATCCAAAAGCTGAAAAATGTGTGTTTATTGGGTATTCCCTTGAGCAAAAGGGATACAGGTGTTATAACCCTACTACACGTGAGTTGAGGGTAAGCAGGGATGTTGTTTTTGATGAGATGAGCAGCTGGTATACTGCTGAAAAAGAAGCTGTTAGGACTGATGTAAGTGGAAATATGGTTGCACAGAATGCAAGTCAGCAATCACAGTCTTTGAGTGGACCAGGAGAGTCCTCATCTAGTGGTTCAGTTGATAGACCATGGAGTGGTAGGCTGCGTCATAATACCAGCCTTGCAAGTGTGATTAGTACATCACATAAAGGCAAAGAGAAAGTGGTTGAGCCCCTTAGTATGCCTGACATTTCTGCAGGGCATTCTCATGTTGATGGAGAGTTTAGTGGCTCAGAGATGAGCCTTGATGCGGACCTTGGGATACCACCTATGAGAACACCTAGTGTAAAGAAGGCTATGGAAGCCATGAATGCAAAGTTGCAAAGATCTGGGAGAGTGAAGAATCCTGTGTAGAGGTTTACCTATGATGGTTATGTGGCACATCACTATGCATACATGGCAAAAGTTGTGCAGGACGTAGAGCCCACATGCATTGATGAGGCTGTTGTTGGAAATGTGTGTTGGGAGAAAGCTATGGATGAGGAGATGGATGCACTATATGGAAATGAGACTTGGGATCTAGTGCAATTGCATAAAGGCAAGAAAGCCATTGGATGCAAGTAGGTGTACAAAGTAAAACATAACAGTGATGGAAGCATAAGCAGTGGGTGTACAAAGTAAAACATAACAGTGATGGAAGCATAAGCAGGTACAAGGCTAGATTGGTAGCCAAAGGATATGCGCAGACATATGGTATTGATTATGAGGAAACTGTCACAATCAGAATTCCTCCCTCATGAAGGAGGTGCCTATTTCACATGTGTGGTGGAGTTTTAAATTATCAGAAATTGAAATATTTCATCTCTCTCTCCTAATTCAAGTCTAGTTCCAAAAAGTAAGCTAAACTAACCTAAAAATGGACCAAACTGATCTGGAAAATTCTAGAATCAGTTTGCTTGGTTAGGAGCTCACTTTTTCCTTTAAATAGAAGCCTCCCCCTTTGTTGAAGCTTAATAGTGTTTTATGCACTATTACTCTACTCCTCCCCAGAGCCAAAAACTGTGAATTTCTTAATAATTCATTAGTTTTTGACCATTCCCTCTTCTAAAGAATTGGTGGCCACTCTTGTTGCAAACAAGAGTAGAACCCTCAAACCATCAAGCCAAAGGAAAGCTCCCAGAATTTCATCTAAGTTAGAAATCCACTTTTTCTTATTCTTTTAATGGTTTTCTAAATTTTTGTTATCTTTAAAATGATAATTTGATGCTATGCCTTGCTGGAAAGTGTTTCCCCCTCTCTAACCCAGCATCCAACTTAAATAATCTGCCTTCTTTCTTGCCTTTGGCAATGACTCTACATCCATATTTGAAATCCTCAACGAAGAATCCATGCTCGTTGAAACGAATCTGTAAACCCTGTTCCACCAACTTTTTGTAATAGAAGGCACATACAAGACATCTGCCATAGACTTTGTTTCACCATTGTGCATAACCAATGGTACACTTCCAACATGTGTGATAGCATGTTGGGTATCATCTCCTGTCTCCACATAGCCTTTCACATCCATAGGCTTCATATGCTTAAACCATTCGCCATGAAAAGTCATATAGTTTGATGCTCCAGAGTCCATATACCAAGTGTCATCTCACTGTCACCATTTGTCATCATAGATCCCACGACATGTTTCATAACAAACAAGTGATTTGTGCTGCCATCATTACTGCTCGATGCATAATTTTCACCATTTGCATAATTTCCACCATGTTGTGCATAATGTCCACCATGTTGTGCTCTACCCCCTCTCAAATCATTTTGTTTGTGGAAACAATCACGTGCCATATGACCGAATTTCCCACAGTAATGGCATTCCACATTTTGCATAGATGTTTGTTGGCCTTGCCAATGTCCTCTTCCACGAGGATTACCTCTGCCTCTCTAAGGTGTATATCCACAACCACCTCTAGCACCATATGTAGGCTGAAAATCCTATTGTGGTGACCTATCCTGCCATCCACGACCATTACCATGACCTTTTGATGCAAATCTCCCCCTGCCTCTCTAAATCCCCTTTGTGAATAGAAAGCCTGATTCCTGCCATTATCATCATGGCTAGTAGATGCATCATGAAAAGAGTCACTGAGTTTAATTTCCTCAACAAGCAAGAGTGTAACCAACTCATCAAAATCTGGTAAACCTGTACTCCAAACAGAAATAGATGTATCAAAAGACTTGTACTCCTTGCCAAGACCAGGCAAGGTAATGTCTACCAATTCATCATCACGCATGAGGGCATTGATAGTTGCCAATGCATGTGCATATTTCTTTATCTCTTGTACATAATCATGGATGCTCCTTCCTTTCTGCTTCACATTATGAATTTGTTGTCTCAACTGAGACTTACGAGCACCACTAGTATCTGTATCAAACAACTTTACCAACGTATCCCATCCTTGGGATTCTCAGCATCATGTATATGTATGAGTATAGCATCCGAGATACATATAGACAAGGAATGCAAAACTTTGTATGCTCTCTCTGACCATTGCTTATGAGCTAACCTGTTGTTGTGTAGGTTGTCGAGGTAGTTTTGGCTCTGGCTCCGCACCTGTAACAAGGTTCCAAAATCCTTTTCCCTTCAAAAAGCTTTTAATCCTATACTTCCATGCCTGGAAGTTCTTTCTATCCAACTTCTCACCCACAATCTATACTGGGTTGTCTGATATATTTGCTTAATGCAAATGCACCTTTTGCACACGTCCAATTATGTAAACGAGCCTTCCTTAGCTCAACCACATTCTAATAAGTGTTCCAGATACTCCAAAGTACTCAACAAACTTCACTGTTGATGTAGAAAATCAAATTGATTGCATTCAAATTGAACTGGCATACGCAGTCCAAAGTACCCTATTCTGACGTGCTTTCCAAGGCTTCAAATTGCAATGTAGTGGGTCAATCAAGTGTGGATAACTTGCATTGACACCTAAACAAGCTTAATGTTGCATATCAGCACCAACCAAGGTGCGTACATACCAAAATTATCAAATCCCCTTTCTTGTTTTGAGAAAAACTAGTAAAACCTAGTAGTAGAAGTGCTCTAATTCCTTTGATTCTTGTCCAAATTGAGAAACCAAGAATTCAATAGCTTAGCAATGATGTCTACTAACTCCATGTAAAAGTAATTAGACCAATTATTTAAGTTGAGAGAGTAATTAGCCAATTAATGACCCTCTATTTCACTAATCACTATAGACAGCCTATTTAATCAGCTCATAATCAGCTCATAATCAGCTCCAAAAAGCATAATTGCTCCAACCAACCACATAGCAACCTTCTCAAGTGTGTGTACCACAAAGTTGCTAAGCAAATTTTGGGTTTTATCAATCATTAAAGTAGAATTTGGCCTCCACTTTGCAAGATATAGAAAAAACTGCTCTGTTTTTGCACTACTGTCTGCCCCGCCTACTGTAGGGGTTATTTGTTGAGAGGTTTGTTGTGTTAATTGAGGGCATATATAGTTACCCAACACTCCAAGGCATCTGCCCAATCTAACAATTAGTTGATTTTTGCAAAAGACCAGCTCCAATTGCATCAACAATGGACCCCTCTTCATCACTGTTTTTGCGAGGGCTTCAAAACAGTGAATTTCCACTCACTTAAATGCATCAAACTTGCTCCAAATCCATTGTAGGGCTTGCACATGAGTTGCCAATACATTCCCATTTTCCAAATACATGATTCTTTGTCAAATTTGCAACTATTTGCCTCATACATTCACCACACTCAAGCTTCAATGGAGAGGGAGGTAATTCAAAATTGAGATATTTTTGGATATGAAAATCCTCCTAGTGTCTAAAATGATTTCCCCTGAAACAGAAATTCAAAAAGAACTTTCCAACATGCAATTGGAATTAATTGAAAATAGGTAAAAAGGACCTTAGCCTAAGGGTCCAAATTTTCAAAAAAAAAGATTATGATCCAATTAAGGTTCCTATGGACCAATAAGATTAATCCAAATGTAGGGAGGAGATAAATTGAAGAATAAAAAAAAAACCCCCAAAAATGAGTAAATGCTCACATAAGATGAAGAGTTGACTGAGTACAAGGTTTATTAGTTAAAAATTAAGAGATATTTAGAGGAAATGATGCATTTTTGACACCTGAGTGTGGGGATCTCCCCTCATGAAGGAGGTGCCTATTTCACATGTGTGGAGGAGTTTTAAACTCAAAAATAATGAGATATTTTCATCTCTCCTCTCTCCTGTTTTAACTAGATCCAAAAAGTAAGCTAAACTGATCAAAAAATGGTCAAAATTTGACCAGACTGATCTAGAAAATTCTAGAATCAGTTTGCTTGGTTAAAGGCTCACTTTTTCCTATAAATAGAAGCCTCCTCCTTTGTAAAAGCTTAATGGTGTTTATGCACTGTTACTTTGCTCCTTATCCTGAGCCATTTACATTGAATTTTTTAATAATTCAATTGTTTTTGCCCTAATCCTCTCCAAAGTGAATTGGTGGCCACTCTTGCTTCAAACAAGAGTAGAACCCTCAATCCCTCAAGCCAAAGGAGAGCTTACAAGCTCTATGTAAGTTAATTTTCTTACTTGTTAAATTTTAAATCGATGGTTTTCTTGATTTTTAAATTGAATTAAATTCAAATGCTATGCCTTGATGAAAAGGCCACCCCCTTCTCTTCTTTACATTCTAGCCTTTCTTAATCCTAGAAAGATTAACTAAAGGATTAATTAAACTCTTTTTATTGTTTACGCTCTTGAATTTAGAGAATTGTGTAGATTAGAGTTCTATGAATCTAATTTGGGTTAATTTAAGTCAATGAAAAAATGATAAAAATGAGAAATGGTTAGCCATACAAAGGAGGTTATCATTCTTTAATTTAAGTCAATTAAAGAATGATAAAAATGAGAAATGGTCAGCCATACAAAGGAGGTTATGGTAAAATTTTCTAGAATTTTGTGGAAAAGAAAGTTTATTTTTATGTTATTCCAAAAGAGTAATTCCCACCATTTTTGCATCTAAAAGAAATATTCTGATTACTCCATGTACATATTCACCTATGAATATGCATGGATATTACTGATATTAATTATTAAAATTAATTTTTATGCATAAAAAGATGCATAAAGGAATTATTTTTATTTCAAAAGTATTATTCTAATTAAAACTGACTTTTATGCATAGAAAGATGCATAAAGAAATTATTTTTATTTCAAAAGTGTTATTCTCATTAAAGATGCATAAAGTAATTATTTTTATTTCAAAAGTATTATACTCATTAAAATTGATTTTTAAGCATAAAAAGATGCATAAACGAATTATTTTTATTTCAAAAGTGTTAAAATTGATTTTTATGCATAGAAAGATGCATAAAGGAATTATTTTTATTTCAAAAGTGTTATTCCCATTTAAATTGATTTTTATGCATAAATAGATGCATAAAGAATTTTTATATCAAAATTAGAATTCTCTTAAATTCTATGTTTAAATTCTATGAATAGATGTGATGTGAATCAGATAGATGTGAATGAATGGATGGATGGATGTGATGTGAATAGAGGTGATGAGATGTGAGGTGAATAGATGTGATGAAATGTGATGTAAATCAGATAGATGTGAATGAATGGATGGATGGATGTGATGTGAATAGAGGCGATGAGATGTGAGGTGAATAGATGTTTGATGAAATGTGATGTAAATCACATAGATGTGAATGATGGATGGATGGATGTGATGTGAATAGAGGTGATGAGATGTGAGGTGAATAGATGTGATCAGATAGATGTCAATGAATGGATGGATGGATGTGATGTGAATAGAGGCGATGAGATGTGAGGTGAATAGATGTGATGAGATGTGATGTGAATCAGATAGATGTGAATGAATGGATGGATGGATGTGATGAGAATAGAGGTGATGAGATGTGATGTGAATCAGATAGATGTGTATAGATGGATGTGATGTGAATAGAGGTGATGATATGTGAGGTGAATAGATGTGATGAGATGTGATGTGAATCAAATAGATGTGAATGAATGAATGGATGGATGGATGTGATGTGAATCGAGGTCATGAGATGTGAGATATAATGAGATGTAATGTGAATGAATGGATGGATAGATGTGATGAGAATAGAGGTGATGCAATGTGAGGTGAATAGATGTGATGAGATGTGATGTGAATCAGATAGATATGAATGAATGGATGGATGGATGTGATGTGAATAGAGGTGATGAGATGTGAGATGAATAAATGTGATGAGATGTGATGTAAATCAGATAGATGTGAATGAATGGATGGATGGATGTGATGTGAATAGAGGTGATGAGATGTGAGGTGAATAGAGGTGATGAGATGTGAGGTGAATAGATGTGATGAGATGTGATGTGAATCAGATAGATGTGAATGAATGGATGAGATGTGACGTCATGTGAATCAAGATGTAAATGAATGATATGGGATGTGAGTGGATGTATGTGAAAGAATGGATTTGAATGTGTATGTGAAGAATGGATGTGAATGAGTATGTCAAAGAATGGATGTGAATGTATGTGAATGTGTATGTGAAGAATGGATGTGAATGTGTATGTGAAGAATGGATGTGAATGAGTATGTGAAACAATGTATGTGATGAAAATGGATGTGAATGTGTATGTGAAGAATGGATGTGAATGAGTATGTAAAAGAATGGATGTGATGAAAATGGATGTGAATGTGTATGTGATGAAAATGGATGTGAATGTGTATGTGAAGAATGGATGTGAATGAGTATGTGAAAGAATGGATGTGAATGTGTATGTGAAAGAATGGATATAGATGTGTATGTGAAAGAATATGGTGTGATGTAAAGAGATGTGATGTGACATGAATATATGTGGATGTGAAGTGATAGATATGAATGTATGGATAGATGTGAGAAGTCATACATGTGAACGATTAGATGGATGTGTATGAATGAGATGAGATGTGTATGAATGAGATATGATGTGGATAGAAGTGATGTGATATAATGTGGATAGAATGTATGTGATGGGATAGTTATGAGAATGTATGTGGTGGATATGAACGAATGATGTGATGGATATGAATGAATGTGATGTAATGTAAATGGAGATAGATGTGATGTGAGATGTGAATAAATGTGATGTGATGAGATGTGGAGATGGAGATGGGTAGATGCAAGTGGATGAGATCTGATGAGGATAAATGAGGAAAGATGTGATGAGATGAAAATGATGTGATTGGATGAGAATGGGAATACATATGAAATGGATGTGATTTAAATAATGTGGATTGATGTGGAACAATATGGAAAGACGAGAGTTCGTTATCGAAACTGTATTTATGATCTGTTTTTAAATGACTGTTTTATGTCAAAAATGTTGGGGAAGCATTTTGACCGTCTTGAGAATGAGGTCGTGGATACCTAATCTGATAAAGTTGCAACAGGTGTTGAGACGGAGAGTCAATGGAGGACGTGTCGCGGCATAGCAAGGTCTCGGCCGAGGTCTTGACCAGCCTCGGTTCGATTTAAATGGTGAGCTTTCGGTACGGTGGATGAGGGACCAAGGAAGCGGCCTATGAGTGAAGCGCTAGGTGACGTGCAAAGGATCCTAGAGGGTGTTGACCATAAGGTGCTCGGGCCCTAGGTCACCCAAGATACCTACACGTGCGTCGGGAAAGATATTGGAACAAGGAGTAAGAGTTGTTTTCTGATTCGGGCATGGATCTGGTTGATTGACCTTGCTGCTCTTCAACGAATGAGTCCATGGTTCTTTTATATGGATCTGTTGGTTGATCTTGCTAATCTTCAATGGAGATTCCATTTTGGTTTTTATAAGTGAAAATATTACCGGTTACTACTATGAGCTAGGAACTATCGAAAAGGTCCCATTTATGCATTTTTCCTAATTAAAGGTACAATGAAAATTCTACTTTTTGATAAATAAAAATACCCATGTATATACCATGAATATACCTAATTGAAATATGACAAAAATTCCTCTTTTAATATTTAAAATGTTTGCTCATAGAATATCGTGAAAATTCATCTTTTTGCATCTAGATTTTTATGCATGCACATATAAAAATAAATATAACAAGAATTCCTCTTTTCTCCATTTAAACATTTATGCATAAATACTATAAAAGTATTTTCAAAAAATGTAACAAAATCCTTCTTTTAGCATTAAAATGCTTATGCATAGAATATGATGAGAATTCCTCTTTTTGCATTATCAATTTTATGCATAGAGTTAAATTCATTTTTTAAAAATTTCTACCATAGCTTCACTGTATTTTCTGAGAATTCTCAAAAATTCTACTTTTAATATTTACTTCTAATTATCTAAAATATGGTGGGATTTCCTCTTTTAATCTAAAATTTCATTATGCATACCTAAGCATAATTATATTGAAACCTCTTGTTTATTTTTAAAAATCTCCCATTATCATTTTAATATGAAAATAATTACAAAAATGTTAGCATAAACTCTCTTTCATTTTTAAATGAATAATTATGAACTTTCTAATCATAAAACAAGCTTGAATGAATTGATCCTCATTTTTATTAGAATAAAAATCATAAAAAGGCTTAATCTCTATCGTAGCTTGTTACGCCGAGAGTTTTGGTTTAGAAAATGAGATTAATACTAAGATCCATCCCTCCAAGAAGGATTCAACCATAAAGATCAGTAAATCGTTCTAAAAGAGAGATTTACTAATCAAAAATATTATATTTAAGCATAAAAGATCAGCATTAAACCATTTAAACAATATGAATCACTAGAAGCTTGGTTTTAAGAAAAAACCATTGATTAAAATGCTTCCCAAGCATTAGAGAGGTTGGGAAGAAGATTACCATTGAAAAAGATAGAATTTTAGGCTTACCCCCCTTGGTTTTTGGCTTGATTCTTTAGAGAGAAGTGAAGCCCACAAGAGAAAGCTTGGCCACCACGATGTAGAGGGTAATCTCCAAGAGAGGATGAAGATTAATGAAGCTCCAAAGCTTCCCAAGAAGAGGCAAAATAGAGGGATAATAAAATTATACTAATTTAAAGATTATAATGGCATGTAAATACACAAAGATGAAAATACAAAGGAATGAGAGTCTAGTTATAGGTGAGGGAGGCCACCAACCAAGTCCAACTAGGATCTAGAGGCTTCGAGCTTCAATTTGATCCATTTTGGACAAGTTTGGACCAGTTTGGTTCACTTTTTGATCCAGTTTGAAAGAGGAGAGAGGAGATATGAGAATATCTCATTTTTTTAATTAAAAATTGGAAGTAATGATGTGAAATAGGTGCCTCCTTTATGAGCCCCCTCCCTCCTTACTTAGGTGTCAAAAATTCATTTTTTAACTAATAATCCTCATTTTTAAACTAATAAACCTAGTACTTAGTCAACTCTTCATCTTATGTGAGAATTTACTCATTTTTGGGAGATTTTCTTTTATTCTTTGCATTTTTCTTATTGAAACACTTGGATTAATCCTATTGGCCCTTTAAAACACTCTTTGGACCTTAATCAAAAATTTTAAAAATGAGGACCCTTAGGCTAAGGTCTCTAATACACATATTCAATTAATTTCTAATACACATTGGAAAATTATTTTTGAACTTCTGTTTCAGGGAAATTCATCTTAAATGTAAGGAGAAACTTTGTATCCACAAATATCTCAAAATTGTACTACCTCTATCTATAATACTTTCTCTCTCTAGACCAAAACAAAGGAAAACAATGTTTTCTTGCATTCTGAAATAGGAGATGATTACAAGGGACTGAGAGGAGAGCTTATACATCTTTTAGGGCTAAGGAGGAACCTTACATCCTCTACCTTTTGAAAAACGTGAGATGTCCTCATCTCGCAAAGTGGGGGTAGTCCTTTACCAGTTCTTCTTCTTTATCCCAAGTGGCGTCCTCTAAAGGATAGAACTTCCACTTGACCAGAAACTCTCTAAGGACTCTGTTCCTGAGAGCCTTCTCCTGATTATCAAGGATTTCTTCGAGTTGGAGTTCCATCTCGTCTTGAGTCTGAGAAGTCAACTGTTCATCATCCAGCACATGACTCGAGCTGGGTACATACTTTTTAAGTAAGCTGACATGGAATACATTATGTACTTTGAGATGGGGAGGTAGAAGAAGTTCATAAGCTAGATCTCCTACTTTCTTAGTAACGGCGTACGGCCCACAGTATCTTGGAGACATATTTTTGTACTTTGCTAGAGATAAAGAAATTCTCTTGGGTCGTACACGAATGAAGACCATATCTGATTCCTCAAACACTCTCTCTATTCTTTTCTTGTCTGCATACTTCTTTTGTCTATCCTAGGCAGCCTTAATATCTTTGTGGATTGTCTGCATTTGCTGCTCCATATCATCAAGCATATGTCTGGACATCTCGACCTTGATCAATGGGTTGGACCAAGTTAATGGTGTGAGGCAATCTTGTCCGTACTATAGAGCTTTGAATGGGCTCATCCTGATACTTCAATGATAAGAGGCATTATAAGCAAACTCCACTAGATGTAAGTAGCTTAGCCACTTCTTAGGTTCTCTGCCAACATGACCGAAGAATATCTTCAATTACTTGGTTTACTCTTTCAATCTGGCCATCTGTCTCGAGATGATAAGCTGTATTGAGATCTAAGGAAGTTCCCACTGCTTTGAAGAATGCAGTCCAGAACCTTGATGTGAACTTAGAGTCTTTGTCGCTCACTATTCTTTTGGGTAAGCCATGCAGCCTGAAAATCTCTTTTTGAGGAAGACTCTGGCAACATCCACTACAGAGTAGGTTTTTTTATTGGAATCAGATGGGCGACCTTGCTTAATCTGTCAACTACCACAAAAATGGAGTTGTAACCTGATTGCACTGACAGTAATCTAGTAACAAAATCCATATTGATACATTCCCACTTCATTTATGGAATGTCTAAGGGATGCAACTTTCCTGGCATCTTAACCCTTTTTGCCTTGACGCTTTGACATGTTAAGCACTAACGTACATGATTGAGTACATCCCTTTCGAGTCCTGGCCAGAAGAAGCTCTTCTTTACAGACATGTAGGTCTTTATGAACCCTCGATGTCTAGCTATCAGGCTATCATGGGCTTCTCTCAGAATTTTTCCCTTTGTTTCCTCATCATTAGGAATGCATAGCCGATTATTTCAATACATGCATCCTTTGTCCAATTTGTATCCAAGAACTCAACTCATTTCTTGAGGAGTCTTGCTTTCCTGCATCAATAGGGTAGCAATAGGGGAAAAGAATCCGTCTTGCATGATCTTCTCTTTTACTTCACTAATTAATGGATTTGACACATTAATGTTATTGCAAGCAAGGAGGCTTTCCTACTGAGCGCATCGGCTGCCACATTTTCTTTCCCTGGTCGGTACTTTATCTCAAAGTCGAATTCGTGCAGGGTCTGCATCCACCTTCTTTGATGCACGTTGAGATCCCTTTGGGTGAAGATCCACTTCAGACTTTGATGATCTGTCATCAAGGTGAATCTCTGTCCCAAGAGATAATGTCTCCATAACTTTAGAGCATAAACTACTGAAAGTAACTCCAAGTCATGGACAGCATAGTTTCTCTCATGTGTTCTGAGTTTTCTAGATTCATAGGCTACTGCATGACCTTCCTAAATAAGTGCACCTCCTAGGGCAAAACCACTGGCATATGTCACTACCTCAAAGGGTAAGGAAAAATCTGGCAATTTTAGGACAGGTTTGGTTACTAAAGCTGTCTTCAGCTTATGAAAAGCACTCTGACACATAGTGATCCAATGAAATAGGGTGCTCTTCTTAAAAAGGTTAGTCAAAGGGGATGGTATTTGAGCATACTTGGGTATAAAGATTCTATACCACCCAGTTAATCCTAGGAATCCTCTGACTTCTTTTACTATCTTGGGCTCTAGCCAACAATCCACGACTGCTTGGATTTTAGCGGGGTCAGGAGAAATCTTGTCTTTAGATACTATAAATCCCAAGTACTCGACATGGTCAGCAGAGAAAGTGCACTTGCTCTTTTTTGCAAAGAGTTGGTGTTTCCTTAGGATCTCCAAGACTTTGGCGTGTAAGATCTTCATGATCAGCTGCATTCTCAAAGTATACCAGGATGTCATCGAAGAAGACAAGAACAAATTCATCCAAGTATTCTCTGAGGATGTCTTGCATGAGGTGATTAAATGTTGTTGGGGCATTTGTTAGTCCGAATGGCATGACTGTAAACTCATAATGCCCGTATCGAGTATTGATGGCTATCTTGGGGATATCTTGATCTTTAATTTTGATCTCGTAATATCCAGATTTGAGATCTATCTTTGTGAACATTTGGATTCCACTTAGCCGATCTAAAAGTTCATCAATCCTAGGAATAGGATATTTATTTTTGACTGTTAATCCTCTGTAATCAATACAAAGTCTTAACGTTCCATCTTTCTTTTTCTGAAAGAGAACAGGCGTACCCCAAGGTGAAACACTGGGTCTTATGAATCCTTGCTCTAGTAGCTGCCTTAAATGCTCCTTTAGTGTTGAGATATCGAGCTCGTCTAGTGAGGCAGTGGCCACTGATGACCCGCCTGGGGGATAGGCCCCACACTTACACCACTGGGATGGTTGGTGAGATCATGGGAGATATGCGGCCAGTGGGATGACAGGCTATGTGACAGCCATTCTAGAGACTGGCATAGTTATAGCGCCAGCTCATTTAGTCGGGTTCACACTATACAGAATCCGTGTATGTATTAGTTGAGTACCTTTCATATTGTGTGTACTCTTATCTTTGTATATGGTGTGTTGAGTGTTGAGTAGAGAAGAAGAAGATTTTCAGCCTCTCACCTTGTGTGTTCTCTATTAGGGTTTTGTGAGTGTGTGTGTGTGTGCTTGCAAGAGCTCAAGCTCTCTTCCCCCCTGCATCTTTTCATGGTATCAGAGCCTGGTTCGTGCTAAGGGCTGAGCTGCAAGCAAGAGAACCACAGGAAGCGGTACGAGGGTAAGAGCTTCAACTACACTTCCCTATTGTGTTGGTGACTACACCCTTGTCGGGAGCTCTACGGGAGGCACTGGCAAACGGTCTCTGATTGAGGAGCTTTCTTTGCGGGAGTAAAGCTATAGGGCAACTATATTGTCCTATCAGACTAAGATTTTCGGGCCGAAAATGCGTTTCGAGCGCATCTAGACCTCCGTTTTTCAAAAAGCAGGCGATTTCGAGCACTGCGGGTAAGTCATCAATTCTCTGCGGGTAAGTCATCAATTCTCTGCGGGTAAGTCATCAATTCTCTGCAGAACTCTGTTTTAAGAACTGCAGGAAGACAGATTGACTGTGCAGACACTGTGGGTGCTGCAAAGAGGTCTACAGTTGCCATTGGGTGTATGTATGCACATTGAAGTCACTGGTTGTGATATTTGAGAGTACTACAGTACCGCTGCAGAAAATACAGCATTTGTGCAGGAAAAACCAGAGTGCAGTTTCTGGTAAAATTGTGTGTTTGGCAAGATGTCAAATGATGGGACAACTCAGATTGTGGCTGAGAAGCTTGACAAGAATAACTTCCATGCTTGGAGGTTCAGGTTGACGAATTTCTTGATGGGAAAAGGCTATTGGGACTACATAGAAGGTGAGCATGAAGAGGCACCGGAGATACCGGATATAAATCCGACTGCTGTGCAGATGTGAAAGAGTTTAAAGACTGGAACCAAGGAGCCAGGAAGGTTATGTATTGGCTCTTCATTAGTATACAGGACACCATGATTGGGCACATTCAGGATGCCAAGTCCCCCAAGGAGGCGTGGGACACCTTGGTAAAGCTTTATGAAATAAATACCAAGGCACGTAAGATATTAGCTTGAGTAGCTTCCCATTTTATAGCATTGAGAGGGATAGGTTGAACATACTTGACTCAAACACTTAGCATGTTGAGACCTATGATGTTGTTTACAAGGGGTAATCTTTGTACATGTGTTTGGGGTCTTTGGGTGACTCTCATATGTTTAGAGATCTCATGAATGGAGTGGTAAGACCAATGCTTATCCTAGTACTCTTTTGGTTCTCGAAGTCAAAGCCTTTCTAGTTGCATGAGTAGCTTTCCATGTTATAGCATTGAGAGGAACATGTTGAGCGCACTTGACTCAAGCACTTAGCATGTTGAGACTTGATGAGGTTTCTTGCAAGGGAAAATCCTTATACATGTCTTAAGTGCCATAGCCTATGCAAAGGCATGTGCAAAACAGAGTCAATGGTGGGGGCTAGGTTTGTAGAGTATTAGCCATGCCTTTCTTAATTACTACACTTTGCTACATGGTGAGTTCCCTTGTAGTGCTGGAACTATAACGGCTTTTTTACTCCCAATGCAGTTGTTTAATCCAAATCTGAGCCTCTAAGTGCTCTGTTTGTGACAGGTTTGTGGAAACCCCCCTCCTTAGCATATGTTATACATGTCCACATGGAACTGGAGCATAAGGGAATGGTTGTGCATAACCCTCTATCTTTGGGGTTGGAGTTTCATGCCTTATGAGGTTGGGGTGTTTCTAATGGAACTTATCCTACATGGTCCCAACTTTGAGACTACAGGCTTGTGGTAGCGCAAGACATATAATATGGTTACCCTTGTGGAACACTTGGGTTGGAAGTAGTCACTGTAATTGATTACTTTACCTTTTCACATGTTCCCTTTCCTTGTCCGAACGGAAAGGAACTAGAACTTAGTTTTGTGGTGGTGAAGAAGCTTCCATAATGGGCTACTTTGGGAGATGGGATTCCCATTGCTTGCAGAGCGTGTATTCTTGATGACTAGTTTGTGGATTATCTACCCACCATGATGGAACTATAAAAGAAACATATTTTGCTTACTTTGCAACTATGTTTGTTAGGTTGCATACCATGTTAGCTTAGGGAAAACCCAACTTAGGATTAATACCAAAAGTTTGAAACATTTTGGCATCACACAATTTGAGTACTTCCTCAATCAAGGCTCTCAAGCTATAATTTAAACTCAATCTCCATGGACTCAAGTTCTCCTTGATCTTTTCAAGCTTTGTTGATGCTTGTTTGGTATGATGTCACACAATTACATGAGCTTTAATCACTTTCTTCAACATTCTTCTCTTGGGATTCCACTCGGTTGTGTCACAAGAAAACTTGACAAGGTAACAACTTCATTCTTGGAGACTAGCACCTCTTCTTTCTCTTTTTTCTTTTGCTTTAACTAAGATATCCAAATATATCTTCTCAATTTATCTTTTAGCTTTGGGGATTTATCACGATTGCTCTCAATGGGCTTGTTATTGTCTTTTCCCATGGTCTTTTGAAAAACGTTGCTCAAACGTTCTTACTTAGAGTAGAAGGAAAGCATCAGAAGGACATATCAATGTCCATGTATGTATACATTCTAATGCATCCATGTGTTCATTAAATGGTTCTTAAAGGATCCCTACCCCCTCCACACAATGAATTCGGAGGTGCTAGAAGCAGAAGTAGCACTTCTTGCGCAGGGCAAAGCCTCTCAAAAATTAAACATTACTCATGAATATTTTGATCATATACCAATAGTTTAAAGGACTTACATTATGGTAATGCCTCCCAACAATTGATGGTCTCTCCTTCTACTTCAAGCGTACTTCTCTTCTCGTCTTCTAATAGTTTAGAGGACTTACATTATGGTAATACCTCCCAATTGATGGTCTCTCCTTCTGCTTCAAGCATCTCAAATAAGGCCACAAGGCCATATTTGTGAGCGTACTAAACAATTAACAATTACAACTTTTAGAAATCAACATTTAGCCCACATACATACATTTAGATAAACAAAATTGCTACAAATACTTATGAATTCATGGCGCATGGTTTCGTAACCACCACTCCCAAGATGAGAAGCCCCTACTGTTTGGAGTCTCTTCCTTGCCGCCTCTCTTTGTTGTTGAAACTTCTCTGTTGTCTCTGTTGTGAGCTCCTGAGCTATGGTTTCCCACTCCCTATCATCTAGCCAAACAGGTTTCTCTTTCCCCTCTCTAAATGCATCCCTCGCCTCTGACCTACGATGACCCATCAAAATGCGAGTTGTATATTATATCCACTTATTAGAGACGACATTCATAGGGTCAGATGGCTGAAACTCTTGCTTTATCTTTGTATTTATGTAATTTCTCTTCTCCTTATCTTGCTGATCCCATAAAGTCATAACAGAGTTGTGAAACTGTATAGTGCACAATTGTCGAATTCGTGTCTTCATTGCCTTCCTTGCACTATTCACATTATAGGTGCCCCATCCCTAATTGTGTATATCTTGTTGTTTTCATGGTCATGTGCACCCCAAGGAGTGGAAGGTGAACCTATGGGTGTGCTCTCAACAGATGAGAGAGAAGGACGACGCTCACGTGGTGGTGGTGTCATAGCATCTGTGGCACTACTACCACAACAACCTCCCCCTGAAGACCTACTACGTGAGCAACGTCTATGTGAAGAGGTGGTAGATCGAGCTGTAAGAGGAGTGGAAGGCTGTGTGGTATGAGGTGTGGGAACTGCCGTCATGAAGCCAGATGGTGAGGCAGATGTCCCTGCTCCAAAACCCCAATAAGTCTGAGCCATGGCTCTCTGCTCTGGAGTCATGGACGAGAAAAAACCATATAACTACTCGAGACTCATGCCCTGAGGTGTAGGGTTAAATGAGAAATCAGGACTGTAGTTGAGCGGCGCTGTGAGTCATCACCCATGGCCTGTTGGACAAAAAACCATATGACAAACTTGTGCGAAATGAGAATTACATGGTAAACAATGAAAGAACCATATGACAAACATTAACAATGATAAACAACAATGGTAAACCATATCACTTTGCACCTGCACTAGTGATTATGACGGTAAACATTAACAATGGTGAATAATGAAAGGACCATATGACAAACATTAACTTCCCTAAACAACAATGGTAAACCATATCACTTTGCACCTTCAATGTCATAAAATCATTACGATTATGTCATAACTATTTGCATAATCATTAAGGTACATCATTTTAAAAATCATTATCTATTCTATCATCCTCATTAAGATCAGTAGCCCCAAAGAGATCTATTTCTATGTACATTTCAGCATTATTCATCATTAAAAGTCCCTTGATGAAGGCTATCCTCATCATCTATGTCTTCTTCCTCAACAAGTTTTCCAGCTTCATTGGTTTGCACCTCTTCATTTGAATCTTGCTCTAGTTGCTCCTCTTCATTTGCTTGCTCCTCTTCATTGTTGATGTCGGCTTGTTCTTGTTGCTCCCCACCACCCTCTGAATCCACATCACCCTGTTGTAGCTCTAATTCTTCACAAATTTGCTTACTGCGGGGGGCGACTTGAACCACAAATAGCCAGCGTGGATCTTTTGGATCCGCTTTAAAGACAACCTGCTCACAATGCTCTGGGCGTACAAAAGTATCTTGCTGATCGGTCCATACCTTTGTGGAGTCCACTTGGATGAGGCCACTCTTGTCTCTACGTATAGTTGCATGTGGCCCATTTGTGATGACTTTGAACCACTTCACATCAAAGATAAACAACTCAAAACTTCTAAAGCCAACCTTTAATATGTCTTGAATGGTTCCAAAGTAATCAAGCATTCTACTAATTGTGTTATCATCACTTACACTTGCTCGACTTTCTTGAACAAATTGTGCTGTGACACCACAATCAAAGGTTTCTCTTCTTTGGTCTATTCGTTCTACTCGAAAATGACGTCCATGTGACCAAAACGCCCCATATTTGTGATACTACAAATAGCACAATGTAAAGATTGTTGATGGACAAATAATAACTGAGACATGTAGAGAAAAAAAAGAGAGACATGTAGAACTTAAACACTTACATGCCAATCGCATCCTTTTGTAAGCTCCTCCTCCTCCTCTATTATAGTTAAACCAGCACGTTTGGCTTCTAAAATTGTAGCTTCTAGCCATCTACCTGTGGGAAAGTCTAGAAGAGCTTGCAGACCTTCTGGATATGGGAGATTTCTTGTAGTGCGATTTCTTCTAAAACTTGAACGATCTTGTACTCGCTGTCGCTTGAGAGCTTCATATGTCTCAATCCACTTCTCCATTACATGCGAGTTCAAGATGCAAAATTTGTTGATTTTTTCCTGCAAATTGTTATCCATCTTTCTCTTAATGCCTTGGCCTTGAGGTTCCTCACCAATGACTCGCTTGTTAGACTCTTGAGACCACAGTCGAGGTATCTCTGGATCTGATGAACTTAAATATTCAGTGATGTAAACAAGGGACTCTTGTATCAGGCCACCCTTCTGACATACTTCCCTCCGGGCGAGCCATTTGGCAAACAAATCCCTTTAATGTCTTCATAAACCTCTCCAAAAAGAACATCCATCTTGAATGGATTGTTCCAGCAACTGCAACCTCATCTACAACATGAACTAGCAGATGCATCTGGATTGTTAATAAACTTGTAGGAAAAAACTTCTCTACCATGCAGAGTGCCTCTATGGAGTTTAAACGTGCTCTCTCCAAAGTGTCTCTCTTTATCTCTTTTGAAGAAATCCAACGCACCAATGTGCTAATCTTATAGATAGTAGCTCTAATGTCTTCAGTGAGGCAATCCTTTATTGCTATGGGGAGCACAAATTGTAAAAACTTGTGCCAATCATGACTCTTGAGGCCACTAAGATCATCATCCTTTGTAAATGCACTTTTCAAGCAATGCATACAACCTGTAGGAGTCCGAAATTCTGAAATTGTCCTCTTCACTTGTTGTTCCTCCATCTTACTAAAAACCCATGGGGCTCTTGGAAGTAGCACCTTTCCATTGGGTCTGAGCCCACAACTCTTGCATGCAACCTATCTCTTCTAAGTTGTCCCTTTGGCCTTTAGTCTCCTTTTTTCCTGTCACATGGTCTTCCACAGAATGTTAGCTACATTCTTGAAAATATGCATCGGGTCAAGCAAATGGTTTATAAGAAGATCACCCCAATAGGGGAGTTGGTGAAAGATAGAGAGCCTCTTCATCCCAAGACATGCCAAGTTGCCACATTCCTCCCATTTGAGCTTCCAATTGCTTGCCTTCAGTGCACTTGGAGGAGGTCTTCCTAGATTACCATCCCGCAATTCATGATTTTCTGGAAGATACCTAACATGTCCTTGGTAGACATTCTTTCGTAATGCTTTTGAGTATCTTGAATCAAGTCGAGAACCACATAGAGTAGAGGACATGCATTATAACCCGATATAGACAAACCTGAGCATTCTCCATAGCCAGGCCAATCATGCATTGTCCACATGAGAATACCTTGCACAGTTGCAAGTCTTTGGCCACTCTGCTGCTTTGACATGTCCTTCACTTCAATTCCGTTCCACAAGGTGCGTAACTCATCAATAAGTGGTGCCAAATATACATCTATGTTCTTCACCTTGTACTTTCTTGGAACTATTAATGAGAGCAACAAATGACCTTTCTTTATTGCTAACCATGGCGGAAGATTATAATTCACAAGGCAAACAGGCCATGTGCTCCATGAAGAGCTCCGTAAACCAAAAGGGTTTACACCATCCATTGCTAGGCCAAGACGGAGGTTACGAGGATCTTCCCTAAAAGCCAGCCATTTCTCTTCAATGTGTCTCCATGCGAGTGAATCAGCAGGCACACACATCACTTCATCTGTAGATCGAGTTGTGGCATGCCATGTTATCAAGCTTGCTATAGATTTGCACCTGAACAACCTTTTTATTCTTGGGATGATTAGAAAGTGCCTAAGAACCTTTACTGGGACAGCTTCCCCCTGAACATCTTCTCTATATCTGTTATAGCCACAATGGGGACATTCTTGCAAATGCTCATATTCATGGCGGAAGAGAATACAATCATTGCGACAAGCATGAATATTATTGTAATCCATGCCTATGGATTTCAATAACTTCTTGGCATCTGCAGGAGATGGAGGCATCTCGTTGCCGTATGGCAATATCTGGTCTTTCAAAAGCCTGGAAGTATGGCAATATCTAATCGTTACTATTAAGATTTAGTCAAATACAAGTTGAAAATTATCATTTCAACATTAGGTGTAATCTCCATAAATCCCTTACTTGAAGAGTTCAGTGACACTTGTATTAGACCATCCAAAAATTGACTGTAAATTTAGCATCGTAAGAGATGCATGCAATACAGATATCTTGGCACCATTGTATAGTGGAAGGCGTGCAAGTTTACGCATGGCCTCTTCCTCTGGTTCATAATTTGATCGTTGAGAATGTCGTGGTTGATGATCTTCATGTTCATGCTCCTCGAAGACACCTTCTTGTTGCTCGAGAAAGGCATCCAACATTTCCTCCATTGGACCTTCTTCCATTCCCTGACCTTCTTCCATTCCCTCGGGTGCCGTTAATTGAGCTCCATCTGTCACTCCCTCCTTCGATATTCTCATCCTTTGTTGGGCACGAGAATTCATAGGCGCAATGCTATCAAGATGTGGTTGCACACTTGCTTGGTTGTACGACTGAAATCGTAAATTTTGTAAGCGCTCCATTGGAAATATGCTAGCGTCATGAATATGCTGGTTGCAAATCCTTCGTTTTCAAAATATTTGGTACTTACATCGCATGCATGGACACGCTATTTTCTCTTCAAGATTGAGAGGCTCCATCTAGTAGGATAACATGTATAAATGCAAATCATTACGTATTACACAAAGCATTATGTAAACCATAAAACAGGGCTTCTTTTTCCCAATCGTGAGGGAGATTTTAAAAATAACATTTAAAGCATCAAACGGGCTTCTTTTCCCCAGTCGTTGAGGGAGATTTTAAAAATAACATTTAAAGCGTCAAACGGGCTTCTTTTCCCCGGTCGTTGAGGGAGATTTTAAAAATAACATTTAAAGCGTCAAACGGGCTTCTTTTCCCCAGCCGTTGTTGAGGGAGATCAAGTATACATTAGCGATGTTTAGGCATATACATTAGCTTATGGATATGTGCTTTAGGCATATACATTAGAGTATATACATATAGACATAGCATTGACATGCATGTCTTAGACATTAGATTTCAAGTCAAAAAAGAGACCGAAACGCCTTGGGTATGCGCCAAAAAGAAAATCTCTCTCTCTCTCTCTCTCTCTCTCTCTCTCTCTCTCTCTCTCTCTCTTGCAAAGTGTGTGTGTGTGTGTAAAGACAAATAAGCACATACATTAATTTCTTATGCACTCACATATATGCTAATATTAGCATATATGTGCATAAAACAACAAGCTTGCATACTCAATTTCAATTAATAATTACAAATTGAGAACAAATTAAAACATAACAAAAAGAGAAGTAATAAAACAACATAATTGGTAATGTGCTTACCTCTCAAATGTGGATTGGATAGTGCGTGTTCGAAGCAGATCTGCAAGCTAGGACACACATGGGAGGAACAAACCTACACACACATTGCATACATTAGTAATAGATGCACATACACAAGCTCTCTCACTCTCTACATCTCTCACAATACACACATACAAATCCTCCCTCCAAACATAATTAAGAAGGTAAGAAGGAGGATGGAGAGAGGGGAAGGAGATATACACACACATCACACATTTACCCTAATCTCTCCACACACACACACACACACACACACACAAGAAGATGAGGAGATGGGGAGAGGCAAAACGCCCAAGGAGAGAGAGGGAGATCTACACACACACTTCACTAATTCTCTCCGCACGCACACACACACACACACACACACACACATCAAGAGTGGGTCTAATGGAAGAAGGTGAACGCTTGAGGGAGATGCACGCATACCTTGTCTGGACATTCGACGCCTTGCAAAATAGAGAATAATAGGTTCTCGGCTGTAAAAAAGTTACGAGCGTCGGTATCTGCGTCGGAATATCCGTCAGAATACTCGTCAGAATAGGCGTCGGTATACACGTCGGTATATGCATCGGTATACGCACTTTTGAAAATTACCCGCCCGACTTTTTGCCTCCAAGTTTAGGACGTACATACCGATGTTCAACATTTGCGTCGGTGTTCTAGCGTCGGTATGCCCTAAACCTCTAGTAGTGGACCTTGCTGCGCGAGACGTCCTCCATTGACTCTCCGTCAGCTATTGCAACTTTATCACTTAGGTCTCCACCACGACCTCATTCACAAGATGGTCAAAATGATTCCCTAGCATTCTTGACATAAAACAGGCCATAAATATAGGTTCTAATGAACTCTCGTCTTTCCATATTGTTTTACATCATTTCTCGTTATTCCACATTCTTCTACATCAATTCACATTGCTTAATCCACATCTAATCATATCTATTCCCATTGTCCTTCATCGATTCACATCTAGCTACATCATATTACATCTCATCACATCTATCCTCATAACATCTCATCCATTCACATCTACCCATATCCATATCACATTTACCCATATCCATATCACATTACATCACATCCATTCACATTGCATCTCATCCATTCACATCTATCCCGATTCACATCACATCCATTTCACATCACATCTATCTTGATTCACATCACATCACATCTCATTCATTCACATCTATCCCGATTAACATCACATCCATTTCACATCACATCACATCCATTCACATCACATCTCATCCATTCACATCTCATCCATATCCATATCACATCACATCCATTCACATTCACATCTCATCCATTCACATCTATCCATATCCATATCACATCACATCACATCCATTCACATTCACATCACATCCATTCACATCACATCTCATCCATTCACATCTATCCATATCCATATCACATCACATCACATCCATTCACATTGCATCTCATCCATTCACATCTATCCCGATTCGCATCACATCCATTTCACATCACATCACATCCATTCACATCACATTTCATCCATTCACATCTATTTACATCACATCACATTCACATCCATTCACATCTATTTACATCACATCACATGTCATCTATTCACATCTCATCACATCCATTCAC
The DNA here is from genome assembly GCF_041138505.1 of Cibotium barometz. Lineage (NCBI taxonomy): Eukaryota > Viridiplantae > Streptophyta > Polypodiopsida > Cyatheales > Cibotiaceae > Cibotium > Cibotium barometz. The sequence continues at coordinate 58,326,710 of NC_141055.1, forward strand.
ATCCATCTCATTCATTACATCCACATCACATCACATACATCCCATCCACATTACATTACGTCCACATCTCATTCTCATCCATTTACATCACATCACTTCCTTTCACATCCCAATCTCATCTCATCACATTCACATCCACATCCATTTACATCACATCACATCCCATCCACAACTCATCATATCCACATCCATTTACATCACATCATATCCCATCCACATCTCATCACATATTTACATCACATCATATCCCATCCACATCTCTTCACATCCACATCCACATCCATTTACATCACATTCACATCTCTTCACATCCACATCCATTTACATCACATTCACATCTTCTCACATCCATTCACATCTTGTCACATCCACTCACATCCTACATTTAGTAACATTTTCTACTTTCGGTAGTACCGATGGGACTTTTTCTAAATTTCTGCCAATTGCTTGGCCTAGTTAAAGGTACTTTTTCTTGATGGATATTTTCATATTATTTCTCAAATTTCTCAAGTGAAATTCCACTTTTGATAAATACTCATAATTTGAATTATGCTAAAAATTTCTCTTTTACTATTTAATTTCTTGGATCTCAAATATCATGGATATTTCTCTTTCTGCGTTTAAATGATTAAATTCCATATGTCATGGGCATTCCTCTTTTATCATAAAATAAATTTATCTAAAAGTCCTCTTTTCTTTAATAAAAATATCCATTATTTCAACTGTACCAAGACTTCCACTTTTACCTAAATGATTGAATTCCAAATGTCATGGAAATTCATCTTTTATCATTTAAACGTTTCTCACGCATAAAATAAATTTATCTAAAATTTCTCTTTAAATTAAATATTCATTATTTTAATATACCAAAATTTCTCTTTTTCCATTTAATTACATGGATCTCCATTATCATGGGAATTCCTCTTTTTGCATAAAAAAATACCAAAAATTCATCTTTTCTTTAATTAATTATTTATGCATAAGTTCTAAAAATTAGTTTCCCATGAATTTGATGAAAATCATTCCTTTAGCATAGGATGTCCAATCCTAGAATATGGTAGGAAGTCCTCTTTTCACATTATGCATAAAAATGAGCTATGTATTAATTTCTAAAAATTTTGCCATAGCTTCGCTGCTATTACTGATAATTTTTAATATTTCTAGAAAGAATAAGAATTTGTAATAGAATTATGATAGAAGAACTATCTTTGAACTTAAATCTAATTTGTGGAATTAAATCACAAATTTACCATAATATTATTAACATAAAAGCATAAAATGCCATTTTCTTAACCTCTAGCTTAACAAGCTTAGAGATTGATTTTGAATTAAGAATTTATCAATGAGAAGCATTCATTTGCTTAAGAGTTAGTCATAGGAATGACTATTCTTTTGGGGAGAGAGATATATACATAAAAAGCATCCTAATTACGCATAAAGATTAACTTTTTTGTGATTAATCATTAGAATTCTTATAGAAAGCTTGATTTGCATTGCAAATAATTAATTTGAAACTAAGTGAAATCTTTTGAGAATATTAATGAAAACCATGAAATTACTTCTTACCTCTTGATTTGGCTTGCTTCTATATCTTAGAAGGAAGTCCCCAAACAGTCAATCGGTTTAGTATGTTGAGAAGAAATCTCCAAGGATTTTTTAAGAGAGAGAGAAGCTCCAATCTCTCCAAAAGTAGAGGATTTTTAAGGGATAATAGAAAATATCATTATTTTAATGTAATACTGGCATGGTATAGTTCACACATGAGAATAAAAAAGAATGAGGGTCTATTTATAGGTTAGGGAGGTGACTAACTGAGTCCAACTAAGTTCTAGAATTTTCCAGCTTCAGTTTGGCTGAATTTGGACAAGATTTGGACCAGTTTAGCTCCCATTTTGATCAAGTTTGATTCAGGAGAGAGAGAGGAGAGATAAAAATATCTCAATATTTTTGAATTAAAAACCCTCCCACGAAGGAGGCGCCTACCTCAAAGGTCTCCCCCTCCTTACCAAGGTGTCAAAAATTCATCATTTCTCAAAAATATCTCATTTTTTTAGTAATATCTCTTAATTTTTAACTAATAAACCTTGTACTCAGTCAACTCTTCATCTTATGTGAGCATTTACTCATTTTTGGATATTTTCTTTTATTCTTTGGATTTATCTCATCCCAACACTTAGATTAATCCTATTGTCCCATAGGAACCTTAATTGGACCATAATCCAAAAATTGGACCACCATAATCCAAAATTTTTTGAAAATCTAGACCCTTAGACTAAGGTCCCTTATATCTTTTTTAATTAATTCCTAATGCACATTGGAAAGTTTATTTTGAACTTATGTTTCAGGGGAAACCATTTTAGACACTAGGAGGATTTTTACATCCAAAGATATCTCAATTTTGGATTATCTCTCTCTAGACATTTTCTCTCTCTAGGCCAAAACAAGGTAAAACAAGATCTTTCTTCTATTTCAGAGAGGGGAATAATTACATGAATGGAAGGGGAGGTTCTTACACCTTTACACCTCAAAAGCTGGAGGGAGGAATCTTACAGTTCTTATATCTTGTGATTTTGTCATCTCAATCTACCATCTTCTCTAAAAGACTTGGTCCTCTTGAAACTCTAGTATCTCCATTTTTCTCCCTCTTGTGAATGCATTGAAATCCCCTATTATTAGTACTTCTCTCTTATGGTATGATGTCTCTAAGTTTGGCTAGCTAGGACATTGAGTACACTCATCCGTAATGTTTTTATACATTTTAATGCATCCATGATCATTAAATGTTTCTTGCATGTTGTGATTATGGCATCTCAATCTACCATCTTCTCTAAAGATTGGATGAGTCCTCTTGAAACTCTAGTGTCTCTACTTTTTTCTTTCTTGTGAATGCATTAAAATCCTCTATTATTAGTACTTCTCTCTTGTGGTGCAATGTCTCTATGTTTGGCTAGCTAGGACATGAGGTAAACTCATCCTCAAATTGAATAAACTTTATTAGCTAGGCTAGAGGCCATATTAGCTACACTAGAGGCCACATTGGCTTGAGCTCTAGGCCTGTCTAGAAAACTCCTTGCTCCTTTTCTTAGTTTAACAACCTCTTTTGATGATAAAACTTAGTATAATCCCTAAACCCCTTGTGACCTCAACCTACCTCATCATATTTTCCCTCTTTTTCTTCTATTTTCTTCACGTTCTTACCTTCCCGCTTCTCATCCTGTGCATTTTGACTAGATTCCTTGTCCTCCTTTAACTCATATAACTCACATAATAAGGGAACCATATGAAGCTTATCTAATGGATTCACATAACCAAGAAAGGTAATCCACTTGTTATGATGAGTCTTATGTCCTTTTTAATTTGGAGAATAGTAGAATGGGAGAAAATTAAGGTTGATGTGTTCTCTTGTATTATTTTTATGCCTTTGCAAAGAGGATCGCCACCAACTTAAAAGAAACAAGAACTTCAATAGAAGTAATCATTAGAAAGAAAAAAATAAGCTCAAAGTTTTGGAAGCAGCTTTATGTAAAAGTTAAAAACACGTCTATAAAGCATCAAGAATTCACTTTCTTCTCTTCTCTACAACCATGTAATTAAAAAGATAAGAGTACATACTATAAGGGAAATTATTATCCTACAATAGCATGCAATGATCGGTCCATAGTGTGAACTTGACTATATGAGCTAGAGCTATAACTATGCCATAACTCTAGTACTCCAAAGTGGTTGTCACACAGCCTATATCAACCACTAGTGGCATATCAACCATAATCTCACTCCACCATGCTAGTAGCAGAAGTGCGGAAGCTATCATCCAAGTAGGTCATCAATGTCCGTAGCACATCACTAGTTAAGCTCGATATCTCATGAGTGTGTTCACACTATAACCCAATAACTTTGTCCACACTTGGTCAATCCATCTTGTTTAAGCCCTTCCTCTGCTCTCTAATCAACTAAATCATCATTCCAAAAGGTAATGGTTAATCTAGGAAGCTTAAACCACCCTATTCTACAAGCATTCTCAATCACTCTCTCTCACACAATTAAGCAAACATGCACACTCCATACACACCATCAAGACACACAAGCATGCACACTCCATACACACCATCAAGACACACAAGCATGCACATTAAAATTAAGCAAGTAAGAAGATAAGATCTTAAGAGAAGGAGAAAGATTTACACTTGAAAAATGATAGAATTCCCACATTCACATTATCAAAATTTATACACACACACACACACACACACACACAAAAGGATTTTGCTTAACCGCCCAACTTTAGTGGATGCCCAATTCCTATCTTTACAGATATATATAAGGTTTATGGTTATGGCTAGCTTTGATACATCAATGGCCCATGACTTATACCTCTAATGTAAATATAACTTAGGCTAGAGGTGGGGATTTTGGGTGGATGAAAAAGATTCATCCTTCTCTCTCTTGTGTGTGTGCTTGCTTGCAAGGAACTCGAAATCTACCTCTCCCCCACATTCTCTTTATGGTATCAGAGCTTCAGTTCATGTGAGATCTAAGGAGGCAAGCAAGAGGTAAGAACAAAGAAAGAAAGGAAGCGGTACATGGGTAAGAGCATTATCATCTCTTCCTCTTCTTAGTTAGGTACATCACCCCTTGGGTAGATTTGAGAGATACGCATCTCTGATTGAGGAGCTATCTTCATATGCTTAGAGGTTCTTGTTAGCTGTGCAATACTTTATATTGACTGTTATGGCTAGAATCGCATTTCGAGCACATTTTGGTCTTTGTTTAGTCACTGCAAGGTGTTTTCAGCAATTCCAAGAAGTTTTGGGTGAGAAATATCTCTACTGGAAATATGGTTATTGTAGTGCAACAATGCATTTTGGGAGTGCAAATAATTTTTGCATATGTATTGCTGATCTTGGGTGTATGTACATGTACTCTAGTTGTGAGACCCCCGCCCCCTCCGAGGGCCCTGGCGAGCAGAAGTGGCGTCTGCCTCTCGCGTGGGGTAGGGATCCACACTCAGGGCCTCGCCCATGGATGTCCAGACAAGAGACTAGCTCAGCGGCGGTTCCTCCATAATTGAACCCCAAAAAACTTACCTTGGCGTTATGATGAAGCTTGAAATCAAGCTTATGCTACTCAACAAAATCCTCATGATGAAGACAATGTTCATCAAGAGGCTAATTTGGTTCATTATAATGTCTCTCTAGAAAAGGTACTACATGTTCGTGATGGTTCTCTCTTTATTGTTGATTCTGGTGCTCCTAGCAACATGACATATCAATTGCAATGGTTACACAATTATCATCCAATTCCTATCAAGAAAGTGGTTTATCTTGCTGATAATACAACTTTCCAAGTAATGGGTATTGGCGACTTGTATTTGGAAACTTCTTTCTCAACCAAAATACTGCGAGGAGTTTTATATGTTCCTGATTTACAAAGAAACTTACTTTCTATTGTGCGGCTTGTGGATCTTGGTCTATTTGTTGGATTTGATAATACAAAGTGTCGCATTGAAAAGGATGGCACCACTATTGCGGTTTCTCCTCGACATGGTAATCTCTTTGAACTTTCATTGAATGAGGATATTGCAAATGTTGTTACAGCTCTAGGAGATCTGGATTGTAAGCTATGGCATCATCGGTTTGCTCACTCAAATTTCTCAAAGCTTCTTGATATTCATCGTCATGATCTTGTGAGAGGTATGGACCTCAAATCTCACCCGCATATGGGGATATGTGAATATTGTGCTCTAGGAAAACATCATCGTAAGCCATTTCCAATGTCTACAAATTTTCATTCAAATAATCTTTTGGGTCTCATTCATACTGATATTTGTGGACCCTTTCCTCCATCCAAGTCTTGCTACTGTTACTTCATTACTTTTATTGATAACTATTCACGGTATACAAATGTCTTTTTGCTACGACATAAATCAGAAGCATTGGACCCATTTAAGAGGTACCAAATATCTGTGGAGAATCACATTGGTCGAAGAGTCAAAATTCTTCGAAGTGATAATGGTGGTGAATATATTTCCAACTTATTTCATGATCATTGCATCAACCATGGCATCCACCATGAGTATACCATTCCATATTCTCCCCAATAGAATGGAGTTACAGAGCAAAAGAATCATACAATTTTGAATGCAATCAGATGCATGCTTATTCATTCTGGATTATCTCACTCTTTTTGGGCAGAAGCAGTATTGATAGCCGTTTTTGTTCAAAATCATCTTCCAACTACTGCACCTTCTGGCAAGATTCCAATTATAGCTTGGACAGGCCAAACTCCTTCTGTTGCACATTTCAAAGTCTTTGGGTGTATTGCTTATATTCATGTCCCAAAAGAGACACGACACAAGCTAGAACCTTCAGGTTTGAAGGTTATTTTTATTGGTTATTTTGACAACTCAAAGGGTTACAAGTTTTACGATCCAAGTTCTCAAAAGGCAATTGTTAGTCGAGATGCTATATTCAATGAGCAATTGATGGGAGGTTCGTGGTCCACAAATGATGCTGATGATACAAAAACATTACTCACTTCTTTTCCTTTTATACTTTTGGACAATGATTTGCATGATGACAGCACTCTTTTGATGGATATTGGAGACAAGTCAATTGATGTTCATCCTATGGTTTCAAAGGAGACTACTACAGATCTTGATATCTATGTTGATCTTCCTATTAAACTTGAGCACGGTACAAATCATGTATATGATGATGATCTTGAAACCTTTAATCATGTATTGGCTGTTTGTGAAGATCCTTCAACTTATGCAGAAGCTATGTCCTCTCCACAAAAGGAACAACGGGGAAGGAAGCCATGGAAGCTAAATATGAGTCTTTGATCTCGAAAGGTACATGGGTTCTTACCAATCTACCTTTTGATCGTACTCCTATGAAATGTAAGTGGGTTTACAAGACTAAAACAAAGGCAGTGGATCCTTTGATAAATTCAAAGCTCGTTTAGTTTGCAAAGGGATACTCACAAATTACAGGGATTGACTATCATGACACTTTTTCACCCGTAGTTTGCAGTACAAGCATTCGAGTACTACTAGCTTTTACAACTCAGCTTGATTTGGAAATACATCAAATGGATGTTAAGACGGATTTTCTTAATGGAGACTTTAAAGAGGAAATATATATGGAGCAACTTGAAGGATTTACAATTCCTAGAAAGGAACATCTTGTATGCCAACTCCACCGTGCTTTGTATGGACTAAAACAAGCTTCACGATCATGGCACATCAAGATTGATCAATTTCTCAAATCTCAGGGGTTTTTTTCTTGCTTCTCTGATCCAAATCTTTATATCAAGTGTAATGTGGATAACCATTTTGTGATATTGTCCCTTTATGTTGATGACACTATACTTGTGTCTAATAATCTATCTTTCATGCAGCAAGTAAAAAAGGTTTTTTCCTCAGCCTTTGATATGGTGGATCTTGGCAACCTCCATTCATGCCTTGGTATTCAAGTTCAAAGGTATCGTCACAATGGTATTTTTCTTCTTCGTCAAACAAAGTTTATTTGTTCAAAAGTTTGGATTGGCTACTGCACATTCGACAAACGACAAGCACTCCTTGTCTTGCAAGCTCTACTAGGAGTACTTTGCAAATATTGAGGCTGAAACATTAGCTTTAAATCAACCCAATGTAGATGGTTTAGGACATAGGAGTAGAGTAACAGTACATAAACACCATTAAGCTTTTACAAAAGGGGGAGGCTTCTATTTATAGGAAAAAGTGAGCCTCTAACCAAGCAAACTGATTCTAGAATTTTCCAGATCCGTTTGGTCAATTTTTGACCATTTTTGGGTCAGTTCAGCTTACTTTTTGGATCTAGATTTGAAACATGAGAGAGGAGAGATGAAAATATCTCATTTTATTGATTAAAAATTAGCCTAAGGGATAATGATGAGAAAAAGGTGCCTAATTCATAAGGGGAGATCCCCATGTAAGAATTCAATTTTTTAAATCTTTTCTTTGGTCCTTAGTCCACTCTTCATCTTATGTGAGTATTTACTCATTTTTGGGGGGGTTTTCTTTTATTCTTCAATTTATCTCCTCCCTACATTTGGATTAATCTCATTCACCTGTCAAACCTTTGTTTGGACCTTAATCAAATTTTTTTTGAAAACAGGGGCCCTTAGGCTAAGGTCTTTTATGCACATTATAATTTATTTCTAATGCACCTTAGGAATTTCTTTTTAAGCTTTTGTTTCGAGGGAATTTATTTTAATAAGAAGGGATATTTTTCCATCCAAAGATATCTAAAAACTGAATTACTTCTCTCTAGAATATTTTCTCTCTCTAGGCCAAAACAGGTAGAAACAAGATATTTTATTATTCTGAAAAGGGGATTAATTACAGGGGAAAGAAACTGGACATCTTGAGGGGTTAGGGAGGAATCTTACACAGAAAGACTCTACGTTGAAGATCAGCAAGATCAACCAACAAATCCATATAAAAGAGCCATGGACTCATCCGTTTTGAGAGGACCAGCAAGGACAATCAACTAGATCCATGCCCAAGTTCAAAAAACAACTCTAACACCTCGTTCCATTTTTTCCTCGACGCACGTGTGGGTATCTTCGACGACCCAGAGCCCGAGCATTGTATGGTCACAGCACCCTCTAGGCTCCTTCGTAGTTCACCTAGCGCTTCACTCATAGGCCACTTCCTTGGTCCCTCATTCACCGTACCGAAAGCTCACCATTTAAATCAAACCGAGGCTGGTCAAGACCTCGGCCAACCTTGCTACGCGAGATTTCCTCCATTGACTCTCAGTCAGCTATTGCAACTTTATCACTTAGGTCTCCATGACCTCATTCACAAGATAGTCAAAATGCTTTCCTAGCATTCTTAACATAAAACAATCATCTAAAAATAGGCCATAAATACAGTTTCTAACGAACTCTCATCGTTCCACATTGTTCCACATCATTTCTCGTTATTCCACATTCTTCTACATCAATTCACATTTCTTATTACACATCCAGTCATATGTATTCCCATCGTCTTCATCCATTCTCATCCAATCACATCATATTATATCTCATCACATCTATCCTCATCACATCATCTCATCCATTCACATCTACCCATATCCACATCACATCTCATCCATTCACATCTACCCCCCGATCCACATCACATCCATTCACATCTACCCATATCCATTCACATAACATCCATTCACATCTACCCATATCCACATCACATCCATTCACATCACATCTCATCCATTCACATCTACCCCGTTCCACATCACATCACATCCATTCACATCACATCTCATCCATTCACATCTACCCATATCCACATCACATCCATTCACATCACATCTCATCCATTCACATCTACCTCGATCCATATCACACCTCATCCCCATTCACATCTACCTAGATCCACATCACATCACATTCATCCACCTTACATCTCATCCATCCATTCACATTACATCACATCCATTTATATTCATTCAGATCCACATCTCATCACATCCATTTATATTCATTCAAATCCACATCTCATCACATCACATCACATCCATCCACATCACATCTCATCCATTCATGTCTTATCACATCACATTCTCATTCATTTACATCTCATCACACCCATTCCCACCCATTCACACCCATTTACATCCATCACATCCATTCACACCCATTCACACCCATTTACATCCATTCACACCCATTCACACCCATTCACATCCATCACACCCATTCACACCCATTCACATCCATCACATTCATTGCATCCACATCACATCATATATATTCCACCACATCTATCCTTATCACATCACATTAATTCCATACATATCACATCACATTCATTCCATCTACATTACATCACATCCATTCATTCACATTCACATCCATCCATTCATTCACATTCACATCCATCCATTCATTCACATTCACATCCATCCATTCATTCACATGCACATCTATCCACATCCATCCATTCATTCACATTCACATCTATCCACATCCATCCATTAATTCACATGCACGTCTATCCACATCCATCCATTCATTTACATTCACATCTATCCACATCCATCCATTCATTCACATGCACATATATCCATATCTCATCACATCCATTCACATCTCATCACATTCATCCACATCCATCCATTCATTCACATGCACATCTATCCACATCCATCCATTCATTCACATTCACATCTATCCACATCCATCCATTCATTCACATGCACATCTATCCATATCTCATCACATCCATTCACATCTCATCACATTCATCCACATCCATCCATTCATTCACATGCACATCTATCACATCACATCTCATTCTCATCCATTTACATCACATCACATCCTTTCACATATCATCACATCTTATTCACATCTCATCACATTCTCATCCACATCTATTTACATCTCATCCACATCTCATCACATCGCATTCACATTTATTACATCGCATTCACATTTAGTACCGTTTTCTACTACCCTTGATCTCATCACATCGCATTCACATCTCATCACATCGCATTCACATTTAGTATCGTTTTCTACTACCCTTGATGTCATGCATCCTAGCATCATTAGCACTATGTTGTGAAGGCTGGGTTATTCTAGGACTTACACTCTGGCTGTGACTGTACATCTGTATTTCTGGGGCCTTTGAAATATAAGTGTATTCTATGGTGCTCGATAACATGGGACCCTCTTTATGGTGCTCGATAACGTGGAACCCTCTTTATGACCATTGCAGCGCTGAGAGGCTGACCCTTGCACAAAATTGAGCTTTGTGTTTGAGCTTTTCAAACTGTTACAGTGAGCAAGCCCCTCTGCCTGCTAGCTTACCAATGGCACTCGGGTAGTTATCAGCTTCAGTGGCATTGAGCATATAGTCTACAATAGACTGACTATAAGTTTGATTCTATTGCTCTTCCTTTAGGTGAATGCATTGAGTTCCCTCTTGGAGGTGTGGTAGCCAATAACAGCTGGTCTGCCAATTGATGCCCCACGAGGAGAGGACGAGTCCCAGACTTTGGAATCTATGCACATTGACAAGATGGAGACTCCGTTGAAGGAAGCTATGATCTATGATGAAGCCATCCCGATGACTTAAGTGAAGTTGTTTGGAGAGGAATAGACATAGGAGAGGTACTGCTGGATGGTGGATCAAGAGTCAACATTGTGTTTGATAAGACATGCCAAAAATTAGGATTGAGCAGCTAGGATTCAACCCCATTCGCACGATAAGACATGGCAGAGATTAATGCAAAGTACATTCGCGTGGATTCATCCGCGGGCTGACAATGGAAGTCTCTAGATTCATAGGCTTCCAAATATATGGAGGACATCAAAGGTGCCTACTCAATGTTACGTAGAACATGGCTGAGGTAGGCATGGATAAAGCAATATTGGGATGCGAATATAATCACCATCTAGATAGGTAAGAAGGTGAGAGTTTTAATAGCTAGCTACAAGAAAGTGGATTACCCATCTCAATTGAAAGTAGTCAAAGGAGACAACACGCTGGAAGGATTGGATATGGATGAAGAAGAGGAATACCTCATTAGCTTGTTTGAGGTGGATGTGGTCAACATCATGGGAGAAGTACCACCCACCAACCCATAATCACCGCGGAATGAGGCAAGTGAGAGTCAACAAGACCCCCTGAGACAGGTGGAGTCTCTAGAGGAGGCCCATGACTTTTATGAAGGATTGTCTATCTAGAGATGTCCATTTCAGCAACGCCCTTCTTCCTCTCCCAATTTACATCTTGTGGCTTCCAAAGAGGAGATAATTCTTCTCGTTTGATATTTCCTCAAAAGCGTTGTTCTTATTGTGACAAAACTAGTCACTTGGTATCTGAATGTTGGGCACACGAGAGTACGATGAAGAACACGGTATTACAAATAAGCAACCTCATTTATCAAGGGGTTCTTCCTCTTCTGCAACTTGTGAATATTGTGGGAGCACAAGGCATTCATCCAGTTGATGCTTCAAGAGGCGTTATGATGAAGCTTGAAATCAAGCTTATGCTACTCAACAAAATCCTCATGATGAAGACAATGTTCATCAAGAGGCTAATTTGGTTCATTATAATGTCTCTCTAGAAAAGGTACTACATGTTCGTGATGGTTCTCTCTTTATTGTTGATTCTGGTGCTACTAGCAACATGACATATCAATTGCAATGGTTACACAATTATCATCCAATTCCTATCAAGAAAGTGGTTTATCTTGCTGATAATACAACTTGCCAAGTAATGGGTATTGGCGACTTGTATTTGGAAACTTCTTTCTCAACCAAAATACTGCGAGGAGTTTTATATGTTCCTGATTTACAAAGAAACTTACTTTCTATTGTGCGGCTTGTGGATCTTGGTCTATTTGTTGGATTTGATAATACAAAGTGTCGCATTGAAAAGGATGGCACCACTATTGCGGTTTCTCCTCGACATGGTAATCTCTTTGAACTTTCATTGAATGAGGATATTGCAAATGTTGTTACAGCTCTAGGAGATCTGGATTGTAAGCTATGGCATCATCGGTTTGCTCACTCAAATTTCTCAAAGCTTCTTGATATTCATCGTCATGATCTTGTGAGAGGTATGGACCTCAAATCTCACCCGCATATGGGGATATGTGAATATTGTGCTCTAGGAAAACATCATCGTAAGCCATTTCCAATGTCTACAAATTTTCATTCAAATAATCTTTTGGGTCTCATTCATACTGATATTTGTGGACCCTTTCCTCCATCCAAGTCTTGCTACTGTTACTTCATTACTTTTATTGATAACTATTCACGGTATACAAATGTCTTTTTGCTACGACATAAATCAGAAGCATTGGACCCATTTAAGAGGTACCAAATATCTGTGGAGAATCACATTGGTCGAAGAGTCAAAATTCTTCGAAGTGATAATGGTGGTGAATATATTTCCAACTTATTTCATGATCATTGCATCAACCATGGCATCCACCATGAGTATACCATTCCATATTCTCCCCAATAGAATGGAGTTACAGAGCGAAAGAATCATACAATTTTGAATGCAATCAGATGCATGCTTATTCATTCTGGATTATCTCACTCTTTTTGGGCAGAAGCAGTATTGATAGCCGTTTTTGTTCAAAATCATCTTCCAACTACTGCACCTTCTGGCAAGATCCCAATTATAGCTTGGACAGGCCAAACTCCTTCTGTTGCACATTTCAAACTCTTTGGGTGTATTGCTTATATTCATGTCCCAAAAGAGACACGACACAAGCTAGAACCTTCAGGTTTGAAGGTTATTTTTATTGGTTATTTTGACAACTCAAAGGGTTACAAGTTTTACGATCCAAGTTCTCAAAAGGCAATTGTTAGTCGAGATGCTATATTCAATGAGCAATTGATGGGAGGTTCGTGGTCCACAGATGATGCTGATGATACAAAAACATTACTCACTTCTTTTCCTTTTATACTTTTGGACAATGATTTGCATGATGACAGCACTCTTTTGATGGATATTGGAGACAAGTCAATTGATGTTCATCCTATGGTTTCAAAGGAGACTACTACAGATCTTGATATCTATGTTGATCTTCCTATTAAACTTGAGCACGGTACAAATCATGTATATGATGATGATCTTGAAAGCTTTAATCATGTATATGATGATGATCTTGAAACCTTTAATCATGTATTGGCTGTTTGTGAAGATCCTTCAACTTATGCAGAAGCCATGTCCTCTCCACAAAAGGAACAACGGAAGGAAGCCATGGAAGCTAAATATGAGTCTTTGATCTCGAAAGGTACATGGGTTCTTACCGATCTACCTTTTGATCGTACTCCTATGAAATGTAAGTGGGTTTACAAGACTAAAACAAAGGCAGTGGATCCTTTGATAAATTCAAAGCTCGTTTAGTTTGCAAAGGGATACTCACAAATTGCAGGGATTGACTATCATGACACTTTTTCACCCGTAGTTTGCAGTAAAAGCATTCGAGTACTACTAGCTTTTGCAACTCAGCTTGATTTGGAAATACATCAAATGGATGTTAAGATGGATTTTCTTAATGGATACTTTAAAGAGGAAATATATATGGAGCAACTTGAAGGATTTACAATTCCTAGAAAGGAACATCTTGTATGCCAACTCCACCGTGCTTTGTATGGACTAAAACAAGCTTCACGATCATGGCACATCAAGATTGATCAATTTCTCAAATCTCAAGGGTTTTTTTCTTGCTTCTCTGATCCAAATCTTTATATCAAGTGTAATGTGGATAACCATTTTGTGATATTGTCCCTTTATGTTGATGACACTATACTTGTGTCTAATAATCTATCTTTCATGCAGCAAGTAAAAAAGGTTTTTTCCTCAGCCTTTGATATGGTGGATCTTGGCGACCTCCATTCATGCCTTGGTATTCAAGTTCAAAGGTATCGTCACAATGGTATTTTGCTTCTTCGTCAAACAAAGTTTATTTGTTCAAAAGTTTGGATTGGCTACTGCACATTTGACAAACGACAAACACTCCTTGTCTTGCAAGCTCTACTAGGAGTACTTTGCAAATATTGAGGCTGAAACATTAGCTTTAAATCAACCCTATGCTAATCTTGTTGGTTATCTTCAATTTGTGGGCATGAGCACTCGTCCTGATATTCTATTTGCAGCAAATCTGTTAGGACAGTACTTGTTCTCTCCATCTACAAGACATTGGTCTCAAGCTAAACATGTTTTGAAGTACTTGAAGGGCACTGCAGATTTCGGACTTGTATATCGCCGTCAAGAAGACATATCTTCATCAACTTCTCTTTATCTTTCGGGTTATTCAGATGCTGATTGGACAGATCTAACTTGTCCATGCGATCCACCAGTGGTAATTTCTTCTTTATCAATGGCTGTTGTTTGGTATCTTGGGCTAACAAGAAACAACGTTGTATTGCAGTATAACTATAGAGTCTGAATATGTAGTTGCAGAGTCTGAATATGTAGCTGCATCTTTAGCAGCTCCTGAAAAAGGTTGGCTTCGACAATTACTTGCTGATATTGGTTATTCTCCTTCCTCAAACACTCCTCTTAGATGTGACAACCAAAGTGCTATTAGTCTAGCCAAGGAATACGTGCAACAATGCAAGTCCAAGCATATTGCAGTTCATTAATCACTATGTTGGACATGAAGTAAGGAAAGGAGCAATAATGGTAGAACATTGTCCAACTAATCACCTATCTTGCAAGCCCTTCTTCCCCCAGCCTCAACATGTCAACTATGGATCACTATGAGCACCTATATTGAGCAATTCCAAAATCGAAATTGTTTGCTTAACCTTCCCATAGAACCAATGCCATATTTTAGCGAGGAAGCACTCCTTCCTCTACCACCTTCTCCAGAGGCCGGCTTTTTGTACAGGGTTGTCCTTGCACCCTGAAGTGATTGATACCATCTTTCCAGCAGAAGTGGACATGGATCCACCGCCAGTGCAAGGGTAAGCTCATCAACTCCACAATAAAATCAACAAGCCAGGGAACTTTTCTCCCACTGGGTTTTTCCCCTTGGCTATATTCGGTGATTGGCACCAATAACAAATTTTATTCTTTTCTTTTCTTTTCTTGTTTGTTAATAAGACATTTTGCAGAGATCTCATCTAAACAAGAGCATACAAACACGCCCCAATAGTCCATCTACCGTGCACACAAATTAGGAAGGGGGGAGACATGCAATGCCTACAAAGAGCAAAGAGAAGCAATCTGCACATCAGCAATGCATCAAGACAAATGCACAACATCAACGAGCACTACAACAGGTGTATTCAAATCATAATCTTTTGTTCTTTATGTGCTTTTCACTTCTGCATATATTGTTTGCATGTTCACACACAGTTGGCTGGTTTAAGTTTTAAATTAGTTGTTACTATGTGGTGAGTGATTTCTAGATTCTTAGAGGACTTAGTAGAAGGTATTTCTATTTGAAGATGGTGTAAGATATATGCCAACGGAGTATGCCAAGTTCTTATGCTCTCAAAGTATATTAGTTATCCCTAGTGGTAGCTACCTCTTAGAGGTATGGGCTAGGTGCTACGATTAATAAAAAATTTACGAAACTCATGCCCTAAAAAATATATACAAGTGAATCGAGACATGACGTGTCTACGGCCACGTGGAATGCTTGGTAGGACCTTGGGTTGTCTTAGCACCTTGGGGCAGATGCCTTGGTTTCCATGGGGTGAACACTGACGTCTAAAAGATTAAGAAGAAGACCTTCAAGGACTCTATCGCCTTGATAGATGGTGGTAGGACTCTGGGGTACATTATGGGCCCTCGAGAATGATACCCTCATCTTCATGGGGTACTCCTTATGTCAAAAAGAAAGAAAAGGGTCTGTCGCCCTTAAGATACTTAGCGGCCTTTAGATTCTCTTGGCGGAGGTCTCTTGGCCATTGCTTGGGTCTCATTGGGATGAAACCTTCCTCTTTATCAAGCTAAAAATAATAATTCTCTTTAATCTTCTGCTCTTTACACACACACACACAAAAAAAGAAAGAAAGAAAGAAAGGTCTAATCGCCATTGCTTATATTTAGGAGTAGGATTGCCACTTAGGAATAGCTTAAACACTTGTAGGACATTGAGACTGCAGTCATACCCTGTAGTGTACAAGCACACTTGCCTTTGCATAGCACTATCTACCACTTAGTCTCACTTTGACTAGTCTTTACTCACTTCTTTTAGCACTCTTTAAAACTCTAATCAGCCTTTCACTTGCATGCTCACGTGTGAGATTGTCATTGCTAGTTTTTTTTCAATAAAAGGCTTTACTTGTCTTCCTCCATTGTTTTTGCAGCTTTTGTTTCTACCGCGCCCGAGGACGTGCGCGATTTAGGAAGGGGGGAATGTTCCACGGGAACACTCACGGGAACACGGATTATGGAAGGAGGCCGGAAGCAATTAATGCGAGAGAGCGGGATTGTAGCCATGGAAACATAAAGACGCACATAATTTTTCCATATTTTTGTGCCGAAGTGCAATGTAAATCGTTTTAGGCCAATGTGGGTTCGAAATGAGAGTTCTAAGTGTATTAAGCAAGGCTCACTTATGGGGTTGTCCGCCCATGTATGAAAGAGGCCTAGGGTTAGGGTTAGTGACATCTTTATAAAAGAGATGTTAGCTAAAGAAAGGGGACGTTTTTTGGCCATTCTCATAAGCTATTGAGTGAAGCTCTTGAGCTCTCAAGCTATGGCAACTCTCTAACTCGCTCTCTATTGTACTCTAATGAGCATCAAGCTCCAATGAGTATAGCTCCACTTCATTCTCTTAATCTGTTTTAGCATCATTGAAGTAGATTAATCTATGATTAGTTGAATGCTTCTTTCTTTCTCTTGTGTATGCTGCATGCTTGTAGTGTGTGTGTGTGTGTGTAGTCTCCATTGATGCAAGCTCTTTCCCACTTCATTGGCAATGAGTTATTCATGGATAGACTCTCTCTATGAGCTTGTGGGTTTGTGAATGTTACATTCTATGCTTGCTTAAGCTTGTGGGTTAGTAGATGCACGCTTATGGATTTGCTGGCATTAGGGAAAGCTAAGATTTAATCAATGTTTGAATGGGATTAAGAGATTGCCATGCATTGCTTGTTCTCTTGATTAGTGTAGTGGGTTTAAGGGATTAAGAGATTGATTGAGGTGTTGAATGGTTGAATCGTCAAGTGGTGGTTCGTGAATGTGAGCTCTCCCGCAAGGGATAAGCCTTCATGCACTAATCGGGTCGAGTCCTCGGATTGACTTTGTATTTCTCAACACATTTATTGATCGGTAGTACTCTATGAGCACTATATTGCACAGTAGAGAGAATCGCTCAGCACTATATTGCACAGTAGAGAGAATCGCTCTCTATGAGCACTATATAGTACTCTATGAGCACTATATTGCACAGTAGAGAGAATCACTCTCTACAGGGTTCTACTCTTGTTTGAAGCAAGAGTGGCCACCAATTACTTTTGAGAGGATTAAGCCAAAAACAATCGAATTATTAAGAAATTCAATGTTAAATGGCTCAGGTTAGTAGAGTAACAGTGCATAAACACCATTAAGCTTTTATAAAGGGGGAGGCTTCTATTTATAGAAAAAAGTGAGCCTCTAACTAAGCAAAGTGATTCTAGAATTTTCCAAATCAGTTTGGTCAATTTTCCAGATCAGTTTGGTCAATTTTTGACCATTTTTAGTTCAATTTAGCTTACTTTTTGGATCTAGTTGAAACAGGAGAGAGGAGAGATGAAAATATCTCATTATTTTTTAGTTTAAAACTCCTCCACACATGAAATTGGTGCCTTCTTCATGAGGGGAGATCCCCACACCGTGTCAAAAATGCATCATTTCCTCTAAATATTTTTTAATTTTTACTTAATAAACCTTGTACTCAATCAACTCTTCATCTTATGTGAGAATTTACTCATTTTTTAGGGGTTTTTCTTTTATTCTTCAATTTATCTCCTCCCTATATTTATATTAATCTTTTTGGTCCATAGGAACCTTAATTGGACCATAATCCTTTTTTTTTTGAAAATCTGGACCCTTAGGCTAAGGTCCTTTTTTAAAACCTATTTTTAATTAATTCCAATTGCACATTGGAAAGTTCTTTTTGAAATTCTATTTCAAGGGAAACCATTTTAGACACTAGGAGGATTTTTATATCAAAAAATATCTCAATTTTGAATTGTTAAGATTCTAGAAATGGGATTGGTCATGGTGAAGGAGATAGATTAAGCATAAGAATTAAGGTGGATTAAACCACACTAAAAACTCCATGACTAGAGAGAGAGAGATTGCACACTCAACACTATTCCCTTGTATACTCATATCACAATGAACCATACAATGATATAGGCTCTCTAGCCTTATCCCACTTTACACATCATCATCCATGTGGCAACTCCTTTTCCACTTGTTTTGGTCAACACTCACACACCATACAATATTACATGTGGCATTCCATCTCACCACAATATCTTGCACTTCTAGAGTGCTTTCCCACGTACACACAATATCTTGCACCTCTAGGGTGCTTTCCCACATACACACAACACCACGATTACATCTCTCAACACCCCCTCTTAATCGAGGTGTTCCACAACTCACCCATCATTCATCACCCATATCAATGTAGCATTGCACAATGACAATCGCTACCTCTCAACACTCCCCCTCAATGATACATTGGAGTGTCCATCAACCAAACATGTGTGCCCGTGTCTACCATCTTAGACACCTAGTCCATTTTGAGTCGACTCATCGCTCACAGCGGAACCACTGAGTCCGATTTGAACATGGAAGTTCGGGAGGGATCCAACCCATGCGCATGCACCTCACACGTGCATCGCTTTTGCACACATCACAACAACTACCGTTTCGAGCTTCTAGGTGAGCTCGGGCAGGGCGACCCTCATACCATGGATGATTACAAAAATTTTCCTGTTTTGAGCACATATGCTTGTGGACGATTTGTCCATCATCATTTTTGGGTGAAACCATTAAAAATTACAAGGCTTTGCCAGGCAGCAAAGAACTCATGTGAGTGTATAATCATTTGCAAAGTACACGCTTCTTAAAAAGCATGTGAACAGGGGGTTTATGAAAATAGACCCTTTGAAATTTTATTAAGGTTGTGGACCTTAATAAAATATATATATTTTTTTTAAATCTTCGAAATTTTAATTCTTTGCAGTGCGTTAAAACGCCACCTCTTTGCGCCGCGTTGAACGCTGACATCTCCTTCCACTTGCGCGCTGGCGAGTGGGGACCCGCCTTTTCTTTTGCAGCTTTATGCCACCGTTGCTGCCCACCACTATTCACGTGGTCTTCGTCTCCAACCTTCCTGCACTGCTCGAAGCTTCAAGAGCCATAGCTGGAGCTTTCCAACCTTTCATCGTAATCTGGTCTTTTCCATGGTGCTCTGTGCGCGACAGGCCATTTGCTTGCCTGATGTTGGTTGCGTGTTGTTCATCTAGACTGTGCCACTGTAACATATCTGCTCTATATCTGAGCTTGGCAAGCTTCTTCTTGTGCGCTTCGATTGCTTTCTCTCTGGCGCTGTTATCGCCCTTTCTCTTCTCCAGCTGCCCAGCCGCTCATCTACATTGTTTGCGAACATTGGATGCTTCTTTTGCAACCGTGACTGAGTTCGCCTCTTTCTATTGCTTTCAATCGTGACTGTGTTTGCCTTGCTGCTGTTCGCTTTCTCAGTGCTGTTCGAAGCAATGGCATGTCGCCTTTACTGTGTTGTCTCCTCTCAACTGCAATATTGCATGTAGATTGTCTATATGACTGTGCAGGATTTGCTCGATCTTCCTGCTGCCGCTTTTTGTTGTGCTGATCTGTGTACCTTGAGTTGTTGCTTCTATAAATTTCCACTCCACAAGCTACCCAACTTGTGTCCATCATGCTACATTGGCTCTTTGCCAGCTTAACACCCAAGTTGAAAACCTTGTTGTAAGGTTTCCATGACAACCATCAACATGGTCATTGAGCTCCCCATTGAGCTTCAAATCTGCATGCTTCCTTTCAATGCATACATCCATTCAAGGATGCTTTTCCATTTTGGTTTCTCTCAAGAAACCAAGGTGCAAAGCAATGTGAAAACTCCAAAAGCTTCCACCAAACATTGCCCATCTTCTATGAGCAAAACCATGAGCATCACTCTTTCCAATGTGCTCAACCATGGACTTCTTCCAAGCCCATAACCGCTTGTCCCTTCTTAGACAAGCATTGCACCTCTTACACTCTTTGCCCAAATGCAAAGAACCATGGGATCCACAAATCCCACACATAGCAACCCTTCTCAAATATGAACATTCTTCCATGCTCAAATACAAACTTTGAGGCAAAACTTCACAAAACCAACCTTCTTGAGACATAATCAGCAGCATATCTTCTCTTGGCAGCTTCTCCTTGACGGTGATGAAGACTCCATAGCCTTCATAATGCTGAAATCTCCATTTTCAGCTTCCTTGATGATGAGCAAACTCTCCATGTTGCAAAACTCCATTTGCAACTCTCTTGGGCAGCTTCTATGCAACCTCCTTGTTGCAAATCTCCTCTCAAATCCTCACATATGCAAATCCAAATGATAATATGAGTGTGCATAATTTTTTTTTCATAATAAGCTGAAAATAATGCTTAATCAAACAAACACACAAACTAATATACATAATAATCACCCATGACCAAGAGCCCATTTGGCTCTGATACCATGTTAAGATTCTAGAAATGGGATTGGTCATGGTGAAGGAGATAGATTAAGCATAAGAATTAAGGTGGATTAAACCACACTAAAAACTCCATGACTAGAGAGAGAGAGATTGCACACTCAACACTATTCCCTTGTATACTCATATCACAATGAACCATACAATGATATAGGCTCTCTAGCCTTATCCCACTTTACACATCATCATCCATGTGGCAACTCCTTTTCCACTTGTTTTGGTCAACACTCACACACCATACAATATTACATGTGGCATTCCATCTCACCACAATATCTTGCACTTCTAGAGTGCTTTCCCACGTACACACAATATCTTGCACCTCTAGGGTGCTTTCCCACATACACACAACACCACGATTACATCTCTCAACATGAATTACCTCCCTCTAGACATTTTCTCTCTCCAAGATAAAATAGGGTAAATAGGATCTTTCTTTTATTTCAGAGAGGCGAATAATTATAAGATCAGAAGGGGAGGTTCTTACACTTGCACACCTCAAAAGCTGGAGGGAGGAATCTTACACGGTCAGATCAGTTTGGTTAGCTCTAAGACTTTGACTCGTTAGATCAATTCTCCCGTTAGCTAAGACTTTGACTCGTTAGATCAATTTTCCCGTTAGATAATTTTTCCTGGCAGAATCACCTTCCGAGCACAATATTCACAAGTTGCAGAAGAGGAAGAACCCCTTGATAAATGAGGTTGCTTATTTGCAATACCGTGTTCTTCATCGTACTCTCGTGTGCCCAACATTCAGATACCAAGTGACTAGTTTTGTCACAATAAGAACAACGCTTTTGAGGAAATATCAAACGAGAAGAATTATCTCCTCTTTGGAAGCCACGAGATGTAAATTGGGAGAGGAAGAAGGGCGTTGCTGAAATGGACATCTCTAGATAGACAATCCTTCATAAAAGTCATGGGCCTCCTCTAGAGACTCCACCTGTCTCAGGGGGTCTTGTTGACTCTCACTTGCCTCATTCCGCGGTGATTATGGGTTGGTGGGTGGTACTTCTCCCATGATGTTGACCACATCCACCTCAAACAAGCTAATGAGGTATTTCTCTTCTTCATCCATATCCAATCCTTCCAGCGTGTTGTCTCCTTTGACTACTTTCAATTGAGATGGGTAATCCACTTTCTTGTAGCTAGCTATTAAAACTCTCACCTTCTTACCTATCTAGATGGTGATTATATTCGCATCCCAATCTTGCTTTATCCATGCCTACCTCAGCCATGTTCTACGTAACATTGAGTAGGCACCTTTGATGTCCTCCAAATATTTGGAAGCCTGTGAATCTAGAGACTTCCATTGTCAGCCCGCGGATGAATCCACGCGAATGTACTTTGCATTAATCTCTGCCATGTCTTATCGTGCGAATGGGGTTGAATCCTAGCTGCTCAATCCTAATTTTTGGCATGTCTTATCAAACACAATGTTGACTCTTGATCCACCATCCAGCAGTACCTCTCCTATGTCTATTCCTCTCCAGACAACTTCACTTAAGTCATCGGGATGGCTTCATCATAGATCATAGCTTCCTTCAACGGAGTCTCCATCTTGTCAATGTGCATAGATTCCAAAGTCTGGGATGGACTCGTCCTCTCCTCGTGGGGCATCAATTGGCAGACCAGCTGTTATTGGCTACCACACCTCCAAGAGGGAACTCAATGCATTCACCTAAAGGAAGAGCAATAGAATCAAACTTATAGTCAGTCTATTGTAGACTATATGCTCAATGCCACTGAAGCTGATAACTACCCGAGTGCCATTGGTAAGCTAGCAGGCAGAGGGGCTTGCTCACTGTAACAGTTTGAAAAGCTCAAACACAAAGCTCAATTTTGTGCAAGGGTCAGCCTCTCAGCGCTGCAATGGTCATAAAGAGGGTTCCACGTTATCGAGCACCATAAAGAGGGTCCCATGTTATCGAGCACCATAGAATACAATTATATTTCAAAGGCCCCAGAAATACAGATGTACAGTCACAGCCAGAGTGTAAGTCCTAGAATAACCCAGCCTTCACAACATAGTGCTAATGATGCTAGGATGCATGACATCAAGGGTAGTAGAAAACGGTACTAAATGTGAATGCGATGTAATAAGATGTGAATGCGATGTGATGAGATGTGAATGCGATGTGATGAGATGTGGATGAGATCAAGGGTAGTAGAAAACGGTACTAAATGTGAATGCGATGTAATAAATGTGAATGCGATGTGATGAGATGTGGATGAGATGTAAATAGATGTGGATGAGAATGTGATGAGATGTGAATAAGATGTGATGATATGTGAAAGGATGTGATGTGATGTAAATGGATGAGAATGAGATGTGATGTGATAGATGTGCATGTGAATGAATGGATGGATGTGGATGAATGTGATGAGATGTGAATGGATGTGATGAGATATGGATAGATGTGCATGTGAATGAATGGATGGATGTGGATAGATGTGAATGTGAATGAATGGATGGATGTGGATAGATGTGCATGTGAATGAATGGATGGATGTGGATGAATGTGATGAGATGTGAATGGATGTGATGAGATATGGATATATGTGCATGTGAATGAATGGATGGATGTGGATAGATGTGAATGTGAATGAATGGATGGATGTGGATAGACGTGCATGTGAATGAATGGATGGATGTGGATAGATGTGAATGTGAATGAATGGATGGATGTGGATGGATGTGAATGTGAATGAATGGATGGATGTGAATGTGAATGAATGGATGTGATGTAATGTAGATGGAATGAATGTGATGTGATATGTATGGAATTAATGTGATGTGATAAGGATAGATGTGGTGGAATATATATGATGTGATGTGGATGCAATGAATGTGATGGATGTGAATGGGTGTGAATGGGTGTGATGGATGTGAATGGGTGTGAATGGGTGTGAATGGATGTGATGGATGTAAATGGGTGTGAATGGGTGGAAATGGGTGTGATGGATGTGAATGGGTGTGATGAGATGTAAATGAATGAGAATGTGATGTGATAAGACATGAATGGATGAGATGTGATGTGGATGGATGTGATGTGATGTGATGAGATGTGGATTTAAATGAATATAAATGGATGTGATGTAATGTGAATGGATGGATGAGATGTAAGGTGGATGAATGTGATGTGATGTGGATCTAGGTAGATGTGAATGGGGATGAGATGTGATATGGATCGAGGTAGATGTGAATGGATGAGATGTGATGTGAATGGATGTGATGTGGATATGGGTAGATGTGAATGGATGAGATGTGATGTGAATGGATGTGATGTGATGTGGAACAGGGTAGATGTGAATGGATGAGATGTGATGTGAATGGATGTGATGTGGATATGGGTAGATGTGAATGGATGTTATGTGAATGGATATGGGTAGATGTGAATGGATGTGATGTGGATCGGGGGGTAGATGTGAATGGATGAGATGTGATGTGGATATGGGTAGATGTGAATGGATGAGATGATGTGATAAGGATAGATGTGATGAGATATAATATGATGTGATTGGATGAGAATGGATGAAGACGATGGGAATACATATGACTGGATGTGTAATAAGAAATGTGAATTGATGTAGAAGAATGTGGAATAACGAGAAATGATGTGGAACAATGTGGAACGATGAGAGTTCGTTAGAAACTGTATTTATGGCCTATTTTTAGATGATTGTTTTATGTTAAGAATGCTAGGAAAGCATTTTGACTATCTTGTGAATGAGGTCATGGAGACCTAAGTGATAAAGTTGCAATAGCTGACTGAGAGTCAATGGAGGAAATCTCGCGTAGCAAGGTTGGCCGAGGTCTTGACCAGCCTCGGTTTGATTTAAATGGTGAGCTTTCGGTACGGTGAATGAGGGACCAAGGAAGTGGCCTATGAGTGAAGCGCTAGGTGAACTACGAAGGAGCCTAGAGGGTGCTGTGACCATACAATGCTCGGGCTCTGGGTCGTCGAAGATACCCACACGTGCGTCGAGGAAAAAATGGAACGAGGTGTTAGAGTTGTTTTTTGAACTTGGGCATGGATCTGGTTGATTGTCCTTGCTGGTCCTCTCAAAACGGATGAGTCCATGGCTCTTTTATATGGATTTGTTGGTTGATCTTGCTGATCTTCAACGTAGAGTCTTTCTGTGTAAGATTCCTCCCTAACCCCTCAAGATGTCCAGTTTCTTTCCCCTGTAATTAATCCCCTTTTCAGAATAATAAAATATCTTGTTTCTACCTGTTTTGGCCTAGAGAGAGAAAATATTCTAGAGAGAAGTAATTCAATTTTTAGATATCTTTGGATGGAAAAATATCCCTTCTTATTAAAATAAATTCCCTCGAAACAAAAGCTTAAAAAGAAATTCCTAAGGTGCATTAGAAATAAATTATAATGTGCATAAAAGACCTTAGCCTAAGGGCCCCTGTTTTGAAAAAAAAATTGATTAAGGTCCAAACAAAGGTTTGACAGGCGAATGAGATTAATCCAAATGTAGGGAGGAGATAAATTGAAGAATAAAAGAAAACCCCCCCAAAAATGAGTAAATACTCACATAAGATGAAGAGTGGACTAAGGACCAAAGAAAAGATTTAAAAAATTGAATTCTTACATGGGGATCTCCCCTTATGAATTAGGCACCTTTTTCTCATCATTATCCCTTAGGCTAATTTTTAATCAATAAAATGAGATATTTTCATCTCTCCTCTCTCATGTTTCAAATCTAGATCCAAAAAGTAAGCTGAACTGACCCAAAAATGGTCAAAATTGACCAAACGGATCTGGAAAATTCTAGAATCAGTTTGCTTGGTTAGAGGCTCACTTTTTCCTATAAATAGAAGCCTCCCCCTTTTGTAAAAGCTTAATGGTGTTTATGTACTGTTACTCTACTCCTATGTCCTAAACCATCTACATTGAATTTTTCAATAATTCAATTGTTTTTGGCCTAATCCTCTCCAAAGTGAATTGGTGGCCACTATTGCTTCAAACAAGAGTAGAATCCTCAATCCCTCAAGCAAAAGGAGACAAGCTCCATGTGAGCTAATTTTCTTACTTTGTTTACGAATTTTAATGAAAAATCTATGGTTTTCTTGATTTTTATGTTTTGCAAATGATTGAATTAAATTCAAATGCTATGCCTTTGTTGATGAAAAGGCCACCCCCTTCTCTTCTTTACATTCCAACCTTTCTTAATCCTAGAAATATTAACTAAGTCATTAATTAAACTGTTCTTATTGTTTACTCTCTTGAATTTAGAAAATTATGTAGATTAGAGTTCTATAATTCTAAATTGGGTTAATTAAGTTAAGTGAAGAAAGATAAAAATGAGAAATGGTCAGCCATACAAAGGAGGTTATGGCAAAATTTTTGAGAATTTTGTGAAAAAGAAAGTTTGTTTTTATGTTATTCCAAAAGAGTAATTCCCACCATTTTTGCATCTAAAATAAATATTCTAATTACTCCATGTACATATTCACCTATGAATATGCATGGATATCACTGATATTAATTATTAAATTTGATTTCTATGCATAAAAAGATACATAAAGGAAATTTTTTATTATAAAAGTGTTATTCTTATTAAAATTGATTTCTATGCATAGAAAGATGCATAAAGGAATGTTTTTATTACAAAAGTGTTATTCTTATTAAAATTGATTTCTATGCATAGAAAGATGCATAAAGGAATTTTTTGATTACAAAAGTCTTATTCTTATTAAAATTGAATTCTATGCATAGAAAGATGCATAAAGGAAATTTTTTTATTACAAAAGTGTTATTCTTATTAAAATTAATTTCTATGCATAAAGGAATTTTTTTATTACAAAAGTGTTATTCTTATTAAAATTGATTTCTATGCATAAAGGAAATTTTTTATTACAAAAGTGTTATTCTTATTAAAATTGATTTCTATGCATAGAAAGATGCATAAAGAAATTTTTTTTATTACAAAAGTGTTATTCTTATTAAAATTGATTTCTATGCATAGAAAGATGCATAAAGGAATTTATTTTTATTATAAAAGCATTACTCCTATAAAAATTGATTTTTATGTATAAATAGATGCATAAAGAAATTCTTTTTATTTTAAAAGTGTTACTCCTATTTAATTTGATTTTATGCATAATACATGCTTAAAAGGATTTTTTTTAATAAAAGTATTATTCCCATTAAAGTTGATTTTTATGCATAAATAGATGCATAAAGATTTTTTTATATCAAAATTAGTATTCTCTTAAATTCTATGTTTAACTTCTATGAGTATTTGATAAATGAATAATTAAATACTCTAAGAGAAATTTCTATCATTTTATATTCACATGGATTGTAAAAAAGAAAATTCTCTTAAATTCTATGTTTAACTTCTATGAGTATTTGATAAATGAATAATTAAATACTCTAAGAGAAATTTCTATCATTTTATATTCACATGGATTGTAAAAAAGAAAATTCAAGAAATCTATCGAGATCAAAATATTCAGATAAATGATTAATTTATTAATCACTAGAATTTGTAACTAACTTAGAAATCAATTAAGTGAATATTCAAAGAGAGAAATTCAGTAAAATAGTAACTGAATTACCAAACCTTTTCGAGAAAGATAGTTTAGGAAAAATCTTATCCGACTCGAACCTTGAATCAAACTATGACCAAGACCAAACTCTTTCGTCAGTTTTGAGGAAAGAAAGTGTGACCAGTTTAACAGTGAGAGTTGTGATAGCAGTGGCTGCGTCAAAGCAATGGTCTCTACATCAGATGGATGTAAAGAATGCATTCTTGCATGGAGATTTGCAGGAAGAGGTGTATATGTTGCAGCCACCTGGTTATGAGGATGTGAGTCACCCCGAGCATGTTTGCAGGTTGAAGAAAGCCTTGTATGGCTTAAAACAAGCACCAAGAGCATGGTCTGACAAGATTTTTGAATATCTTATCACTATTGGCTTTCATGTAGCCAATGCAGATTTCTCGTTGTATGTGAGAAAGAGTGATAGAGGGCTTGTGCTTGTTGTCATCTATGTAGATGACCTGATCATTACGGGGACCATGATGCAGAGATCTTTGAGGTAAAGATCTTGCTTAGACAGAAGTTTGAGATGAAGGATCTGGGGGAGCTCAGATATCTCGTGGGCATTGAGGTGATTAGGTCACCACATGGTATTGGATTACTACAGAGACAGTATGGCTTGGACATGTTGTCCAAGTATGGTATGACAGGTTGTAAGCCTATCTGAGTGCCATTGGATCAAAATGGCAAGTTGAGTGCAGATTCACGAGAGATTTTGGAGGATCCTGCTATGTATAGGCGCATAGTAGGAAGCTTAATCTACATGATGATACCAGGCCAGATTTGAGTTATGCTATTGGGTTGGTGAGTCACTTTATGCAGGTTCCTCGGAAGCCACATTGGGATGCATTGAGACGCATACTGAGGTATGTGAGGTCTACTTTCCATTGTGGACTATTTTATGAAACTGGGACAGAGATATGTGTACATGTGGGTACACAGATGCTGATTGGGCTGGTAGTATCTCAGATAGAAGATCTACTAGTGGCTTCATGTTTTCTTTGGGGAGTGCTGTTGTGACTTGGAGCAGCAAGAAGCAGCCTACGGTTACTCTATCCAGTATGTACAGAGGTGCTGCTATGGCAGCATGTGAGGTAGCTTGGTTGAGAAAGCTACTTGCAGATCTGGGTCTATCAGTGTGGATAGACAAGTTGTCATTTTCTATGACAACATTAGCAGTATACAGTTGGCCCAGGAACCCAGTTTTTCATGCTCGCACACCAAGCATATAGAGGTCCACTACCATTTTGTCAGAGAGAAGGTTTTGGCAGGAGATGTTGACCTTGTTTATGTCAACACACAGGATCAGGTCGCTGACATCTTCACCAAAGCATTGGGTACAAAGACGCTCCGCAGATTCAGGGCTTCGCTTGGTGTACATGAGATGGAGTTGAGCTCAAGGGGGAGTGTTGAAATATCGAGCTTGTCTAGTGAGGCGGTGGACACACTGATGACCCGCCTAGGGGATAGGCCCCACACTTACACCACTGGCATGGTTGGTGAGATAATGGGTGATATGTGGCCAGTGGGATGACAGGCTGTGTGACAGCCATTCTAGAGACTGGCGTAGTTATAGCGCCAGCTCATTTAGTTGGGTTCACACTATAGAGAATCCTAGTATGTATTTGGTTGAGTACCTTTTCATATATGTGTACTCTTATATTTGTATATGGTGTGTTGAGTGTTGTGTGAAGAGAATAAGAAGATTTTCAGCCTCTCACCTTGTGTGTTCTCTTTTAGGGTTTTGTGAGTGTGTGTGTGCTTGCAAGAGCTCAAGCTCTCTTCTCCCCTGCATCTTTTCATTTTGAGTGTCAGGGTTTTGATCACCAGCTTAAAGACTGCCCGCCGACTCCTGCCATGTCAAGAGGACAGGGAAGTAAAGGACCTAGAGTGCAGAGACCAGCCCCTTCGTATCAGTCTCAACGTCTCGCAAAAATCAGGGTAATCCCAGGAGGACTCCACAGAACTCCCTCCTTGAACTGGGGTAACCAAAGAGAAAGAGTTCCGCCCCAATCTGCAGCCAGAGCAGTTACGATAGCAGAAGTAGTGGAAGAGGAAAGAGGTTAGATTTATGCCGCGATTGAAAACCAAGGGCCAAATCGTCAATTCTCTGTCATCCATGCTTCAGCTGAGTATAAGGGTAAGCCATTGAAGCTTTTAATTGCCATTGAAGCTTTTAATTAATTCAGGCACTACTCATTCATTTATTTCCCCAGGATGCTTGCGTAAGCTAGTCTTAGAACAGAAATCAGGGAAACCTATGCAAGTTGAATTGGCTAGTGAGAAGATTCTTTTCACTCACCATGAGAGATCGTATTCAGTTTAATCTAGATGAGAATGTAACTAACTGCCAGTTCAGAGTCTTACCTTTGGGAGTTTTTGACGGAATCCTTGGAATGGATTGGCTCCACAAAAATCAAGCTGACAATCACTGTCACAATGGAACCATTTCCTTCCCTGACCTTCACGGGAACAAAGTTCAAGGAACTGGAATTTTTGGATCCCCAAATCTGCAATTAGTAAAAGACTCTAGGTTACTGAAAGGACTTAGAAAGAAGCAGCTCATTTATGTTGTCAAAATGAATCCCGTAGACACAAAGTTAAAGGCTAAAGAACTAGAATGGTTAAGTGAGTATGATGATTTATTCCCAGCTAAACTAACTAAGATGCCTCCGATTCTGGAAGTAGATCATGAGATAGAATTGACCCCCGAAGCTCAGCCACCAGTAGCCCAGCGCATGTACAAAATGCTAGCCCTTGAAGCCATTGAACTCAAGGAATAGCTTAGGTAGCTGTTAGAACAAGGGTTTGTAAGACCCAGTGTTTCACCTTAGGGAGCGCCAGTTCTCTTTTAGAAAAAGAAGGATGGAACGTTAAGACTTTGTGTGGATTACAGAGGTCTCAATCAACTACAGTTAAGAATAAGTATCCTATCCCCAAAATTGATGAGCTTCTGGATAGGCTAAATGGATCCCAGATCTTCACAAAGATAGATCTCAAATCAGGGTATTACCAGATCAGGATTAATGATCAAGATATCCCAAAGACAGCCATCAATACTCGCTATGGGCACTATGAATTTATTGTCATGCCGTCTGGATTGACAAATGCCCCAGCTACATTCAATTACCTAATGCAGGACATTCAATCGCCTAATGCCGGACATTCTCAGAGAACACTTGGATGATTTTGTTCTTGTTTTCTTTGATGATATTCTCATTTACTCAAAGAATGCAGCTGACCATGAAGCTCACATCTTAAAGTTCTTGAGATTCTAAGGAAGCACCAACTCTTTGCAAAAAAAGAGCAAATGCACTTTCTGTGTCGACCATGTTGAATACTTGGGCTTTCTCGTATCCAAAGATGGAATTTCTCCAGATTATGCAAAAGTCCAAGTAGTCAATAAGATTGGCCTGAACCAAAGACAGTGAGAGAAGTTAGGGGATTCTTGGGATTAACTGGTTGGTATAGAATTTTTATACCTAAGTATGCTCTCAAAGCTTCCCCCCTCACTAATCTTCTCAAGAAGAATAGCCCATTTCAATGGTCTGCGAGCTGTCAGAGCATTTTTGATAAGTTGAAGACTGCCTTGGTAACCAATCTCGTTCTGAAGTTGCCTCTACCCTTTGAGGTAGTAACTGATGCCAGTGGTTTTGCCCTGGGAGGTGCGCTCATGCAGGAAGGTCATGCAGTGGTCTATGAATCCCAAAAACTCAGAACGCATGAGAGAAATTATGATGTCCATGACCTGGATCTACTTTCAGTAGTCTATGCCCTTAAGTTGTGGAGACATTACCTACTGGGTCAAAGATTCACTTTGATGACAGATCATTAGAGCTTACAATGGATCTTCACTCAGAAGGATCTCAACATGCGCCAAAGAAGGTGGATGCAGACCCTGCAAGAATTTGATTTTGAAATCAAGTACCGCCCAGGCAAAGAAAATGTGGTAGCAGATGCCCTCAGCAGAAAAGCCTCCTTGCTTGCAATCACAGTGGTGTGAAATCCATTGATTAATGAACAAGAGAGAAGATCATGCAGGATAGATTCTTTGGACCTATTGCTACCCTACTTATGTAGGAAAGAAAAACTCCTCAGGAGTTGAACTGAGTTCAAGGGGGTACAGACTGGATGAAGGAATTATGTATTATAATAGCAGGCTATGCATTCCCAATGATGAGGGAACTAAGGGTCAAATTCTGAATGAAGCCCATGATAGCCTTATAGCAGGACATCTAGGTTTCATCAAGACCTACAGTAAAGAAAAGATTCTTTTGTCCTAGACTAAAAAAGGATGTACTTAATCATGTATGTCAATGCCTTATATGTCAGAAAGTCAAAGCCAAGAGAGTAAAAATGCATGGGAAGTTACATCCATTAGACATCCCCCAAATGAAGTGGGAATGTATCAGTATGCATTTTATTACTGGACTACCTTCAATGCAATCAGGTTACAACTCCATCTTTGTGGTAGTTGTTTGACAAACTAACCAAAGTCACCCATCTGATTTGAGTAAAAGAGACCTACACTACAGTGGATGTGGCCAGAGTGTTCCTCAAGGAAATCTTCAGATTGCATGGCCTACCCAGGAGAATAGTAAGTGATCGAGATCCCAAATTCATGTCAAGATTCTGGACTGCATCCTTTGAAGGAGTAGGAACTTTCTTCACAGCTTACCACCCCGAGACCGATGGTCAAATAGAAAGGGTGAACTAATTAATCGAAGATATACTTCGGTCATGCTGTGTGGCAGGGAACCCAAGAAGTGGCTAAGCTATCTGACCTAGTCAAATTCGCTTACAATGCTTTTTATCATCGAAGTATCGGGATGAGCCGTTTCAAAGCTCTGTATGGACAAGACTCCCTAACACCATTAACTGGGTTCGACCCATTGATTAGGGTCAAGATGTCCAGACAGATACTTGACGACATGGAGCAGCAAATGCAGTCAATCCTCAAGGATATAAAAGCTGCCCAAGATAGACAAAAGCAGTATGCAGATAAGAAGAGGTCAGGTAGAAAATTCAAAGAAGCAGATATGGTCTTCATTCGAGTACATGTTGAAGGCATAGTTCCCTTAAGTCAGAATGTTGCTCAGTCGGATATTTTAGTAAGTCGGATATCTAAGAAGTCAGAATGTAGTAAGTCGGATATGTAAGCAATCGGATATTTAGTAAGTCGGACATCGGAATATCTGATGACTTTCTTGGGAATCTTGGAAGTTTAGATAGGTAACGATTACTCAAGAATACGTTTTGGAAAACGAGTAACGATTTTGAGCAAGGTAGAAAAGAAGGAGAAGCAATGTAATGAGAGTGTGTGAATCAAGTAGAATTTCGAGCTCTTTTCTTATCTTTGTGTGTAACTTGACTCTATCAACCCTCTGTCTGTGCATCGCATTTTTGCTATGTCTGAGTTTTCAGCTTTGGCCTAATCAACATGTCTCTTATTAAGCAATTAGGTCTGTTTATATTTTCTTATGTGTTGTTGAACCCCAACACAATTGGCGATCCTACTGTGTTTGTCGTGTTTGGACAACGACGATGAATGCCAGTAGGAATGCATGTCAGCGAGGGAGAGAAGAGTAGCCAGAGTTTATTATACAAGGGCACAAGCCCAGGCAGGCAATATTGATCCATTTTATAATGATCAAGCTGCCCAGGATGGTCAGGAGAGTCCACTCTCGCGCAGTAGACCAACGGGGGGAGAATTCTGGAGCAACAGGAGGAAGGCAACTGTTAGGGACTTTACTCTTGGCAGGAAGCTCTGCAAGAGTACGAAGAAGTCTCCACCACAACCGAACCTCATGGCTCAACCACCTCTCAACCCCACGGTCAAAGCTGCTAAATTCAGAGGAGGATCCAAGGAAGATGCAGATTGCCATGTAGCCCAGTTTGAAACTCGATGGCAAGCAAGTGGTTATCAGGCTTTATACAATGATCCAATTAAACTTCAGCAGTTTGCAGCCACATTAGAAAGTAAAGCCATGAGCTGGTTTAGCCAATATGGTATTCCACATTTTGTTAATTATAATGCCTTGAAGGCAGCATTTTTGCAGAGGTTCAAAAAGGAAAAGACTCCAATTGATGTTCTGAGAAAACGCAGGGACATTAGGCAGAAGAATATGTTGGTGGAAGACTATGCTCAAAAATTCAGAAATTTGGTTGAAAGACTGCAGGGCAATGAAAGACCCACTAATGAAATGTTGGCCGGATATTTCTTGAAAGGATTAAGGTACAGTTTGAAGAATGTTGTGGCAAGCATTGACATTGCTGGAGGAATCAATGATCTTGTTGCTGCAGCCAGAGTTGAAAAGAGGCTAGGTATGACAAAAGCAAAGAGTAGTAGAGATAATAGTTCTGATTTCGAAAAAGGGTCAGATATAACATCAGATTCAGACAAGGAGGAGGCTTTGGATACATCATCAGAAAGTGATGGAGAAGAAGACAAAAGAAAAAGAAAGGAGAAAAGTAAGAAGAAAAAACAGAAGGATAAGCATCCCAAAGAGGCAGATTTGGTAAGTAAATTGAAAAAATTTGGGTATTCTGTAGTAGCACCAAAGGAGAAGCAGTATTGTCACATTTGTGAAAGGGATGGTCACAGCATAGCTGAGTGCTGGTACAATCCTAAAAACAGAGGACAGCCTACACCTGATGCAGGAAGAGGTAGAATTGATGTAGGGGAAAATCAAGTAGCTCCATTTAGGGGAAGAACACCATTTCAGAGGCCTAGACCTCCACGACCACCATGGAGGGAGTAGGAGACTAATGATAGGAGACCACCAGGTGTTATGCCTTGCGTGTACTATGGTGCACCAGATCATTGGGTAGGCCTGAATTGTCCATTATGGGTTAAGCATAGAGAAGAACGAGGAATGCCTGTGCTAAGGTATCATCAGGGTAACCAGCAAGGAGGACAACAACAGCCACAACAACAGCAACAACCACAGAATCAGCAACCAGCTCAAGCTAATGTACTTTTGGTTGATCTCTCAGATCAGAAAGAGTATAACGATGTTGGTCACTCAATAAACTCAGGAGCAGCACAAGCAAGAAGATAAGGAGTCGTGGCTTTCTGATGAAGGCATGCCAGTTCATGATGTTGAGGTCATGGCTATCACTAGATCCAAAGCAAAGGGATCAATAATTGGAAGAAGCAGAAAGGAATTAGAGATCAGGTCCAGCAACAGATTCAGAAGGAGCAGAGGCAGTAGGCTCTGCCTGCATCAAAGTCAGAAATTCAGTCCGACCAACAACAACAAAAGGACAACATTAAACTTAAGGTAACTGATGACAAAGACTGGTTTGAGGTACTCATCAACTCTCCCTTACAATTATCATTAGATCAGTTATTGTGCCTAGTGCCAGCTTTTAAGAAGAGGTTGTTGAGGAAACTTCAGGATAAGGATAATGAATTATTGGTTCATCAAATAGGATTCCCAGCAGTAAACAACATTGATCCAGCAGATGTTGATTTCATTGTGCCTGTAATCAAAGTTCAGTTTGAGGGCAGGATTTTTGCAGATGTATTGTTGGATGGAGGATCCGGAGTAAACATTTTATCTGAAGTTGTTTATACACAAATGGGCTTGGGACAGTTGGCCCCAGCACCTTTTCAGGTGAAGATGGCAGATCAAACAAGAGTACAACCATTAGGAATTCTCAAACAACAACATATTGCAATTGCAGGTAGGACCTTCTTGGTCAATTTTGTGGTCATGTGAATGTCAGATTCAGCATCCTCTTATGACATGCATGCTGTTGGGAAGACCTTGGCGGCTCAGAATGGCCAAAGTCAGACAAGATTGGGGAGAGAATGTAGTTGTTATAAGAAAAGGGAAGAGGAAAGTGACTATACCTATGTAAGGGAGGAAGAATATTCCACTCAAGGAGAAACCATTGTTTGCACAAACTATCAACTTGGCAGAGGAAGTTGAAGATGATGAGGAAGAAGAATTTCTAAAGGCAAATCCAACAATTTTTCCAGTATTTGACGTGGAATAAATATTACAGCCGAATAAAGAACACGCTCAGGACGGGTCCAATGTAGCACCTGGATAAGAGATTCAGGGAACAGAATTCTGATGGAACACACAGCAGAATCTTCTACCAAGGAACAGAGTGAGCAGGAAGAGAAGGATGCAAGAATTATGGCTGAAAGAATATATGACAAGAAGTTTGGCACTTCTAGTAGGGTTAAGGAGGATGAATTGAAAGAGATTAATTTGGGTACAGAAGCTGACCCAAAAATGGTAAAGGTGAGTGTCCATGCTGAAGGAGAATTTTTGAAGGAGTTGCTACAGTTGTTACAAGACTACATGGATGTATTTGCTTGGGAGTATTCTCAGGTGAAAGGTATAGACCCTGCATTACATCAACATCATATCAACTTGCAACAAAAAGATGCAGTTCCAATTGTGCAGCAAAGGTACAGAATGAACCCTAGTTTTGCAAAGCAGGTTAAGGAGGAGATAGATAAGTTGTTGACAGTAGGCTTCATCAAGCCAATGAATGAAGTGTCATGGTTGTCTCTAATTATAGTGGTACCTAAGAAGAATGGGAAACTGAGAGTATGTGTGGACTATAGAAAGCTTAATGCAGCAACTATTACTGATCCTTTTCCAATGCCCTTTGTGATGCAGTTTTGGATGCAGTTGCAGGGCATGAAATGTATAGCTTTTTGGATGGATTTTCTGGGTATAATGAGATTCACGTTGCTGAGGAGGATCAATACAAAACAGCTTTCATTACTGAGTGGGGTGCATTTGTGTATACAGTAATGAGTTTTGGCTTGAAGAATGGACCACCATCATTCAACTTTGTCACCCACATAAGGTATTTGAGCCATATTTGCAGGATTTTATGAGGGTTTTTGTAGATGATTTCTCGGTTTTTGGCAAGAAAGACTTGCATTTACTGCATCTTAAGTTATGTCTGGAGAGATTTAGACAGTTCAGAATGGCACTAAATCCTTACAAAAGTGTCATAGCTGTTAAAAGTGGGGTACTA
Source organism: Cibotium barometz (assembly GCF_041138505.1). Classification (NCBI taxonomy): domain Eukaryota; kingdom Viridiplantae; phylum Streptophyta; class Polypodiopsida; order Cyatheales; family Cibotiaceae; genus Cibotium; species Cibotium barometz. Next base: position 58,363,518 of record NC_141055.1, read on the forward strand.
ATTGGTCATGTGGTTTCCACTGAAGGGATGGACATTGACGTAAAGAAGATTGAAGCCATCCAATCTGCCAAGGCTCTAGTCAATGTTAAAGAGTTGATGAGATTTGTGGGTCAAATTAAGTGGCATTCAAGGTATTTAGCTAATGTGTGTTTACCACTAACACACTTAACTAAGAAAGAAGTAGCTTTTGCTTGGGCTAATCCTCAGGAAAGATCATTCCAACTTTTAAAGAAGATGATCTCTGTTGCGCCAGTTCTCCAATCTCCGGAGTGGTCTTTACCTTTTCATGTTTTTGTGGATGCGTCTGATGTGGCCGTAGGAGCCGTGTTGATGCAGGAAAAAGTCAAAGGTTGGTTTAGGCCAGTATATTATGCAAGCAGAGTCCTCACATCAGTTGAGAGGAATTATGCTGTTATTGAAAGAGAAGCATCAGGCATGGTATATGCTTTGAAAAAATTTAGGCACTATTTGTTGGGAAATAGGGTAATCTTCCATGTTGACCACCAAGCTTTGTTGTACCTAATCAAGAAGCCAATGCTAACAGGAAGGTTGGCTAGATGGATGTTGTTATTATAGGAATTTGATTTTGTTATCCTTCATACTCTAGGAAAACAACATGCCATTGCTGATTACCCGAGTAGGCTAGAAACAGGTGAAGAACTAGTGGGAGTGAATGATGATTTACCAGATGCTCCATTATTTGAAGTTCAGCCTGTTGTGTCGGATTCTTGGTATGACCAATTATTGACATTTCTGACTGACGGCACTATCCCAGGTGAGTTTACTGCAGATCAGAGGAGGAAGTTTGCCTTGACAAGTAGACCTTTTTTGGTAATTACAGGGGCATTATATAGGAAGGGCATTGATCAAGTCATCAGAAGGTGTGTTCCAGATTTTGAACAGAATGCTGTTATTTAAGAAGCACATTCTGGTGCAGCAGGTGGACATTTCTCAGGGGATATAACAGGAAAGAAAATTCTCCAGGCTGGATTGTGGTGGCCCATAGTTTTGAAGGATGCACATGAGTATGCTAAGAGGTGTGTCATATGTCAAAAGACTGGTCAGCCAGATAATAAGGATAGAATGTCAGATCATCCTATTCTGCGACTAGAGCCTTTCCAAAAGTGGGGGATGGATATTGTGGGACCTGTTAAGCCTACAACAAGGAAAGAGTGCAGGTATATTTTGGTTGCAACAGACTATTGTACTAAATGGGTAGAAGCTGTAGCTTTGAAGGATAATAAAGCTTCAAGTGTTGCAAGGTTCTTGTATCACACCATAATGACCAGATTTGGGTGTCATGTGGAGCTTGTCATAGGGGATCTCATTTCTTAAATGAGGTAATAGCTAAATTAACCAAAACCCATATGATTATGCACAAAAAGTCTACAACTTACCATCCTCGGGCTAATGGGTAGGTTGAAAGTACTAACAAAACATTGGTTGGCATTTTGAAGAAGATAGTGGCAGACAATCATAAGGATTGGGATGACAAATTGGACTCAACATTATGGTCTTTTAGGATAGCCTTTAAGGTAACAACAGGGATGACACCATTTAGATTGGTGTATGGATTAGAAGCTGTGGTGCCTATGGAGTTTGTGGTGCCAAGTCTTAGAGTCACAGTTGAAAAGATGTCTTCTAAACTGTCAGTACAGCACAGGAGTAAATATCTGATGCTGTTGGAAGAAGACAGGTTGGTCAGTTCATATATTACTAAGGTGATCCAAAAGAGACGACATGCATGGGTGAGTATGAATGTCAAATTTAAAGTGTTTCAGGTTGGTGACTGGGTGATGGTGTATAACTTTAGATTGGGACCTCATCCGCCGGGGAAGTTGACACTTAGATATAAAGGACCTTATCAAATTGCATAAGATTTGGGTCAAGGTACCTTTATTGTTGCAGATGTCTTTGGAACAAGGGTAGAGAAGCCAACCAAATGGTTTCAGGCTGAAGAAGTTTCAAGGGAAACCACCACATCTTGATTGGCCAGTTTTAGCTTTGGTCCATGTAGAGAAAGTCAGATCCGACTCACCAGAAGTCAGATCCGACTCACCAGAAGTCAACAAAGAACAGAGATGGATGTTCTTTAGGCAAAACATAGGTGTTGAAATGATGGCAAGAAACTTAACTGTTGACACAGGGTGTTGTGATCAGTTGTTACAAAGAAGGACATTTGCTAAAGTTTTTGTCAGGGTTGGTTTGAGTGAGCTTTGCTGTGTCGAAAATTACTTAGTCGGACTTCACTGCCTCGGAGTTTTTAAAATTACTATTTTTTCCACAAGACTCCAGTTGGGGGCTGCATGCCCAGTACGCGTAATGATTTTATGGAGGTGTGTGGGGAGATCTTACGTAAGGCAAGCTGGCACGAGTGTGAGCCATCACATCTTCGTCTCCCTCATGCATCGCCTGTTCCATTTTTCGTCTGCGTTTTTCAGAGCCCCTTCAGTCTCCCATGCCTAAGCCAAAACCCCTTGCCACCATGCGACCTCTTCAAGATGAGGAATCGCCAGAAGTGCTGAAGACGAGGCTGCGCCGCAAAGAAGCTAATGCACGGGTGGAGGTGACTAGCTCTGACGAAGACTTGGAGGCTTTGGCGGATGAAGAAGCTAGCATGCCTACAGCTATGTTAGCCGGAAAAATGATGCAATCCTTAATGGACCCATTCATGGACTTCAAGGTCGAAATCGATATTCAGGCAGATAGGAACGCCAACTGGTTGCAGAAAATTGGATTGCATGACTTTGCTACCTTGCCGTGGGATGAATGGAGAAATAATCTCTATGCAAAGTCTCAGGTGGAGATCTTGAAGAAAACAAAAGGACGGCTTTCCTCAAAGGTAGTTTTCACTCCTGAAATTGTTGCTGAAGTGTTTAAGTTGCCCTGTTTTTCAGAAGGTCCTATACCCAAGTGCACAGAGGATTCTTTGAAAAAGGAGTTTGGTCCTCATGAAGGTGGACGACAATATTACATGCTGAAAAATGTCAGTTATGCAAGAAGGGAGCAACTTAAGTGGTACTTGGAAAGGCTGTGTTTTCTTCTTAAATTTGATTACATGTCCAAAGAGAACTATGCTCCTTTATGTTGGGCTGAAAAGGGTGAGCAGGTCAGTTGGGCACATTGGTTGTATGAAAGGATGTACAGTGAAGTATTTGCATCTGACAAACGGAAGACTCAGACTAACAGTAGGCTGTGTGCTTACTTGGTAACTCTGTTTTACTATGCTCAGAAAGTTGATGCAGGGGATGTGCTGTTACCTGACAAGGACAAAGATTTGGAGGGTGAGCAATTTCAGCATGCAGAGCTGCAGGTTCTGCACAAATCAGAGATATCTGATTGGTCAAAGCTAGATAAGGACAAAATGGAGGTTTTTCAGAACCTGAGGAAAGCTGGATACACGGTACAAGAAGCTTTACCATTAGCTGACTCACCACAATGTTCACAGTATTTCAGGGAGTTGGAGATACATTCTCCAATAGAGGTAATGGAAACACAAACACCAACTAAGTTGGGTAAGATTTTCACTTTGTCCAAGAGAAGAAAAGCTAATAGCAGCATCAAGAAGTTGGTGACCAAGTTTGATTTTGGTGGTGATGAACTTGTTTTTACTCCATCTGAGTTTCATGTAAAAGATGGAGTCATGGCTAATAAGATGTTGACAGCTGTCCAAGCCTTTATTGGTAAGCAACAGGCTCAGTTTGAACAACACAGGCAACATATGGTAGAGTATGGTGCAGCCTCTGATGTGTTGCAAACAAAGGAGTTACAGATACAACAATTTCAGAATGAGCTACAATAGGTGAAGGAGAAGCATAGTAAGGAAATGAAGGATATGTTGGAACATCATTCACTTGAAATGGTACAGGTAAAGAGGTCTTTAGGAATGTTCAAGGAATGGACGCAGAACCTGGAAGAGAAGGTTGGTTTTGAAATGCAACAGTTGGCCCAAAGGAATATAGAGTTACAAGTTCATAATGATGTGAGTGATGAACTTGAGGTTGCAACCATTGCAGCTTATGGAGAAGCAGGTACTAGCTCAAGAAGAGTTGGACATTAATGGAGTTTTGATGGCAGAAGGTGATGTCACAGTACTAAAGCAGCAGTTGACTTCCAATATGCAAAACATGTGGAGGATAATTCAAGAAAGACTGTCTTTTGTATTAAAGTATCCTTATGATAAGTTGCAGACAGGTTTTATTACAGAACATGAAGCAATATTAGTGGAAGAGATTGCTCAATTAAAGAAGGAAAAAGAGTTTTGGATGCAGAAAGTGCAGGATCTGGAGAAAAACCAGAGTTACAAAGCACAAGTTGTTGATTTGCTGGCAGAAACAGTTGAGATAGTTGCAAACCAAGTGCCTGAGGTAGAGATGTATGGTGCAGAACAGATACAAGTTGCTGAGCAGTTCCCGGAACCAGTTTTATTACAAAGTATGAATGTAGCAGCACCAGACAAGGATGTGCAGGTTGCTGAACCTGATGCTATGAAGGAGGTGGACCACACTTTTGATGTTGCTACTACTGTTTGATGTAGCAGCATACTTTTACTTTTGTATGCCATTTTGAACTGATCAAGGGATGTGTGGATCCACGTCAAATTTCTTTGAAATCTACCACCGGGACGTGCCATGTGTTGAAGGCATAGTTCCCTTAAGTCAGAATGTTGCTCAGTCAGATATTTTAGTAAGTCAGATATCTAAGAAGTCAGAATGTAGTAAGTTGGATATGTAAGCAGTCGGATATTTAGTAAGTCGGACATAGGAATATCTGATGACTTTCTTGGGAATCTTGGAAGTTTAGATAGGTAACGGTTACTCAAGAATACGTTTTGGAAAACGAGTAACGATTTTGAGCAAGGTAGAAAAGAAGGAGAAGCAATGTAATGAGAGTGTGTGAATCAAGTAGAATTTCGAGTTCTTTTCTTATCTTTGTGTGTAACTTGACTCTATCAACCCTCTGTCTGTGCATCGCATTTCTGCTATGTCTGAGTTTTCAGCTTTGGCCTAATCAACATGTCTCTTATTAAGCAATTAGGTCTGTTTATATTTTCTTCTGTGTTGTTGAACCCCAACAGTACGCCCCAAAAGAAGTTCTCTATCTCTTGGGAAGTACAAGAAGTTATCCCTCAGATACTGTGGGCCATATCTAATTACAAAGAAAGTAGGTGACTTAGCCTATGAACTTCTTCTGCCTCCTCATTTCAAAGTACATAATGTATTTCATGTCAGCCTACTTAAGAAGCCTACTTAAGAAGTATGTACCAAGCCCAAATTAATGATGAACTCTTAACTTCTTCAACCCAAGGGCAGATGGAACTCCAACTTGAAGAAATCCTTGATGTTTGAGAGAAGGTTCTTAGGAACAAAATTTTGAGAGAATTATTAGTCAAATGGAAGTTCTATCCTTTTGAAGACGCCACCTGGGAGAAAGAAGTCAAACTGATGCGGGATTACCCTCCCAGTTTATAAGATGAGGACATCTCGTGTTTCTCAAGTGGGAGAGGATGTAAGATTCCTCCCCAATCCCTCAAGATGTCCAGTTTCTTCCCCTGTAATCAATCCCCTTTTCAGAATAATAAAAGATCTTGTTTCTACCTGTTTTGGCCTAGAGAGAGAAAATGTTCTAGAGAGAGATAATTCAGTTTTTAGATATCTTTGGATGGAAAAATATCCCTTCTTATTAAAATAAATTCCCCTGAAATAGAAGTTTAAAAAGAAATTCCTAAGGTGCATTAGAAATAAATTATAATGTGCACAAAAGACCTTAGCCTAAGGGCTCGTGTTTTAAGAAAATTTTGGATTAAGGTCCAAACAAAGGTTTGACAGGCCAATGAGATCAATCCAAATGTATGAGATAGGCTTGGCATTCTTGACTAAAGTATCCAATGGCTCGTTCATTCCCCGAATGAACCTGGCCCCATCAGTTGCTCTTCATCCAATTGAGGGGAATATTTAAGGAGAAGGGCAAAAGCCTGATGGTACTCTTCAATTGTCCGGTTTTCTTGCTTTAGTTCCAAGAACTCATTCATCTTAATTTCAAGAAAGCCTGGGGGACAAAACCTCTTTCTGAGGTAAGCCTTGAGATCGATCCAGGTTTGGGTATTTCAATCGAGACGGTTTGTCTCGCAGTGGTGTCTCCATGCTACTCTAGCTGTCTCCACTATCTTCAGCCTTGCAAGAGCCATTTTGCTCTTCTCATTGTACTCGGTGACATCGAAGTATTCTTCCATTGATTCGATCCACTTCTCCGGCCTCGCCCAAGTTTTCCCCTTCACCCTTGAAAGGTCCAAGCTGCGAACTATGAAGAGTTTTACGAACATCCAGGTCGAGCTCTTCTTCATCGAGTTGGGAGTTAACATTTCTACCACGACGACCTCGATCCATGTTCCTATTAACGAAAATTCTTGTTAAGTCTCTTTATTTATGATTCAATCCGATTTTTGATTCAACTGATTTTGGGGTTCTCTAAATAGGTCGGCTCCCCACAGAATCAATACTCATATAGAACGCATTATCAGTTAACAATTCATTCAAAATATCTCATTCATATCTTTAACACAATAATGGTCCATCGGACTGAATTTTTTCCATCTGAATGGGGATTTCAATTTTTGAGATTTTTAATTTATCAACCCTTAACTTGATCCAATAATCAAAAGTTAATAGTAGTAATCTACCAGCACAATCCACTAATCTCATAGTGATTTGCTGAGGTCAATAACATCATTCCAATTAAGAACATCATTAGAGGGACTCGTCCCATTCATCCTCATTGCGGTTTCGACATTTCAACCAAATTTCAGGGATCATCATTTTTCAATCAGAATCCAAATCAACTCATCAGTTCTCAACCAAAATTTAAAAATCATATCAACCACATTCAAATTCATCATCTGGATAACATTAATGCTTATAATTTAAAGTCTTAGATTTACTCGTATATACTGCCAGTTAAAGAGCTATAGTTATACCCTCAGTATATACGGGTAGTCATGGTTCTTGGAACTATAAGGTAAATACCATCATGTCTAGGCCTCAAAGCAAGTCAGGTATTCTATACAATTGCGGTACTTCCATCTGAAGACCCAATTACCAAATTTACGAATTTCAGTTTGAATATCAAATTGTATGAATTTTATCACACAATTACAACCTTTTAGTGCTTCTTGATAAATTTTTGACATATTTGGCTTCTCGGTTGATCCTCATTAGCCAAATAGCTCTGATACCAACTGTAAGATTCCCGTCCCCATCGCGCAACGAATTCAGGGTGCTAGCAACGGAAGTAGCACTTCTTGCACGGGGCAGGGTCCCACACTCGGGGCCTCGCCCACGGATATCCGAACAAGAGACTAATCCATCGGTTTTTTCAAAATCGCGAACTCGAAAAAACTTCCTTTGCCCGGAAAGCACGGGCGATTCCACCACCAGGATAACTTTTCCCTAATGTAGTCAAAAGCCTTAACTAACTGAGCTCATCTGACCAACCCCGTAAGTCCCATAGTCAGATCAGGGAAAAAGACTGTACTTGGATCATAGAGACCAACGCCTTTTTCCTCATGAGAGGCACAGTCGTTGATTCTTTTCCATAGAACAATTTTTGTCCGAAATTTACTTCATCTATCGAACTAAACAGAAATTGAGTCTCGATTTACGGATCCATCAGTCCAGCCTAACCCCATGGGTTAGTAGCCAACTACCCAACCACTGTAGTGATGGGATCCAATTAGGAATTTGGTTAGGTTTTGTCCCGGGTACCAGGGAAAAGAGTTCCCAAGCCCCCTAGCCGGATGTTCATCATGTAAACATAAAACTAGTCACACCACTTACACACCCAATATGAAATTGCCTTTTTCTCAGTATCAACTATCTTTAAAACAATCCTTTATGAAATCATTGTGTCACTGATCACAATCCTCAAAATCTCTGGTTGAATCCTTATTTCCAATCATTCCTTCATCGGTGTACTTATGGCATCATTGGCAACCAGAACGCTCACCACCTGTTCACACAGGGGTCTTTTCGATAGTTCCTAGCTCATAGTAACTGGCAATATATTCACATAACAAAATGGAATCTCCGTGGGGAAGATCAGCAAGATCAACCACTGGATCCATATAAATATTGCCATCCTGCATAGAGAATGGCACTTTACCAACATGCGTAATGGGATGTGCAGTATCATCACACCTGTTTCTGCATAACCTGGTTTTTCCATTTTCTATATATCTCTAAACCACTCAGCATGATTGGTCGCATACCATATATCTTGAGATCCTGACACGTCCCTTGTTATGGAACTAAGCATGTGCTTCATCACAAACAGTTGCTCACTTCTTTCATCACCTCCATGTTTGCTAGATGACGCATAGTTGCCTTGCTGCAACTTCCCACTTTTAATGTCATTCTGCTTTTTAGCAGTCCTTTGCCATGTGTCCTGGTTTGCCACAACTCTATGCTATTTGCATTTTGATTTCTTTGCCAACCACCTCAGCCTCTTTGGCTCCCCCTGCCTCTAGACTGGCCTCTTCCACCTGTGTAGTATGAATGCTGTTTTGTGAATCATTGGAGTGTTGTTGTCTAGAATTCTAATTTCCTTGTTGGCCACCACCTTGGCCTCGACCACGGCATCTACCTCTGCCTCTACCTGAATTAGAGTAGAAGGCCTATTTTGATGTGTTCTTGCTTTGTGAAGAAGAATCCTCACCTAAAGCCTTTTTCTTCTATGATCACCATAGATATCAAGTCCCGAAAGTTAGGCCTGTTTTGATGTGTTCTTGCTTTGTGAAGAAGAATCCTCACCTAAAGCCTTTTTCTTCTATGATCACCATAGATATCAAGTCCCGAAAGTTAGGAATATTCTCCCTAACTGCAATGTAGGTCTTGAATGGCTTATACTCTTTGCCAAGCCAATTCAGACAGACACTCACCAAATTATCATCCTCCACTGATACATTGATAGGCCCAAGGGATTCAACAATGCCCTTGATCTTTAAGGAATATTCATTGATGGACATGCTTTTCTTTTCCATAGTATGCAACTCTTTCTTTAACTGCAACTTCCTTGCCTTTGTGTTAGTTTGGAACATCTGAACCAGATTTTGCCATGCAACTGCTGGAGTGTTTGCATCCTGTATGTGTCCTAACATAGTGTCGGTGTGACACTAATTGAATGCCAGTACAGCTTTTGTAGTCCTTATTACTATAGAGGTGCCCAACTAGAGGCTTTAAATCAATCTAAAGTGCTTTGAAAGAATACAGTGCTTAAAATGTCATATAGGGAGCTTAAAAAGTAGTAGAGATTGCTTTCAAAGTAGTAGAGATTGCTTAAAAAGTAGTAGAGATTGCTTAAAAAGTAGTAGAGATTGCTTTCAAAGTAGTATAAACTACTTAAAACAAAGTATAAGCTACTTAAAAAGCATTAAAGTACCATGTAGGGACCTTAAAAAGTAGTAGAGATTGCTTTCAAAGTAGTATAAACTACTTAAAACAAAGTATAAACTACTTAAAACAAAGTATAATCTACTTAAAAAGCATTAAAGTACCATATAGGGACCTTAAAAAGTAGTAGAGATTGCTTTCAAAGTAGTATAAACTACTTAAAACAAAGTATAAGCTACTTAAAACAAAGTATAAGCTACTTAAAAAGCATTAAAGTACCATGTAATTTCTTTGAAGTACTGCAAATTGCTTAAAAGTAGTCCAAAGCTTTTTTGGATGCAGTGCATGAAAGTGAAAAAACACAAGTTTGGCTTGTTATAAGTGTGTTGTATTAAATATGTAATCCATAAGTAGTTGGTTTTGTAGTTGAAGCCCCAAGTGAAATTAAGATGATGCAACAACCAAGAAAAACCTCTTCATTAAACAACATTTCTACTCCAGATCCTAGTTTAATTTGATACAACAATATTCATAGTACATCTATATTTTATTGTTCTATGTTAACTTTTTATGTGTAGGCTATGTAGATATTTCACAAGATGGCTCCTCACACAAGCCCATCACACAACTTAGCCCTACTCACAGTGCCTTGGAGGCTAGTATTATGAATGATATGGGTGGCAATGACAAATAGAAAACCTACTATAGATATTCACCCTTTGGAAGGGAGGGAATGCATAGATGCTGATGAGAATGTGGGGAAGAAAGTTGAAGGGAAGTGTATTATTGAAGGCTAGACTTGTGTCATTAAGAAACAAGGTGATCTAGATAGGTTAGACCTGAGCTATTAAAAAGGTGATCTAGATGGGGGGTTATTGCCTTGGGTGTTATTGCCATGGAAGACCCTAATTTAGTTGAGGATGTGGAAAGTGTGCTTGATGAGAATTAAGACTAGATTATTAAAAACATGACTCTCGATGAATTCAAAAACTTCGAGATCAAGAAGAGAAAGGGTATGCAAGGCATGGACCAACAGCTTGAGCTTGGTATACAACTGTATCTTTTGGAGGCTTAATAATATTCTTACATGTTAGTATAATAAGGACGTTAGTATAACATTCTTATATGATTGTAGATTTAAAACAAAAGAAAAAGTAAGGGGAAAACAATAAGGTCATGTAGCTTGAGCGTTGACCCAAGGAGGATGCGCCACCTGAGGAAAAAAAGAGTATGGAATTAGCCACAAGTCTTGCCTCTCACACACATACTTTGCTAAGCCACGTGCTTGTAAAAATGAGTAAATCTACATCGTGATTTGGCTATAATAGTTTTTCTACATAGCAAGTAGTAAACCTTACAATTTAGAGCTATTTTGACTAAATAGGAGGAATCCATCCCACCTTCAATGTATTATTATTCTCATTTTTTCCATTTCTTTTGTATAGTGGAAAATGCTTGTTTTATGTCCCACTAGTCTTTATTTATTTTGTAGTGTTTACAAGAAATTGAAACTTTGCTGGAAGAGGATATTCTTCTAGAAACCACGAAACCAAAGGAGCTCGGTGATGTGCATTATGTAGATTATGCTTGTATTCATTCACACCCATCTGATTCACATCACATCTCATCACATCTATTCACCTCACATCTCATCACCTCTATTCAATTCACATCCATCCATCCATTCATTCACATCTATCTGATTCACATCACATCTATTCACCTCACATCTCATCACCTCTATTCACCTCACATCTCATCACCTCTATTCACATCACATCCATCCATCCATCCATCCATCCATTCATTCACATCTATTTGATGCACATCACATCTATTCACCTCACATCTCATCACCGCTATTCTCATCACCTCTATTCACATCACATCTATTCACCTCACATCTCATCACCTCTATTCTCATCACATCCATCCATCCATCCATTCACATCTATCTGATTCACATCACATCTCATCACATCTATTCACCTCACATCTCATCACCTCTCATCACATCCATCCATCCATCCATTCACATCCATCTGATTCACAACACATCTCATCACATCTATTCACCTCACATCTCATCATCTCTATTCACATCCATCCATCCATCATCCATCACATCCATCCATCCATTCATTCACATTCATTCACATCCATCATATCCATCCATTCATCACCTCTATTCACATCACATCCATCCATCCATTCATCACCTCTATTCACATCACATCCATCCATCCATTCATTCACATCTATCTGATTCACATCACATCTCATCACATCTATTCACCTCTCACATCTCATCATGTAAGATCCCTGTTCCCACCGAGCAACGGATTCGGGGTACTGGCAGCGGAAGTAGCGCTTCTCGCGGGGGACAGGGGTCCCACACTCGGGGCCTCGCCCACGGATATCCGGATAAGAGACTAATCCGTCGGTTGTTCCAAAACCGAACCCGGAAAAACTTCCTCTACCGGAAAGCACGGGCGATTCCACCAGGATAACTTTTTACTCTAACGTAGTCAAGATCATTTCTGATCGAGATGATCCGATTACATCTATAAGATACTTAGTCAGTTCAAGGAAGAAACTTGCACTTGGATCATTGGGATCAACGCTTTTTTCCCCATTCAAGAGGCACAGCCGTTGATTCCTATCCATAGAACAGTTTCTGTCCGGGATTTTTTTTTTCTATCGTAAAAACAAAAGTTTGGGTCTCGATTTACGGATCCATCAGTCCAGCCTAACCCCATCCAATCCCATGGGTTAGCCAACCGCCCAACCACTGTAGTGATGGGATCCAATTAAAAAATTTGGTTAGGTTTTGTCCCGGGTACCAAGGAAAAGAGTTCCAAGGCCCCCTAGCCGGATGTTCATGCAAAATAAAACTAGTCACACCACTCACACACCCAATATGAAATTGCCTTTTTTTCAACCAGATTCAACCAGTTTAAAACAATCCTTTAATAAAACCATAGTATCATTGATCACCATCTTCCAATTTATCCAATTGATTCTTAATTTCCCATCATTCCTTCATCAGAGTATCTATGGCATCATTGGTAACTAGAACGCTCAGGAGCCGTTTCGATAGTTCCTAGCCCATAATACTTGGCAATATAATCACTTAACAAGATGGACTCTCGTTGAAGATCAGCAAGATCAACCAACAGATCCATATAAGGAGCCATGGACTCATCCATTGAAGACCAGCAAGGTCAATCAACCAGATCCATGCTCGATTTCAGAAAACAACTCCAACTCTATTCCAATATCTTCCTCGACGCACGCGTGGGTATCCTAGGCAACCCAGAGCCCGAGCACCGTATGGTCAGCACCCTCTAGGATCCTTCGCAGGTAACCTAGCGCTTCACGCATAGGCCGCTTCCTTGGCCCCTCATCCACCGTACCGGAAGCTCACCATTTTAATCGCACCGAGGCTGGTCAAGACCTCGGCCGACCTTGCTACGCGAGACGTCCTTCATTGACTCCCCGTCAGCAGTTGCAACTTTACCATCACGACTTTAATCACAAGATGGTCAAAATGCTCCCCCCAGCATTCTTGACATAAAACAATCATTTACAAACAGCATTTACAAACAGTATTTACAAACAGTATTTACAAACAGTTTACAACACAATTTCTATTTTAACTTTCATTTTTCCACATTATCCTTTATCAATCTACATTACTTATTCCATATTCCATTTATATGTATACTCATCCCATCACATCATTTCTATCTCATCACTTCAGATTCCCTCACATCGCATATCGTATATTCACATCCATACATCCACATCTATATGCGTACATTCACATCTACATGCATACATCTACATCTCTATGCATACATCCACATCCACATTCACATTCACCTCCATACATCTACATCTACATGTATACATCCACATCTCCATTCACATCTACATCTATACATCTACATCTACATGCATCCATCCACCTCCACATCCACATCTACATCTATACATCTACATCTACATGCATACATCCATATCTCCATTCCCATCTACATCTATACATCTACATCTACATGCATCCATCTACCTCCACATCCACATCTACATCTATACATCTACATCTACATGTATACATCCACCTCCATATCCACATCCGTATCTATACATCTACATCTACATGTATACATCCACATCCACATCTATACATCTACATCTACATGCATACATCCACATCTCCATTCACATCTACATCTATACATCTACATCTACATGCATCCATCCACCTCCATATCCACATCTACATCTATACATCTACATCTACATGCAAACATCCACATCTCCATGCATGATAAAATTCTTTTAATTAATCTAGGATGATAGTTCCTAGAATATGGTAGAAAGTCCTCTTTTTATGCTTTGAATGAATTTATTTTATGCGTAATTTCTATAAAAATTTTGCCATAGCTCCGCTACTATGACTGATAAATCTCAATTTTTTTCTAAGGGATAAAGCTCATTATTAAAGAAATAATTAGAATGGTCTCTAATTGGATCATCAATCCATAATGGTCTCTAATTGGATCATTAAGAAAACAATTAGAATGGTCTCTAATTGGATCATCAATCCATAATGGTCTCTAATTGGATCATTAAGAAAACAATTAGAATGGTCTCTAATTGGATCATCAATCCATAATGGTCTCTAATTGGATCATTAAGAAAACAATTAGAATGGTCTCTAATTGGGTCATCAATCCATAATGGATTGAATCATCAATGTGCATAAACTAAAAGCATAGCAAAAAGCCATTAATTTGGCCTCAAGAATAGCTTAATCTTGGATTAAGGAAAAGCTTTATGAAAAGCTTCATTTGGATTGAGAATGGGTCATGAGTATGACCATTTCTTGAGTGAGAGAGAGAAATTATAAAAACCATTAGAATTTAAATATAAGTGGAAATTAACTTCTATAGCATTTATTAAATTATGTAACTCTTCACTACTATTCACCAATTAACTTCATTAGCATTTAAAAAAAACCATACCAATTAAACTTCTCAAGCTTGAGAGGGGTTGAGAAGAGAGAATCATTGAGAAATCATAGAAAAGATCGAAATTCAATATACTTACCTTATGATTTGCTTGATTCTTTATTCACGGTAGAGGCCCCCAACCAATCAATTGGTTTAGTATGTTGATGGAGCCACCAATGGGGATTGAAGAAAGAGAGAAGTGTCAAAAACTAGTGAATTATTAAAGAATTCACAGTTCTTGGCTTTGGTGGAGTAACATAGCATAAGACACTATATATTTTGGCTTAAATGGAGTAGAGTAACAAAGCATAAGACACTATCTAATTTGGCTTAGGTGGAGTAGAGTGACAAAGCATAAGACACTATCTAATTTGGCTTAGGTGGAGTAGAGTGACAAAGCATAAGACACTATATAATTTGGCTTAGGTGGAGTAGAGTGACAAAGCATAAGACACTATCTAATTTGGCTTAGGTGGAGTAGAGTGACAAAGCATAAGACACTATCTAATTTGGCTTAGGTGGAGTAGAGTGACAAAGCATAAGACACTATATAATTTGGCTTAGGTGGAGTAGAGTGACAAAGCATAAGGCACTATATTTTTTTCAACAAGGGGAGGCTTCTATTTATAGGAAAATTTGAGCTCCTAACCAAACAAACTGATTCTAGAATTTTCCAAGTCAGTTTGGTTGAATTTGGACTAGATTTGGACCTAGTTTGGTTACTTTTTGATTCGGTTTGGTTCCATTTTGATTTGGTTTGGTTCAAGAGAGATGAGAGATAAAAATATCACATTGTTTTTGAGTTTAAAACTCATTCAAGCATGTGAAATATGCACCTCCTTTAAAGAATTCCCCTTCCTTACATATGTGTCAAAATTTTATTGCTCATAGTTTTTTACTAATAAACCTTGTACATTTTCAACTCTTCATCTTATGTGAAATATGCACCTCCTTTAAAGAACTCCTCTTCCTTACATATGTGTCATAGTTTTTTTTACTAATAAGCCTTGTACATTTTCAACTCTTCATCTTATGTGAAATATGCACCTCCTTTAAAGAACTCCCCTTCCTTACATATGTGTTTATTTACTAATAAACCTTGTACATTTTCAACTCTTTATCTTATGTGAAATATGCAACTCCTTTAAAGAACTCCCCTTCCTTACATATGTGTTTATTTACTAATAAACCTTGTACATTTTCAACTCTTCATCTTATGTGAGCATTTACTCATTTTTGGGTATCTTCTTTTACAAATTGGATTTATCTCCTCCCTACACATGGATTGATGCTATTGGCCCATAGGAACCTTAATTGGACCATAATCTAAAAATTTCTGAAAATCTAGACCCTTAGACTAAGGTTCTTTATACTTATTTCCATTTAATTCCAATTGCACATTGGAAAATTCTTTTTGAATTTCTATTTCAAGGGAACTTATTTTAATAAGATGAGTTAATTTTCTATCCAAAAATATTCATAATCTGAATATTCTCTCTCTAGCATATTTTCTCTCTCTAGGTTAAAACAGCCACAAACAAGATCTCTTATATTTCAGAAAAGGAATTGATTACAGGGGAATATACTAGACATCAAAAAGGGGTTGGGGGAGGAATCTTACATTCTACCCCACTTAAAAAACGCGAGATGTCCTCATCTCGCAACTTGGGATAATTTCGCAAGGTGAACGAATATGAGACTTAGAGGAAAATTTTAATCAAGATTAACCACCAAGAAAAGTCTTAAAGAGAGCAAGATTCAAAATAAGAACAAGATTTAAACTTTATTCATTCTCGGAACTTATACAGTAAAAATAGAAGAACTCTTTACACTTCCATAAGCCCGTCCATCATATGGTCACAAAAGCAGTCCTCACAAGCTGCACAAGTATAGGGTAACTCATCTATGGGAATGATTCTGCTGGTTATTGCCGCACCTATCTCAGTGGTATGAGGTGATCTGACAAAAGGACCTCTGAGAGGCAAGCCAAAAACGGGATAAAGGCATATCTTCTCATGAGGAAGAAAACACGCCAATAAGAAGACCCGCTCAGAAAACCCAAGATGCCTTGATCTCATGACGCAGTAGTATCGGGGACCCAAACCCAAAGCTTCAATAACCATGGCCAAGCGGACATTGTTACGAAAGTGCTGCTGACCCCAGGGTGTTACCCTAGTTATGTTTTGATAGGTCCGCCATTTGGTCTGCGCTACAGAAGTTCCTAGGTGAGGAAAAAGTGAGCGCTCATACTGTTCTATAAAGTCTTTCTTCACAGACTCTCTTGCGTCTTGAAGGTGAGAAATCATCAGGGATAAAACTAATTCCTGTTGCCAAGCCATGAAGGAGATTAAGAAAGAAAGGAGATTGATGGGAGTAAGATTACTGTGAGCGGCAAGTAAAAATTACGACTTATATAAAGGAAGGAGCTAGCGTAACCTAGAAGCCAACGGTAACTTGCCACTGAAGTTTTACCGTCTTTCCATGATTTGAGTTTGACACATTTTTCTATAGAAGGCATTAAGAATTTTGAGATGAGGGAATAAAAGAAACTTGTAGGCTAAGTCACCTACTTTCATTGAATTCAGATATAAGGGTCACAATATCTAAGGGATAACTTCTTATACTCCCCAAGAGATAAAGAACTTCTTTTGGGCCGTACTCGAATGAAAACCAAAACCTTGGTATCCAAAACACCGATTCTCACTTCTGGACTCATTGTTCTAAAGCCTTAAAACAGGTGGGACTCCTGAGAAGTATTCTAGGGAAAGGGTCTTCCTTTTTTAAACAGAAACTTTCTTTTATTTTAGAGAGGGAATAATTATAAGATCAGAAAGGAAGATTCTTACCCCTGTATGCTTCGAATGTTGGGGAGGAATCTTACATTCTACCCCACTTAAAAAGTGCGAGATGTCCTCATCTCGCAAGGTAGAGGACAGCTCTTTTTCTTAAGATCCAATTTTATTCTGGGTTCCTTATATTCTGGTCAACCCAACAGAACACTGGGATAAATATCCCTTATATAGAACTCATCATTAAATAACAATTCATTCAGATCATATCATTCATATCTTTAACATGATAAAGGTCCATTAGACCGAAAAGTTTCCTTCGGAACATTCCTTCCCACGGAAATTTCAGTCAAGCAAGTTCTCAATTTGACATCCCTTAACTTGATCTACCGGTCAAGTATTAACAATAGCAATCTAACAGCACAACCCACTAATCTCATAGTGATTTGCTGAATTCATTATCATCATTCTAGTTATGAATATCATCACAGGGACTCGTCCCATTCCCCCTCATTGAGGTTTCATTATATTTCAACTAATTTTTAAAAATCAACATTTTTCAATCAGCATTTTCAATCAGCATCCAAATCAATTCATCAATTCTCAAACAGAATTAAAAATCATATCAATCACATTCGAAATCATCATCTAGATAGCATTAACGCTTATAATTTCAAGTCTTAGATTTACTCGTATATACTGTCAGTAAAGAGCTGCAGTATACTCTCGGTATATACGCGTAGTCACGGCCCTTGGAATTATAAGGTAAATAATATCATGTCTACGCCTCAAGCAAGTCAGGGATTCTATATAATCGCGGTACTTCTATCTGGAGAACCAATTACCAAATTATGAATTTCAGTTTGAATATCAAATTGTATGAATTATATCACACAATTATAATCTTTTTGTGTTTCTTGATAAATTTTTGACATATTTGTCTTCTCAGTTGATCTTTATTAACCAAATGCTCTGATACCAACTGTAAGATCCCTGTTCCCACCGAGCAACGGATTCGGGGTACTGGCAGCGGAAGTAGCGCTTCTCGCGGGGGACAGGGGTCCCACACTCGGGGCCTCGCCCACGGATATCCGGATAAGAGACTAATCCGTCGGTTGTTCCAAAACCGAACCCGGAAAAACTTCCTCTACCGGAAAGCACGGGCGATTCCACCAGGATAACTTTTTACTCTAACGTAGTCAAGATCATTTCTGATCGAGATGATCCGATTACATCTATAAGATACTTAGTCAGTTCAAGGAAGAAACTTGCACTTGGATCATTGGGATCAACGCTTTTTTCCCCATTCAAGAGGCACAGCCGTTGATTCCTATCCATAGAACAGTTTCTGTCCGGGATTTTTTTTTTCTATCGTAAAAACAAAAGTTTGGGTCTCGATTTACGGATCCATCAGTCCAGCCTAACCCCATCCAATCCCATGGGTTAGCCAACCGCCCAACCACTGTAGTGATGGGATCCAATTAAAAAATTTGGTTAGGTTTTGTCCCGGGTACCAAGGAAAAGAGTTCCAAGGCCCCCTAGCCGGATGTTCATGCAAAATAAAACTAGTCACACCACTCACACACCCAATATGAAATTGCCTTTTTTTCAACCAGATTCAACCAGTTTAAAACAATCCTTTAATAAAACCATAGTATCATTGATCACCATCTTCCAATTTATCCAATTGATTCTTAATTTCCCATCATTCCTTCATCAGAGTATCTATGGCATCATTGGTAACTAGAACGCTCAGGAGCCGTTTCGATAGTTCCTAGCCCATAATACTTGGCAATATAATCACTTAACAAGATGGACTCTCGTTGAAGATCAGCAAGATCAACCAACAGATCCATATAAGGAGCCATGGACTCATCCATTGAAGACCAGCAAGGTCAATCAACCAGATCCATGCTCGATTTCAGAAAACAACTCCAACTCTATTCCAATATCTTCCTCGACGCACGCGTGGGTATCCTAGGCAACCCAGAGCCCGAGCACCGTATGGTCAGCACCCTCTAGGATCCTTCGCAGGTAACCTAGCGCTTCACGCATAGGCCGCTTCCTTGGCCCCTCATCCACCGTACCGGAAGCTCACCATTTTAATCGCATCGAGGCTGGTCAAGACCTCGGCCGACCTTGCTACGCGAGACGTCCTTCATTGACTCCCCGTCAGCAGTTGCAACTTTACCATCACGACTTTAATCACAAGACGGTCAAAATGCTCCCCCCAGCATTCTTGACATAAAACAATCATTTACAAACAGCATTTACAAACAGTATTTACAAACAGTATTTACAAACAGTATTTACAAACAGTTTACAACACAATTTCTATTTTAACTTTCATTTTTCCACATTATCCTTTATCAATCTACATTACTTATTCCATATTCCATTTATATGTATACTCATCCCATCACATCATTTCTATCTCATCACTTCAGATTCCCTCACATCGCATATCGTATATTCACATCCATACATCCACATCTATATGCGTACATTCACATCTACATGCATACATCTACATCTCTATGCATACATCCACATCCACATTCACATTCACCTCCATACATCTACATCTACATGTATACATCCACATCTCCATTCACATCTACATCTATACATCTACATCTACAAGCATCCATCCACCTCCACATCCACATCTACATCTATACATCTACATCTACATGCATACATCCATATCTCCATTCCCATCTACATCTATACATCTACATCTACATGCATCCATCTACCTCCACATCCACATCTACATCTATACATCTACATCTACATGTATACATCCACCTCCATATCCACATCCGTATCTATACATCTACATCTACATGTATACATCCACATCCACATCTATACATCTACATCTACATGCATACATCCACATCTCCATTCACATCTACATCTATACATCTACATCTACATGCATCCATCCACCTCCATATCCACATCTACATCTATACATCTACATCTACATGCAAACATCCACATCTCCATGCATGATAAAATTCTTTTAATTAATCTAGGATGATAGTTCCTAGAATATGGTAGAAAGTCCTCTTTTTATGCTTTGAATGAATTTATTTTATGCGTAATTTCTATAAAAATTTTGCCATAGCTCCGCTACTATGACTGATAAATCTCAATTTTTTTCTAAGGGATAAAGCTCATTATTAAAGAAATAATTAGAATGGTCTCTAATTGGATCATCAATCCATAATGGTCTCTAATTGGATCATTAAGAAAACAATTAGAATGGTCTCTAATTGGATCATCAATCCATAATGGTCTCTAATTGGATCATTAAGAAAACAATTAGAATGGTCTCTAATTGGATCATCAATCCATAATGGTCTCTAATTGGATCATTAAGAAAACAATTAGAATGGTCTCTAATTGGGTCATCAATCCATAATGGATTGAATCATCAATGTGCATAAACTAAAAGCATAGCAAAAAGCCATTAATTTGGCCTCAAGAATAGCTTAATCTTGGATTAAGGAAAAGCTTTATGAAAAGCTTCATTTGGATTGAGAATGGGTCATGAGTATGACCATTTCTTGAGTGAGAGAGAGAAATTATAAAAACCATTAGAATTTAAATATAAGTGGAAATTAACTTCTATAGCATTTATTAAATTATGTAACTCTTCACTACTATTCACCAATTAACTTCATTAGCATTTAAAAAAAACCATACCAATTAAACTTCTCAAGCTTGAGAGGGATTGAGAAGAGAGAATCATTGAGAAATCATAGAAAAGATCGAAATTCAATATACTTACCTTATGATTTGCTTGATTCTTTATTCACGGTAGAGGCCCCCAACCAATCAATTGGTTTAGTATGTTGATGGAGCCACCAATGGGGATTGAAGAAAGAGAGAAGTGTCAAAAACTAGTGAATTATTAAAGAATTCACAGTTCTTGGCTTTGGTGGAGTAACATAGCATAAGACACTATATATTTTGGCTTAAATGGAGTAGAGTAACAAAGCATAAGACACTATCTAATTTGGCTTAGGTGGAGTAGAGTGACAAAGCATAAGACACTATCTAATTTGGCTTAGGTGGAGTAGAGTGACAAAGCATAAGACACTATATAATTTGGCTTAGGTGGAGTAGAGTGACAAAGCATAAGACACTATCTAATTTGGCTTAGGTGGAGTAGAGTGACAAAGCATAAGACACTATCTAATTTGGCTTAGGTGGAGTAGAGTGACAAAGCATAAGACACTATATAATTTGGCTTAGGTGGAGTAGAGTGACAAAGCATAAGGCACTATATTTTTTTCAACAAGGGGAGGCTTCTATTTATAGGAAAATTTGAGCTCCTAACCAAACAAACTGATTCTAGAATTTTCCAAGTCAGTTTGGTTGAATTTGGACTAGATTTGGACCTAGTTTGGTTACTTTTTGATTCGGTTTGGTTCCATTTTGATTTGGTTTGGTTCAAGAGAGATGAGAGATAAAAATATCACATTATTTTTGAGTTTAAAACTCATTCAAGCATGTGAAATATGCACCTCCTTTAAAGAATTCCCCTTCCTTACATATGTGTCAAAATTTTATTGCTCATAGTTTTTTACTAATAAACCTTGTACATTTTCAACTCTTCATCTTATGTGAAATATGCACCTCCTTTAAAGAACTCCTCTTCCTTACATATGTGTCATAGTTTTTTTTACTAATAAGCCTTGTACATTTTCAACTCTTCATCTTATGTGAAATATGCACCTCCTTTAAAGAACTCCCCTTCCTTACATATGTGTTTATTTACTAATAAACCTTGTACATTTTCAACTCTTTATCTTATGTGAAATATGCAACTCCTTTAAAGAACTCCCCTTCCTTACATATGTGTTTATTTACTAATAAACCTTGTACATTTTCAACTCTTCATCTTATGTGAGCATTTACTCATTTTTGGGTATCTTCTTTTACAAATTGGATTTATCTCCTCCCTACACATGGATTGATGCTATTGGCCCATAGGAACCTTAATTGGACCATAATCTAAAAATTTCTGAAAATCTAGACCCTTAGACTAAGGTTCTTTATACTTATTTCCATTTAATTCCAATTGCACATTGGAAAATTCTTTTTGAATTTCTATTTCAAGGGAACTTATTTTAATAAGATGAGTTAATTTTCTATCCAAAAATATTCATAATCTGAATATTCTCTCTCTAGCATATTTTCTCTCTCTAGGTTAAAACAGCCACAAACAAGATCTCTTATATTTCAGAAAAGGAATTGATTACAGGGGAATATACTAGACATCAAAAAGGGGTTGGGGGAGGAATCTTACACATCACCTCTATTCACATCACATTCATCCATCCATTCATTCACATCTATCTGATTCACATCACATCTCATCACATCTATTCACCTCACATCTCATCACCTCTAATCTTAGCACATCCATCCATCCATTCATTCACATCCATCTGATTTCATATCACATCTCATCACCTCTATTCACATCACATCCATCCATCCATCCATTCACATCTATCTGATTCACATCACATCTATTCACATCTCATCACCTCTATTCTCATCACATCCATCCATCCATCCATTCACATCTCATCACCTCTATTCACCTCACATCTCATCACCTCTATTCTCATCACATCCATCCATCCATCCATTCACATCTATCTGATTCACATCACATCTCATCACATCTATTCACCTCACATCTCATCACCTCTATTCACATCACATCCATCCATCCATTCACATCACATCCATCCATCCATTCATTCACATCTTTCTAGGATTAAGAGAGGCTGGAATGTAAAGAAGAGAAGGGGTGGATTAAGAAGAGTTTAATTAATCCGTTAGTTCCATCCATCCATCCATTCATTCACATCTTTTTAGGATTAAGAGAGGCTGGAATGTAAAGAAGAGAAGGAGTGGATTAAGAAGAGTTTAATTAATCTGTTAGTTAATCTTTCTAGTTAATCTTTCTAAGATTAAGAAAGACTGGAATGTAAAGAAGAGAAGGGGGTGGCCTTTTCATCAAGGCATAGCATTTGAATTTAATTCAATTTGCAAAACATAAAAATCAAGAGAACCATAGATTTAAAATTTAACAAGTAAGAGAATTAACTTACATAGAGCTTGTAAGCTCTCCTTTGGCTTGAGGGATTGAGGGTTCTACTCTTGTTTGAAGCAAGAGTGGCCACCAATTCACTTTGGAGAGGATTAGGCCAAAAACAATTGAAATATTAAAAAATTCAATGTAAATGGCTTAGGACGACAAGAGCAGAGTAACAGTGCATAAACACCATTAAGCTTTTACAAAGGGGGAGGCTTCTATTTATAGGAAAAAGTGAGTTTCTAGAATTTTGCAGATCAGTTTGGTCAATTTTTTGGGTCAATTTAGCTTACTTTTTGGATCTAGTTGAAACAGGAGAGAGGAGAGATGAAAATATCTCATTACTTTTGAGTTTAAAACTCCTCCACACGTGAAATAGGCACCTCCTTCATGAGGGGAGATTCCCACACTGAGGTGTCAAAAATGTATCATTTTCTCTAAATATATCTTAATTTTTAACTAATAAACCTTGTACTCAGTCAACTCTTCATCTTATGTGAGCATTTACTCATTTTTGGAAGTTTTTCTTTTATTCTTTAATTTATCTCCTCCCTACATTTGGATTAATCTTATTGGTCCATAGGAACCTTAATTGGACCACAATCTAATTTTTTTGAAAGTCTGGACCCTTAGGCTAAGGTCCTTTTTTACCTATTTTCAATTAATTCGAATTGCACATTGGAAAGTTCTTTTTGAATTTCTGTTTCAGGGGAAATCATTTTAGACACTAGGAGGATTTTTATATCCCAAAATATCTCAATTTTGAATTACCTCCCTCTAGATATTTTTTCTCTCCCGGTCAAAACAGGGTAAAACAGGATCTTTCTTTTATTTCTGAGAGGGGAATAATTATAAGATCAGAAGGAGAGGTTCTTACACCTGCACACCTCAAAAGATGGAGGGAGGAATCTTACATCCTACCCCACTTAAAAAATGCGAGATGTCCTCATCTCGCAAACTAGAGGACAACTCTTTCCCTTAAGATCGAACTGATTATGGGGTTCCTTATAGTCTGGTGAGCCCAACAAAATCTTGGGAGAAAGATCCCTTATATAGAACTCATCATCAGATTATAATTCTTTCAGATCATATCATTCATATCAAACACAATAATGGTCCATTAGACTGAAATTTCCATCTAAACAGTCCTCCATGGGAATTTTCAGTTATACCGATATTTAATTTGACATCCCTTAACTTGATCCACTGGGTCAAGTGTTAATAGTAACAACCAGTCATCACAATCCACTAATCTCATAGTGATTTGTTGAAGTCATTAACGTCATTCCAGTTACAAACATCATCACAAGGACTCGTCCCATTCATCCTCATTGTGGTTTTGCTCAGCTTATCGCTTTTCAACCAAAACTCAAGAATCATCATTTTTCAATCAGAATCCAAATCAACTCATCAGTTCTCAACCAGAGTTTTTAAAATCATATCAACCACATTCGAATTCATCATCTGGATAGAATTTTTGCTTATAATTTCAAGTCTTAGATTTACTCGTATATACTGCCAGTAAAGAGCTGCAGTTATACCCTCGGTATATACGGGTAGTCACGATCCTTGGAAATATAAGGTAAATACCATCATGTCTAGGCCTCAAGCAAGTTAGGGATTCCATGCAATTGCGGTAATTCCATCTGAAGGCCCAATTACTAATTTATGAATTTCAGTCTGAATATCAATTTGTATGAATTTCATCACACAATTACAACCTTTTACTGCTACTTCATAAATTTTTGACATTTTTAGCTTCTCGGTTGATCCACATTCGCCAATTTGCTCTGATACCAGCTGAGAGATCCCTGTCCCCACCGCGCAACGAATTCAGGGGTGCTAGCAGTGGAAGTAGCACTTCTTGCGCGGGGTAGGGTCCCTCACTCGGGGCCTCGCCCACCACCACGGATATTCGGACAAGAGACTAATCCCTCGGTTCTTCCAAAACCAAACCCGAAAAAACTTCCCTCGCCCGGAAAGCACGGGCGATTCCTCCAGGATAATTTTACTCTAACGTAGTCAAAAGCCTTAACTAACTGATCTGATCTGATCGAACCCGTAAGTCCCATAGTCAGGTCAAGGAAAAGATTGCACTTGGATCATAGAGACCAACGCTTTTTTTCTCATTGAGAGGCACATCCGTTGATTCCTTTCCATAGAATAATTTTTATCCGGGATTTACTTCATCTATCGTACCATAATAGAATTGAGTCTCATTTTAGGGACCCATCAGTCCAGCCTCAGTCCCGTGTACCCAACCACTGTAGTGATGGGATCCATTTAAGAATTTGGTTAAGTTTTGTCCCGGGTACCAGGGAAAAGAGTTCCTAGGCCCTGTAGTCGGATATTCATGCAAACTTAAAACTAGTCACACCACTTACACACCTAATATAAAATTGTCTTTTTCACAGAATCAACTGTCTCAATCATTTAATGAAACCATAGTGTCACTGATCATAATCCTCCAAAATATTTGAATCCTAATTTCCAATTTTTCCTTCATCGGTGTACCTATTATGGCATCATTGGCAAACCAGAACGCTCACGACTTGTCCCCTCATGGGCTTTTTTTATAGTTCCTAGCTCATAGTAACCGGCAATATTTTCACTTATAAAAATCAAAACGGAATCTCCGTTGAAGATCAACAAGATCAACCAACAGATCCATATAAAAGAACCATGGACTCATCCGTTGAGGATGTAATATACGGAAGCTTCAGAGAAGGATTGGTACTTCAAAACTCAGAAATTAGCACTCTTTTCGCGACACGGAATTAATGCACAAACTGAAAGGAGATGTGCAAAAAATAGAGAAAGAAGGGGGAGATGGAGAGGAGGGTCCCAATTACCCTCTGTAGGGACCCCACCAACGGATGGTGTATTTGCTTTATTAGAATGATGTAAATCTGAAAACAAATACAGAAAACTTGACCTTTTCTTGGCTGGAAAATCCTGCCCTTGACCTTCAGAAGTCCACCCCTTTGCTTGGCAATCTCCTTGGCTTGACTGGCCCTTGATTGGCTTGAGCACTTGGTGAAAACTGAGATGAATGATGGGATTATGGCCTCCACTATTTATACTCCTCCTCAGGAGCAGTCGGCCAGCTGAAAAACAGGCTATGTCCCACGACTGGTGAAAATTCAGCAATAAATGCTGAATTAAATCCCAAAAAATACTGCCTTTTTTTCCTAACAGACTGAAAGTGATGCGCTTGCTTCTGATTGGCTGGACACCACTTTTGTCCACAATCCCAAGGCTGGGCAGCCTGTATGGGCTGCCCCCATACATGCCCTACAGCCATCTAAAGGCTGTATGCTCCTGAAAATAGCCTTATCTTTGCCCTAGGGCTGTCCCACAACCCTTCCATGGCTGGTGGGTCTAGCTTGGGCCTTCCTGGCCCTCATGGGGATGGTTTCACACCATTCCCATGCCCATACTAAGCTCTGGGGTAGCCCTATGGGCTGGCCCCTTGTCCTAAACCTACTCTACTCAGTGATCTGGCATCCGGTACCATACCAGATACACAGAACCACTGACATCATTCTAGAGGGAGACTCACAGCGCGGACTAGCACTGTTTCATGTGCAGGACAGTGCACACCTGACCTTAGACTCCTGTGCAAGACAATGCACACCTGACCTCGGACGACTGAGATGGATCCCTGGCTGACTCGTCCGGACTGGGCTCACATGGGACCAGTTCACCATCCCAGGTCCTGCACCTTCTGTACAGAAATGTCTACGTGGCATCCAAGTGCGGGATGCACGTGACATACAATCCGTACCTGGTGGTACCCACTCTTTAAATCCAGTTTGGAGAACACCTTTGCTCCATTCAGCCTCTCGAGAATATAGTCAATTCGAGGCATCGGGAATCTGCTCTTGATAGTCAGCTTGTTGAGTGCATGATAATCGACACACAACCGAGAAGACCCATCTTTCTTCTTGACAAACAAGATCGGTGCTGCAAATGGCGACACGCTGGGGCGGATGAAGCCAGCTTGCAACAATTCTTGGAGTTGGCGGTCCAACTCCGATTCCATTGGCTTAGAAAGGCGATACGAAAACTTGCTCGAGGGTTCTGAGCCTGGGAGGAGGTCAATCCTGTGATCCTCCGGTCTAGACGGGGGGAGCTGGGGAGGGAGACTGTCCCAAAGAAAAATCTTCTGGAACTTTTCATGGAGAACCGAGTACTTCTCGGAAGCACTGGCCACCGTCTGGGCTGTCTGGATGTAAATCATCGCACACTGTGCGCCTTTCCTGACTGCTCGCTTAGCCTGCAACAAGTGGCTTATGAGCGAAAAGTTTGGAATACCTGGCTCACACTTAATGGTCACCGGGGTGCTCGACACATTTCGATTGATTTGAAATGTGTGCTTGTCCCACTTGACATCAGGAAGAAACTTGTGAAACCACTAGATACCCAAAATTATGTCTGCTCCTACAAGAGGGGCAACCATAAAGTCACGCACAAACTCGATGCCCTGAATCACTAGCTTAGCACCTAGAGCTTCATACTTGACGCTCGTTGTCATACCTGTGCTAAATTCCTCAACCTGTTTGTCCACCGGAGTCAGCTCGAAATGGGCACGCCTAGCGGCCTGTTCCGTGACCACATCCTCCGTGCTGCCTCTGTCAAACAAGACAACGACTCTCTGGCCCCCTATGTAGCCAAAGAACTTGAGCAATTTGTTGCGCTCATACTCCTGGTCATGGGAGCCCTTCTGCTTATCTTCGAGCTCCCGGCTAATAATTGCTCCAACTGAAGCACCGGGAGTTGAAGAACTAGGGGTAGCCGCTGGGGTCTGTGTGGGAGCTGTGCTCACCACGAAAGCTGTGGAGGCGGCGGCGGCCTTTGGAGGCTTCTTCGGACAATCCCGAGAAGTATGTCCTTTTGTGTGACAAAAGAAGCATCTACCCTCCTTCTTGTACTGAGAAAGCTCCTCAGCACTCAACTTGCCACCTGTCTTGCCTGCCTCCGCTTTCTGGTCTGGAGTAAGCTTAGACGCATTGTTCGAGTTCTTGGAGCCAGAGGCTCTCGGGCTCTGTCCTGGGGAAGACCCCATCTGGTTATGGCTTTTGTCCCCCGAGGCGTTAGCCTTGGGAGAAGCCGGCTCGGAAGTCTTGGGCTTGCCACCATTGTGTTACATTTCTGCACTCTGCGTAAGCGAGAGTGCGTCCTCAAAGGTGGCTGGCCTAAACATACGCACCTCCCATTGGATTTGCGTGTCCAGGCCATACAAAAACTGCCCTTTCTTGTCCGTATATCAGATAAGCCTAATTGCAGACACAAGGTTGAAATTTTATTGGCAAACTGAAGGACTGGTTGCGCGTTCTGACGTGCTCCCCTCAACTCATCTTCGAGTCGCTCAAGGTAGTGGGGCGGTAGAAACCGCTGCTTAAGGTCGCGGACGAACTCGTCCCACACATAAGCTGCCATACCTGCTCTGGTGTGGGCATGAGCCCATTGACTCCATTAAGGAATGGCCTCACCTTCCAAGTACCAACTAGCTAAGATCACTTTGTCAGTATCTGTTTTCCTAACTACGGCAAAGTAAGCTTCAAATTGATGTAACCATGAATAAAGAGTTGTGGGATCGAGTTTACCATTATACTTACTGAAATTCATTTTCTCAAGAAAATGATTCGAGGGCGCCGCCGATGTCAATCTGGCGTCCAAAGCTCTTAGGTAACTCTCGTGTTCCATGCGTTGCATGGCATCATCTTCTCGTTGTCGGATCTCCAATGCACGCATCTGCAACTCAAGCAAGGAGCTTGGCTGCGGTTGTGACCCCGCGAGAGGGTCCCTGTGTGACGAGGATCTGGTATCTGGGATACAAAAGGAGAGGGAGGAGGAGATGGAAAACGCGACGCTGGAGAGCGAGAATGCTCCTGCAGAGCCAAGATCCGCGCCTTTTGCTCATCCCAACTTGGCCGTCTGGTTTGCAATTGCTCGCATCATCTGTTGGAACATGTCTGTGACACTCAAGCCGGGTGTCCTAGCTGGGCTGCCTGGTGCCCTCTGGTCCCATGGTTCTGGTTCTCTCTCGTCGTCGTTCGCCGAAGCTCGCCATCCACTATCTGAGTGGGAGACTTCCAGAGGCTTCCGGAACGCAATCTGACCATCCACTATCTGTGTGGGAGACTTCCAGAGGCTTCCGGAGGCTATAAACAACCGTCCTTCGCGAGGGACAGGAGTCACTCCAAAAGGGGTAGTCCACCGGCGTCTTAAAACCAACCACACGAGCGAGAAAATTTTCTGGTTTTCTTTGCTGAATCTTTGTCCTTGAAGTAGGCTCTGATACCACTGTAATATGCAGAAGCTTCGGAGTGTTGAAATATACAAGTGAATAGGGTGTGTGCGGGAACAAGCCCTTGGTTAGAGGCTGTAAAAGAGAAGATGTAAATGTGAAAGAACCTATGAAAAGGTGAGAAGAATCTTCGGAGTGTTGAAATATACAAGTGAATAGGGTGTGTGCGGGAACAAGCCCTTGGTTAGAGGCTGTAAAAGAGAAGATGTAAATGTGAAAGAACCTATGAAAAGGTGAGAAGAATCTACTGGGAGAGAATAAAGGGTAGCATGAGAAGATTTAGGAAGTGTGGAGATATTCTGGGAAGTGTGGAGTTATTCAGGGAGATATTCTGGGAAAAGTGAAGAGGTGGAGAGAATCAGGGAAAAGAGGTAGAGTGAATCATGGAGAAATCAATGGGATTAGATGCTTGATGTACACTCTATAAATTGAGGCATAGCCCTAATGAGAATTTGCTGGTTTTTGAGTATCCATGCCTACATTAATCTATTTGCTAATTATTCACTAATTACGTCTTAATCATTTATTAATCACTTTGTTATTGATGTTGATTCTAGTGTTTGATCCACCATAGCTCATCATTATGCTCAAATTTTAACATGGTATCAGAGCCATGCCTAGAACCAATCAGATTTATGAGCCCATTAGTTAATTAATTAGGATTAGTAGATGATTAGCAAAAAAATCAATTTTTTAGTGAGTTTTCACTTCTCCCCTTCACCCCCAGCCAGTGGAGGATCTCTAGCATCTTGCACACATAGAATTAGGGCATAAGCTTCTAGAGTATGGTAGCTAACATCCTTGGCTTCATGCTCAGCAAGACGGCGCAGCAAACCGCGTAGAAACGAAGGAGAAATCGACGATGAAGTCAGCACGTTTTTTCCTGAGTAAACTGCAGATTTCTCCTTGCTCAAATCAAATTGCTTCAATTCCTCCTAGCCCAAGGGGTAATCAAGCATGCTCTACAAGCTGGTGAAGACAGAATTCAATTTCATCAAGTCTACATTGAGATCAAAGCTCTTCATCAAATCTGTAGGTGACTTGGTAAAACAGAGATTAAGCTTTCATTATTTGGTCAAATCTTGTGTTTCTTGGCTTAATCCTCTACTAGACTCATTGCTATTGATGCCTTTGAAAGCATTTGAGCTCATTTGAAGTGGAAGGCACCAGATCTGGACTCCCCGCATACTTTGTTTTTTGCACACAAAACAGAGCATTAATTTGCTAATCAGTGATTAATCAGTGCTAATCACTGTATTTTGGTACAATTGAGGGTTCAAATTAACCATTAGGTATCTGATACAGATCCCTATAACTTTAGATTTCAAATCGGAGTTGGTTTGATACTCCAACCATCCCGTACAAATTGGTTACCCTCAATTTAATGTAATTTTTGGTGATTTTATGCTGATAAAATTGTTGTAATCATCTATTAAACACCAGATTGCGTTGTAAAAGGGTAGACACTGCCCTTGAATCTTGAAATTGGATCAAGAGGTAAGACCCCCTTCACATCACCATGAGTTCAGCACAGGAAATAGCCAAATTTAATGGGGAACAGTTTTATAGATGGCAGACAAAAACCATGTATTTGTTGATGAGGAAAAATCTGTGGGGATTAGTTGAAGGGAGAGATGAATGCCCAGAGAGAGGGGAAAATGAGTGGAAGAGTAGGAATGAAAAAGCATTGGGACTTATTGCACTCAGTTTAAATGATGAAATCATTCATCATATCACAGGGATACAGTGGGCAAAAGATGCATGGGATGAACTCAATAAATTATTTGGTACACAAGCAAAAAATTCAAAGATAAATCTATTAATGCAATTCTACAAATTGGACATGAAGGAAAGTGAACCTTTAATCACACACTTGAACAAATATAAAAGCATTAAGCAACAGCTGGCAGCTATTGGCAAAAAGGTAGAAGATGATGAAGCATTAGCTGTACTTCTGAAGAGTGTGGACAAAGGAGATTATGAAAACATTGTAGCAACACTAAAGAATGTACCTGAATTGAAGATACATGAGATAGAAGCAGCTCTACTGGAGCAAGAGAGCAGAGGCAAAGAGAAGAAAGGGCTCGACTCAACAACAACAGGAGAGGAAAAAGCATTCTTCACCCGAGGAGGATTCTCTCGAGGACGAGGACGAGGAAGAGGTAGAGTAGGAGGGAGGACCTTCACTTGCCACAAATGTGGAAAGCCAGGACACATGGCGAGAGACTACTATACAGCAAACCTAGTGAAGAAGGAACGACATCGGCAAACTTCATGGAGGCTCCAAGGGAAGTGGAGTCAGATCATCTTTTCTGAGAGAGAGAGAGAGAGAGACCCCACAACCCAATGTAACCTGCCCCAATAAAGTAAAACCACCTCTGAGCCACCGATGATGTAGGCCACGTGGTAGATGTATGTGTGAGCACTTTAGTCAAGGTCGCGGGCACTTATAGTAGCCTTGGACACATAGAGAGAGAGAGTGTCAAGGACTATGGAGTTTAGGGACTTGAGGCACTAGTCGCGGGCTATCAAGTAAGAGGGAAACTTGATACAGGGTCCAGGTGTGCTAGGATTATTCACTTGAGGGGAGGTGTTGAAATATACAAGTGAATAGGGTGTGTGCGGGAACAAGCCCTTGGTTAGAGGCTGTAAAAGAGAAGATGTAAATGTGAAAGAACCTATGAAAAGGTGAGAAGAATCTACTGGGAGAGAATAAAGGGTAGCATGAGAAGATTTAGGAAGTGTGGAGATATTCTGGGAAGTGTGGAGTTATTCAGGGAGATATTCTGGGAAAAGTGAAGAGGTGGAGAGAATCAGGGAAAAGAGGTGGAGTGAATCATGGAGAAATCAATGGGATTAGATGCTTGATGTACACTCTATAAATTGAGGCATAGCCCTAATGAGAATTTGCTGGTTTTTGAGTATCCATGCCTACATTAATCTATTTGCTAATTATTCACTAATTATGTCTTAATCATTTGTTAATCACTTTGTTATTGATGTTGATTCTAGTGTTTGATCCACCATAGCTCATCATTATGCTCAAATTTCAACACGGAGAAGGATCGGTACTTCAAAACTCAGAAATCAGCACTCTTTTCGTGACACGGAATTAACGCACAAACTGAAAGGAGATGTGCAGAAAATAGAGAGAGAAGGGGGAGATGGAGAGGACACAGTATTGGGTCCCAATTACCCTCTGTAGGGCCCCCACCACGGATGGTGTATTTGCTTTATTAGAATGCTGTAAATTTGAAAACAAATACAGAAAACTTGACCTTTTCTTGGCCGGAAAATCTTGCCCTTGACCTTCAGAAGTCCACCCCTTTGCTTGGCAATCTCCTTGGCTTGACTGGCCCTTGATTGGCTTGAGCACTTGGTGAAAACTGAGATGAATGATGGGATTATGGCCTCCACTATTTATACTCCTCCTCAGGAGCAGTCGGCCAGCTGAAAAATAGGCTATGTCCCACGACTGGTGAAAATTCAGCAATAAATGCTGAATTAAATCCCAAAAAATACTGTCTTTTTTTCCTAACAGGCTGAAAGTGATGCGCCTGCTTCTGATTGGCTGGACACCACTTTTGTCCACAATCCCAAGGCTGGGCAGCTTGTATGGGCTGCCCCATACATGCCCTACAGCCATCTAAAGACTGTATGCTCCTGAAAATAGCCTTATCTTTGCCCTAGGGGGAAGGGCTATCCCACAGCCCTTCCATGGCTGGTGGGTCCAGCCTGGGCCTTCCTGGCCCTCATGGGGATGGTTTCACACCATTCCCATGCCCATACTAAGCTCCGGGGTAGCCCTATGGGCTGGCCCCTTGTCCTAAACCTACTCTACTCAGTGATCTGGCATCCAGTACCATATCAGATACATAGAACCACTGACATCATTCTAGAGGGAGACTCACAGCGGGACTGGCACTGTTTCATGTGCAGGACAGTGCACACCTGACCTTAGACTCCTGTGCAAGACAATGACACCTTGACCTCGGACGATTGAGATGGATCCCTGGCTGACTCGTCCCGGACTGGGCTCACATGGGACCAGTTCACCATACCAGGTCCTACACCTTGTGTACAGAAATGTCTACGTGGCATCCAAGTGCGGGATGCACGTGACAGAGGAGGACCAGCAAGGTCAATCAACCAGATCTATGCTCGAATTCAGAAAACAACTCTTACTCCTTGTTCCAATATCTTCCCCGATTCACGTGTGGGTATCTTTGGCGACCCAGAGCTTGAGCACTGTATGGTCAGCACCCTCTAGGATCCTTCGCAGGTGACCTAGCGCTTCACTCATAGGCCGTTTCCTTGGTCCCTCATCCATAGTACCGGAAGCTCATCATCTAAATAGTCAAGACCTCGGTCGTGACCTTGCTATGCGCGAGACGTCCTCCTTTGACTCTCCGTCAGGTGTTGCAACTTTATCAGATTAGGTCTCCACGACCTCATTCTCAAGACGGTCAAAATGCTTCCCCAATATTCTTGACATAAAACAGTTATTTAAAAACAGGTCATAAATACAGTTTCTATAACAAACTCTCGCCTTTTCATATTGTTCCACATCAATCCACATTATTTAAATCACATCCATTTCATATGTATTCCCATTCTCATCCAATCACATCATTTTCATCTCATTACATCTTTCCTCATTTATCCTCATGAGATCTCATCCACTCGCATCCACATCTCATCACATCACATTCATTCACATCTCACATCACATCTATCTCCATTTACATCACATCACATTCATTCATATCCATCACATTCATTCGTTCATATCCACCACATACATTCTCATAACCATCCCATCACATACATTCTATCCTTATTATATCACAACACTTCCATCCACATCATATCTCATTCATACACATCTCATCTCATTCATCCACATCCATCCAATCATTCACATGTACAACTTCTCACATCTATTCATACATTCATATCTATCACTTCACATCCACATATATTCATGTCACATCATATCTCTTTACATCACATCACATTCTTTCACATACACATCTATATCCATTCTTTCACATACACATTCACATCCATTCTTTCACATATTCATTCACATACACATTCACATCCATTTTCATCACATACATTCACATCCATTCTTTCACATACTCATTCACATCCATTCTTCACATACACATTCACATCCATTCTTCATATATACATTCACATCCAATTTCATCACATACATTCACATCCATTCTTTCACATACTCATTCACATCCATTCTTCACATACACATTCACATCCATTTTCATCACATACATTCACATCCATTCTTTCACATACTCATTCACATCCATTCTTCACATACACATTCACATCCATTCTTTCACATACATCCACTCACATCCCATATCATTCATTTACATCCCATATCATTTACATCCTGATTCACATTACATCACATCTCATCCATTCATTCATATCTATTTGATTCACATCACATCTCATCACATCCATTCACCTCACATCTCATCACCTCTATTCACATCCATCCATCCATCCATTCATTCACATCTATCTTATTCTCATCACATCTCATCACATCTATTCACCTCACATCTCATCACATCTCATCACATCTATTCACCTCACATCTCATCACCTCTATTCACACCACATCACATCCGTCCATTCATTCATTTACATCTATTTTATTCACATCACATCTCATCACATCTATTCACCTCACATCTCATTACCTCTATTCTCATCACATCCATCCATCCATTCATTCACATCCATCTGATTCACATCACATCTTATCACATATATTCACCTCACATCTCATCACCTCTATTCACTTCACATCCATCCATCCATTCATTCACATCTATCTGATTCACATCACATCTATTCACCTCACATCTCATCACCTCTATTCTCATCATATCCATCCATCCATTCATTCACATCTATCGATTCACATCACATCTCATCACATCTATTCACCTCACATCTCATCATCTCTATTCACATTACATCCATCCATACACATCTATCTGATTCACATCACATGTATTCACCTCACATCTCATCACCTGTATTCTCATCACATCCATCCATCCATCCATTCACATCTATCTGATTCACATCACATCTCATCACATCTATTCACCTCACATCTCATCACCTCTATTCACATCACATTCATCCATCCATCCATTCATATACCTGATTCACATCACATCTCATCACCTCTTTTCACCTCACATCTCATCACCTCTATTCACATCACATCCATCCATCTATTCATTCACATCTGTTTGATTCACATCACATCTCATCACATCTATTCACCTCACATCTCATCACCTCTATTCACATCACATCCATCCATCCATTCATTCACATCTATCTGATTCACATCACATCTCATCACATCTATTCATAGAATTTAAGAGAATTCTAATTTTGATATAAAAATTCTTTAATGAGAATAACACTTTTGAAATAAAAATAATTCCTTTATGCATCTTTCTATGCATAAAAACCATTTTTAATGAGAATAACACTTTTGAAATAAAAATAATTACTTTATACATCTTTCTATGTATAAAAATCAATTTTAATAATTAATATCAGTGATATCCATGCATATTCATAGGTGAATATGTACATGGAGTAATCAGAATATTTCTTTTAGATGCAAAAATGGTGGGAATTACTCTTTTGAAATAACATAAAAATAAACTTTTTTTCCACAAAATTCTGAAAAATTTTACCATAACCTCCTTTGTACGGCTGACCATTTCTCATTTTTATCATTCTTTAATTGACTTAAATTAACCCAAAAAAGTTAGATTCATAGAACTCTAATCTACATAATTTTCTAAATTCAAGAGAGTAAACAATAAGAAGAGTTTAATTAATCTTTCAGTTAAACTTTCTAGGATTGAGAAAGGCTGGAATGTAAAGAAGAGAAGGGGGTGGCCTTTTTATCAAGGCATAGCATTTGAATTTAATTCAATTTATTGCAAAACATAAAAATCAAGAAAACCATAGATTTAAAATTTAACAAGTAAGAAAATTAACTTACATAGAGCTTGTAAGCTCTCCTTTGGCTTGAGGGATTGAGGGTTCTTTTCTTGTTTAAAGCAAGAGTGGCCACCAATTCACTTTTGAGAGGATTAGGCCAAAAACAATTGAATTATTTAAAAAATTCAATGTAAATGGCTCAGGACAGGAGCAGAGTAGGGGGAGGCTTATATTTATAGGAAAAACTGAGCGTCTAACCAGCAAACTGATTCTAGAATTTTCTAGATCAGTTTGGTCAAATTTTGACCATTTTTGGGTCAGTTTAGCTTACTTTTTGGATCTAGTTGAAACATGAGAGATGAAAATATCTCATTATTTTTTAGTTTAAAACTCCTCCACACATGTGAAATAGGTGCCTCCTTTATGAGGGGAGATCCCCACACTGAGGTGTCAAAAATGTATCATTTCCTCTAAATATCTCTTAATTTTTAACTAATAAACCTTGTACTCAGTCATCTCTTCATCTTATGTGAGCATTTACTCATTTTTGGGGATTTTTCTTTTATTCTTCAATTTATCTCCTCCCTACATTTGGAGTAATGTTATTGGTCCATAAGAACCTTAATTGGACCATAATCTAAATTTTTTAAAAATTCTGGACCCTTAAGCTAAGGTCCTTTTTTAAACCTATTTTTAATTAATTCTAATTGCACATTGGAAAGTTCTTTTTGAATTTCTATTTCAGGGGAAATCATTTTAGACACTAGGAGGATTTTTATATCAAAAAACATCTCAATTTTGAATTACCTCCCTCTAGACATTTTCTCTCTCCAGGCTAAAACAAGATAAAACAGGATCTTTCTTTTATTTCTGAGAGGGGAATAATTATAAGATCAGAAGGGGAGGTTCTTACACCTGCACAGCTCAAAAGCTGGAGGGAGGAATCTTATATCGCCCTATTCCAATAATGTTTAATTCCTAAGTGGGGCGAGGAGGTAGCACACTTTCTAGCCAATGTCTTACCAGTTGACCCCCTCCTAAACAAGGACCATGCTCGATGCCTCATTAGGCTCCCTATTACCAACTCATTGCAGGCCAACTCTATAGGTAGGGAAAACACAAGATTCTCAGATGCTATGTCTGTGAAGACGAATATGTCTTCCTTCTAGAACAGGCTCACTCTGCCTATGCTGGGGGGGTGGCACTTTGTAGCAGATATCATTGCACGTAAAGTCACATCCGACGGGTTATGGCAGCCCACCTTAATGGCTCATGCAGCAGAATACGTCAAGTAGTGTGATGAATGCCAATGAGCGGCAATCCCCTACTTTAAGGACAACATGCTCCTAAACCCTGTTGTGTCCTTGTTGCAACCGTTTAAAAAGTGGGGCATTGATTTCATTGGGCCCCTTAGTCCCGGCGGCGGCTAGGTACACTCAAGCCAAATATATAATCGCTGCCATAGACTATTGCACCAAATGTGTTGAAGCTTGGGCTACCCGTAAAGTTGATGCAGATTGTGAAATTCCTATGTGGGTCATCACATGCTTCGGTTCCCCCCTTGATCTTGTGAGCGACAATGGAACACACTTCATTCATGAGGTAATGCAATTCCCTGAATTCCTTATCACTCATCAAAAATCCTCCCCATATTACTCCCAAGCAAATGGCCAAGCAGAAAGCACTAACAAAGTTTTGTGTGCCGTTCTCACTAAAACTGTTGAGGCCAGCCGCCGCAATGATTAGGAACAAAAGTTACTGGCAACACTCTGGGCCTATAGAACTTCCTACAAGGCAACTACCAATGCCTCACCCTTCAATTTGACCTATGGCACTGAAGCGGCGAGCTTGAAAAGCTTGATGAAACATGCCTTCTAGCTGTATATAGCATGATTGTCCGAGAAGCTAAGGCGTAAACCTAACTAGCTCAAAGATAAGAAAATGAACAAGGGCGACGATCCTCCTATTCAATACAAAAACACACAAAAAGAAACTCAAGATTAGAGGCTTAGGACCTTTCCTAGGCATTGAGATAACCCTGCAAAAGGGGCTGTGCACATAGAGACACTCGACGGTGTTGAAATGGTGGGATATTTCAATGGTAGCAAATTAAAATGCTACTATGGCCCATTAATCAAAACTACCCTAAGGGCCATTCATTAAAAAAAACAAAGAAAAAGTGACCACGAAGAAATGCAACACACAGCCCAATAAGAGGCTAAATCAAGACAAGACAAACTTAGGCAGAAGAATATAGTGGTGCCCCCCAAGTGGTCGACCTCAAAGAGGAAGAATGGGAGGTGAAGCTTGCTCAATTATGGTTAGGAATGACCACCCTAATGAGCTTTGCCCAAAAATTTTCTCTCATAGATACAGGGGCTAATTACAATTTAATGTCTCATGAGACAAGGCTTTCCCTCGGCGGGGGACCCCCACTGAACGACACTCCTGCCATGGTCACAACAGTGGCATCTCAAGAAGTTCATTGCTTAGGCATAATCACACTTTTGTTCCACATTGAAAATAATACCTTGGAAGGGAAGTTTTATGTGATGCCTGCAAGAACAATGCGCAAAGAGATACTCCTGAGAAGGGGTTGGATGGGACACAACCGCCGGTGCAACATAGACAAGGATGCACAGACGGCTACCCTACAGTTGGGTGGCCTCTGGCCAAATTACAGTCCTCATGATGGATGAAGAATCTATACCCACTCCTCCCTCATGCTAAGAATGTTAGAAATATATGATCTAGCATCCATTCTTACTGTGTTTTCTTAGTGATACCTTAGAGTGGTTTGTTCTAAGGTTAGAAGGCTTAAATTACTAGAGTAATTGGGTGTAGGTCTAGTAGTTATCTTCCTTTGATTAGGGCATCACCTTTTAGGTGAGTCAGGTGAGAAATAATAGGGAGGTGGAGAGAATCAAGGGCTCTAGGTGCCTCCCTCTCATGAGCCTATAAATTTAAGGGATACTACTCACACATTAGAGAGCTAGAGATAGCTAAGTGGAGAGTATAGTGCCCATACTTTGTGTACTTTCCTAGTGATCAATATACTAAGTGGTCCTTTGTGGAAATACTCTCTCTTTTCTCTCTTCATTGGTATTTTTCTATGTGATGCATTTGTGGTGACCTTGATTATACTTCATTGCTCATTTCTTACACTTGATTAA
This sequence comes from Cibotium barometz, assembly GCF_041138505.1. Lineage (NCBI taxonomy): Eukaryota > Viridiplantae > Streptophyta > Polypodiopsida > Cyatheales > Cibotiaceae > Cibotium > Cibotium barometz. The sequence continues at coordinate 58,403,338 of NC_141055.1, forward strand.
CATCTAGGTGTGGTGGCATGAGTTGTTTTAATGGTGTGAGATTGTTTATATGATGATCTTGTGCATTGCTTGATTCATTCAATAGCTAAGCTTACACCATGTCTTTTAGCATGGTGGTATCAGAGCTCCTTTCCATGGGAGTGTAATCTTTCATGAGTTGATAGATATATCTTTGTGATTGTGGGTAGCATTCTCTATTAACATTGAGTGGTATTCTTTGTGAGTGACTCTTTGTTGCATTTGTTTCTGATTCATCACTTCATTGAGTGGCACATTGGAGTGAATAAGAAGGTGGGGAGTCATCGAAGGATCTCTCCCACACGGGAAAAGCTTGCCAAGGTCTTGACGAGCCTCGGTATGGTTAGAAATGGTGCGCTTCCAGTACGATGGGCAAGGGTCCGAAGTGGTTCGTGATAAGTGAAGTACTAGGACACCTAAGGAGGATCCTAGAGGGTTGTGACCAGGTGATGCAGAGGCTCACGGGAGCTGCTAAGATACCCATGCATATGTCGAGGAAGATATTCATGGATGGCAAGAGAATTATTTAAGTGAACTGTAAAACTATGAAATTGGACCTCGTTGGTTGACAGTGGTTGGACCCATGGGCCGTTTGGGGTTAGGTTGGATCGGTGGATTTCTATAACAAAATTCAGTTAAGTTTAACTTACGATAGTTAAAGCCCCAGGAAGATTCTTGTTCCATGGGAAAGAATCAACGCACTGTTCCTTGGTTAAGGGAAAAAAAGCGATGATTTCTATGAACCAAGTGCAAGTTCCTCCTTGATTCGGCCATGTGACCCATGTTGAGATATCAAGCTCATCTAGTGAGGCGGTGGACACTAATGACCCGCCTGGGGGGATAAGCCTCACACTTACACCACTGGCATGGTTGGTGAGATCATGGGTGATATGCGGCCAGTGGGATGACAGGCTGTGTGGTGACAACCATTCTAGAGACTGGCGTAGTTATAGCACCAGCTCATTTAGTTGGGTTCACACTATAGAGAACCCTAGTATGTATTTGGTTGAGTACCTTTTCATATTGTGTGTACTCTTATCTTTGTATATGGTGTGTTGTGTTGTGTGAAGAAGTAGATTTTCAGCCTCTCACCTTATGTGTTCTCTTTTAGGGTTTTGTGAGTGTGTGTGTGTGTGTTTGCAAGAGCTCAAGCTCTCTTCTTCCCTGCATCTTTTCATGGTATCAGAGCCTGGTTCATGCTAAGGGCTGAGCTGCAAGCAAGAGAAGCACATGAAGCGGTATAAGGGTAAGAGCTTCATCTACTCTTCCCTATGTGTTGGTGGTGACTACACCCTTGTCGAGAGCTCTACGGGAGGCACCGGCAAACGATCTCTGATTGAGGAGCTTTCTTCACGGGAGTAAAGCTATAGGGCAACTATACTGTCCTATTGGATGACATTTTTCCGGCCAAAAACGCGTTTCGAGCGCGTTAGGACCTCCGTTTTTCAGAAAGCAGGCGATCCTCCGTTTTTCAGAAAGCAGGCGATTTCGAGCACTGCAGGTAAGTCATTGATTCTATACAGAACTCTATTTTAAGAACTGCAGGAAGATAGATTGGTTGTGCATACGTTGTGTGTGCAAGGAGGTCAATAGTTGCCATTGGGTGTATGTATGCACATTGAGGTCAATGGTTGTGACATTTGAGTGTAGTACAATACTACTGTAGAAAATACAGCAGTTTGTGCAGGACAAACCAGAGTGCTGTTTCTGGTAAATTTGTGTGTCGGACAAGATGTTAGATGATGGTATAAACCAGATTGATGCTGAGAATCTTGACAAGAAAAACTTCCATGCTTGGAGGTTCAGGTTGATAAATTTCATGATGGGAAAGGGTTACAGGGACTACATAGAAGGTGAGCATGAAGAGGCACCGGAGATACCGAAGATCAATCTGACTCCTGTTGTAGATGTGAAAGAGTTCAAGGATTGGAACCAAGGAGCCAGAAAAGTTATGTATTGGCTCTCTATCAGTATACAAGACACCATGATTGGGCACATACAGGATGCCAAGTCCCCCAAGGAGGCATGGGACACCTTGGTAAAACTCTATGAAACGAATACCAAGGCACGAAAGATACAGTTGAAGAATGAACTTCATACTGTGGAGAAAAAGAGTATGTCTGTGAATGACTATGCATTGAAGAATGAACTTCATACTGTGGAGAAAAAGAGTATGTCTGTGAATGACTATGCATTGAAGATCAAGGGTATTGTGGAATCCCTTGCATCTATTGGCTTTTCAGTAGATGATGATGATAAGGTGGAAGTCTGTCTACGTGGTCTCGCGCCACAATACAAGGCGTTCAAGACGTCTATTCAGACTCAAGAAAACATTCCCAATTTCACAGATTTGGTGTCTATGTTGATTATAGATAAGAAGAGCTTGGGTGAAGACCAACAGTCTTCACAAAACAAAAACAATTCAGAGCAACAGGCCTTCTACACAAGTTCAGGAAGAGGACGAGGTAGAGGAGGCCGTGGACGTGGCCAAGGAGGTGGACGAACAGGTAATTAGAATTATGGCCAGCAGCAGCAGCAGTAAAACAACAGTCCCAAAATTCACAACAACAACAACATGTAGGTGGAAGAGGCCAATTTAGAGGCAGGGGGAGTCAAAGAGGTCGTGGAAATTGGCAAAGGCAGTATAATGATACACGAAGATGCTTTTATTGTGTGTGGTAAGCCTGGACATGTGCAGGCAGATTGTTATAAGAAGCAGGTTGACATGCAAAATGGAAAATTGGAGCAAAACAACTATGCATCCTCGAGCAGAAACAATGAGGATAATGAAAGGTTGTTTGTTATGCAGCATGTCGTTAATGCCATGTCTAAACATGTTGAAGTAGCACATAAAGATGATGTATGGTACGTTGATTCAGATGCTTCGAACCACATGACCAGTCATGGGGGGAGTGGTTCAAGGAGATGAAAAACCTTGAAAGACCAGGTTTTGTGGAAACACGGGATGACACTGCTCATCCAATTGCCCATGTTGGAGATGTGCCATTGTCTATGCAGGATGGCAAAGTGAAGTACCTTGCAGATGTACTTCATGTTCCGAACATAGCAACAAAGAATCTGGTTTCAGTTGGCGAGATGATTGAGCAGGGTTTGCAGGTTTGGTTTAACCCTGATGGTTGTTATGTTGAAGACTTTAAAGACAAGTACAGGTTGGTTGCAAAAGGCAATAGAGTGGGTAGAATGTTTACATTGAATGTAAACATGCCTGAAGTGAGTGCTGCGATATTTGCAAATGGTTCAAGAATTGTTGCAGACACAGACATTTGGCATAAAAGAATTGGACATGTGAATGTGAAGAGAATGAAGTCTATGCAGAGACTAAAGGAATTGTGACAGGGTTGCCAAAGTTTAAAGTTGAAGGTATGCAGAAAATATGTGAAGCATGCCAATTTGGAAAGCAAACAAAGCATGTATTTCCACGTGATAGAAATGTGAGCAGAAAATATGTGAAGCATGCGAATTTGGAAAGCAAACAAAGCATGTATTTCCACATGACAGAAATACACTAGATGTTGTGCATTTCGATGTATGGGGTCCTACGAAGACCATGTCTATGGGAGGCTGCAAGTATTATGTGACATTTATTGATGACCACACAAGGAAAGTGTGGGTATACTTCATGAAGGAGAAGAGTGAGGTGTTCACTCATTTTCAGAATTTTAGAGTACTTCTCCAATGAGTTCTTTGAATTTTAGAGTACTTCTCTAATGAGTTCTCTGAATTTTTACAGAAGAATGGTATTCACAGATAGTTTGCATGCAGATACACTCTGCAACAAAATGGAGTTGCTGTGAGCGAAAAAATAGGCACATTGCTGAGATTTCACGAGCATTGATGGGAGAGAAGAATATGCCGCATAGCTATTGGGCTGAGGCTGTTTCTACATAAGTTTACATCATGAACAAGACTCCAACTCTAGCCATACATGATGTAACTCTAGAGGAGAGGTTTACTGGTAGAAAACCTGATTTGTCTCATCTGAAAGTCTTTGGATGCATTGCATATGTGCATGTGCCAGATGAGCTGAGAACTAAGCTGGATCCAAAAGCTGAAAAATGTGTGTTTATTGGGTATTCCCTTGAGCAAAAGGGATATAGGTGTTATAACCCTGCTACACATGAGTTGAGGGTAAGCAGGGATGTTTTTGATGAGATGAGCAGCTGGTATGCTGCTGAAAAAGAAGCTGTTGGGGCTGATGTGAGTGGAAATATGGTTGCAGAAAATGCAAGTCAGCAATCACAGTCTTTGAGTGGACCAGGAGAGTCCTCATCTAGTGGTTCAGTTGATAGACCATGGAGTGGTAGGCTACGTCATAATACCAGTCCTGCAAATGTGATTAGTACATCACATAAAGGCAAAGAGAAAGTGGTTGAGCCCCTTAGTATGCCTGACATTTCTGCAGGGCATTCTCATGTTGATGGGGAGTCTAGCGGCTTAGAGATGAGCCTTGATGAGGATCTTGGGATACCAGCTATGAGAACACCTGGTGTAAAGAAGGCTATGGAAGCCATGAATGCAAAACTGTAAAGATCTGGGAGAGTGAAGAATCCTGTGTAGAGGTTTACCTATGATGGTTATGTGGCACATCACTATGCATACATGGCAAAAGTTGTGCAGGTTGTAGAGCCCACATGCATTGATGAGGCTGTTGGAAATGTGTGTTGGGAGAAAGCTATGGATGAGGAGTTGGATGCACTATATGGAAATGAGACTTGGGATCTAGTGCAATTGTTGGAAGGCAAGAAAGCCATTGGATGCAAGTGGGTGTACAAAGTAAAACATAACAGTGATGGAGGCATAAGCAGGTACAAGGCTAGATTGGTAGCCAAAGGATATGCACAGACATATGGCATTGATTATGAGGAAACTTTCAGCCCACTTGCCAAGATGGCAACAGTGAGAGTTGTGATAGCAGTGGCTTCGTCAAAGCAATGGTCTTTACATCAAATGGATGTAAAGAATGCATTCTTGCATGGGGATTTGCAGGAAGAGGTGTATATGTTGCAGCCACCTAGTTATGAGGATGTGAGTCACCCCGAGCATGTTTGTAGGTTGAAGAAAGCCTTGTATGGCGTAAAACAGGCACATGCAGAGATCTTTGATGTAAAGATCTTGCTTAGACAGAAGTTTGAGATAAAAGATCTGGGGGAGATTAGATATTTCTTGGGCATTGAGGTGATTAGGTCACCACATGGTATTGGATTACTGCAAAGACAGTATGGCTTGGACATGTTGTCCAAGTATGGTATGACAGGCTGTAAGCCTATCTCAGTGCCATTGGATCAGAATGGCAAGTTGAGTGTGCAGATTCAAAAGAGATTTTGGAGGATTCTACTATGTATAGTCGCATAGTAGGAAGCTTCATCTACATGACGATCACCAGGCCAAATTTGAGCTATGTTGTTGGGTTGGTGAGTTAGTTTATGCAGGTTCCTCGGAAGCCGCATTTGGATGCATATTGAGGTATGTGAGGTCTACTTTGCATTGTGGACTATTTTATGAAATTGGGATAGAGATATGTGTACATGGGTACACAGATGCTGATTGGGCTGGTAGTATCTCAGATAGAAGATCTACTAGTGACTTCATGTTTTCTTTGGGGAGTGTTGCTGTTACTTGGAGTAGCAAGAAGCAGCCTACGAGTTGCTCTATCCAGTACAGAGGCCGAGTACAGAGGTGCAGCTATGGCAGCATGTGAGGTAGCTTGGTTGAGAAAGCTACTTGCAGATTTGGGTCTATCAGTGGGGATAGACAAGTTGTCATTTTTTGTGACAACATTAGCAGTATACAGTTGGCCAGGAACCCAATTTTTCATGCTCGCACAAAGCATATAGAGGTTCACTACCATTTTGTCAGAGAGAAGGTTTTGGCAGGAGACGTTGACCTTGTTTATGTCAGCACACACAGGATCAGGTCGCTGACATCTTCACCAAAGCATTGGGTACAGAGAAGCTCCGCAGATTCAGGGCTTTGCTTGGTGTACATGAGATGGACTTGAGCTCGAGGGAGAGTGTTGAGATATCGAGCTCATCTAGTGAGGCAGTGGACACTGATGACCTGCTTGGGGGGGATAGGCCCCACACTTACACCACTGGCATGGTTGGTGAGATCATGGGTGATATGCGGCCAGTGGGATGACAGGCTGTGCGACAGCCATTCTAGAGACTGGCATAGTTATAGTGCCAGGTCAGTTAGTTGGGTTCACACTATAGAGAACCCTAGTATGTATTTGGTTGAGTACCTTTTCATATTGTGTGTACTCTTATTTTTGTATATGGTGTGTTGAGTGTTGTGTGAAGAAGAAGTAGATTTTCAGCCTCTCACCTTGTGTGTTCTCTTTTAGGGTTTTGTGAGTGTGTGTGTGCTTTGCAAGAGCTCAAGCTCTCTTCTCCCCCTGCATCTTTCAACCCACAGATTCGGTCGAAATACAAAGGATAGATAAGGCCCTTGACTACGTTAGAAGATTGTCCTGCAAGAATCGCCTATGCTTTCTGGGTGAGAGAAGTTTTTTCTGAGTTCATTGGAAGAACTGCCGGATTAGTCTCTTGTCCGGACATTCGTGGGGGAGAGGCCCTGAGTGGGAATCTCTGCTCTTCTACGCTCAAGGTTGCTACTTCTGCTACCAGCACTCCAGAATTCGATGCGCAGAGGGGGCAGTGGTCTCACAGCTAGTATCAGAGCTTTCTTGAAAGCTCAAGAATCAAAGATGAATTTTGTCTAAATTTTGTAATAAAATTCTAAAAAGATGCATTCACATGTATTTTCATTCAAATTAAGCTTCATTGATGAAGACTTTTAATTAACAAATTGGATTTTATAGATGGACGCCTCGTATTTATCTGGTATCCCCGATCTTACTCAAACTCAAGATATGACTGCTTTCGCTTTTGAGCATATCCTCTCTTCCGCTACTACAACTCGAACGCGCAGGGCAAGGCTTGCTAATCATTTCAAGGAGCTATATTTTCCAGAACCAGCTAAGAGATGACAACATAAGTGGTTTGCAGCACAATATATCCACGCCTCTTACAACTAGCGCCAGATGCTGACATAGAATGTCTCATTAGCCATGGTCTTGTTAAGGCTAAAGGTGGTTTGTGGTGTTATCCTTTATCACCCCACACCTCGATATTTTAGGGTTACTTGTCATCTTTTCAGACTTCTTAGCCCTTTTATCCTGAGAAGTAAGATTGTAGCACCAATAGGTAAGGGAACAATTGTATCGCGGCATGTCCATAGCCTAGTATCACCATCTCATGGAGGCATTGATTTTCTGGAGCCATGTTGCTCTATATATATATTGCAAACCTTATTTAAATAAAGAATCTTTTGTGAAAAATTTCTAGTTGTCTAAGTGATTTTAACTATCAGATATCGAGTTTAAAGAAATAAGATCTATTTTCTCGGACGTATGTTGTAGGTCTTTAGTAAGAACGATTACCTTGTTTAAAGTAATTATTTTTGAACTTCTTAAGTCTTAGGATCTCGAGACGAAGTCAAATAGAAATTTAACGATGTATCGTTTTGCAGAATCATGAGAGGTGCGAATCATGGGAGATAGCCAGATCCTCTCACGGATGAGGAGGAGCTTCACCGCCATGATGTTCGCAAAGCTCTCGACAGATCTAAGCCAGGTCCCTTCAAAAGTGAAGGGGAACACTTAGGCGAGGCTGTGGAAAAGTGGATCGAAGCCACATAAGAATACTTCGATATCACTGGATACAATAAAAAAATTAAATTGGCTCTTGCCAGGCTTAAGATTGTAGAAACAACCAGAGTAGCATGGAGAAACCACTCTGAGACAAACCATTTGGATCAGAACACCCAAAAATGGGACGATCTTAAAGCATACCTCAGGAAGAGATTCTTTCCTCCAGGCTTCTTGGAAAAAAATATGAATGAGCTCCTGGAACTAACTCAGGGAAGCCATACCCCATAGGAATATCACTAGGCATTCGCTCTTCTCCTCAAATACTCGCTACTACTGGATGAAGAACAAGTGATGGCCAAGTTCATTCGGGGAATGTATAAACCTTTGGATACCTTGGTAAAGAATGCTAAATCAGTTTCAATGGCCGAAGCAGTGCGGATGGCAAAGGATTTTGCCAAGGCATTTGTTGTCAAGGTCCCACCAAAGCCAGCTCCCTCATCCTTCAAAAAGATTCCAAACTCCAGGGAGCACTTCCAACTTTCCACCTCCTAAGAGACATCAAGGTACCAATAAGAACCAGGAGATGGGAAGTTTCAGAATGGAAGGAAGGCCTTTTCCTTGGAGGACATTTTTTGGAACTCCGGCTCTTTCCAGGATGTAGAAGGATGAGCTTCAAAGTGAGAACATGTGTTTTGGTGGATGTCAAGGTTTTGGACACCAGCTCAAGGATTGCCCAACGCCTGGCCAAGGAAGCCAAGGTCCTAGAATGCCGAGACCAACTCCTACGTATCAACCTAGTTAGGGTCCCTTTTGCCAAAATAAGGACACCCTAGAAGAGTGCCAGCTTAGCCCCTGTAGCCTCCCCTGTAGCCTCAATGCAAAGTAGTCTCAGAACTCCCTCCCAGAATTGGGGAAGCTAGAGAGAGAGAGTCCCACCCCAAACAACAGTAGCTCGAGCTGTCACTATAGCTAATGTAGTGGAGGAAGAAAGAGGACAAATTTATGCTAGGGAAGAATCGTCAGTTCTCAGTCCTTCAAACTATAGCAGAGTACAAGGGTAAGCACTTTAAGCTTTTGATTGATTCAAGCAGTAAAAATTCTTTTATTTCCCTTGGATGCTTGCGTAAGTTACTCCTAGATCAAAAAACATGAAAACCTATGCAAGTAGAATTGGCTAGTGGTGGGAAGATTCTTTTTACACACCATGAGATAGACCGCATTCAGTTTAATCTAGATGGCAATGCGACAGACTGCTAGTTCAAAGTCTTACCCTTGGGAATCTATGACGGAATCCTTGGAATGGATTGGCTCCACAAAAATTAGGCTGACATTCTCTGTCACAATGGAACCATCTCTTTCCTTGACCTTCATGGGAATCAAGTTCAAGGAACTGGAATTTTTGGATCCCCAGTTCTGCAGTTAGTAAAAGCTTCTAAATTGCTGAAGGGACCCACAAAGAAGCAAACTGTCTATGTTGTTAAAATGAATCCAATAGAAAGAAAATGCAAGGCTAAGAAACTAGAATGTCTAAGTGAGTATGCTAATGTATTCCCAGAAGAGCTGACTGAGATGCCTCCGACTCGTGAAGTAGATCATGAGATAGAGCTAACTCCCGGAGCTCATCCAATAGCCCAACGTGCATACAAGATGCCAGTTCCAGAAGCCATAGAACTAAATGAAAAGATGCAGGGGGGAAGAGAGCTTGAGCTCTTGCAAGCACACACACACACTCACAAAACCCTAATAGAGAACACACAAGGTGAGAGGCTGAAAATCTTCTTCTTCTCTACTCAACACTCAACACACCATATACAAAGATAAGAGTACACACAATATGAAAGGTACTCAACTAATACATACACGGGTTCTCTATAGTGTGAACCCGACTAAATGAGCTGGTGCTATAACTATGCCAGTCTCTAGAATGGCTGTCACACAGCCTGTCATCCCACTGGCCGCATATCTCCCATGATCTCACCAACCATCCCAGTGGTGTAAGTGTGGGGCCTATCCCCCAAGCGGGTCATCAGTGGCCACCGCCTCACTAGACGAGCTCGATATCTCAACACTCCTCCTCGAGCTCAACTCCATCTCATGTACACCAAGCGAAGCCCTGAATCTGCGGAGCTTCTCTGTACCCAATGCTTTGGTGAAGATGTCAGCTACCTGATCCTCTGTGCTGACATAAACAAGGTCAAGGTCTCCTGCCAAGACCTTCTCTCTGACGAAGTGGTAGTGGACCTCTATATGCTTCGTACGAGCACGAAAGACTGGGTTCCTGGCCAACTGTATACTGCTAATGTTGTCACAGAAAATGACAACTTGTCTATCCCCACTGATAGACCCAAATCTGCAACAAGTAGCTTTCTCAACCAAGCTACCTCACATGCTGCCATAGTAGCTCCTCTATACTCGGCCTCTGTACTCGATAGAGCAACCGTAGGCTGCTTCTTGCTGCTCCAAGTCACAGCAGCACTCCCCAAAGAAAACATGAATCCACTGGTAGATCGTCTATCTGAGATACTACTAGCCCAATCAGCATCTGTGTACCCATGTACACATATCTCTGTCCCAGTCTCATAGAATAGTCCACAATGCAAAGTAGACTTCACATACCTCAGTATGCGTCTCACTACATCCAAATGTGGTTTCCGTGGAACCTGCATAAACTGACTCACCAACCCAACAGCATAGCTCAAATCTGGTCTGGTGATCGTCATATAGATCAAACTTCCTACTATGCGCCTATACATAGTAGGATCCTCCAAGATCTCTCCTGAATCTGCACTCAACTTGCCATTCTGATCCAATGGCACAGAAATAGGCTTACAGCCTGTCATACCATACTTGGACAACATGTCCAAGCCATACTGTCTCTACAGTAATCCAATACCAGAAATAGAATTTATGCATAAATAAATGTGTAAAGAAATCTTATATCAAATATAAGAATTCTCTTGTATTCTATAAATAGATATGAGATGTGATAGGATGTGATAAGAGGTGTATAAGATATGATAAGAGGTGATAAGATGCTTATGAAATAAGTTAGCAAGTGATAAGATGAATTAAGATGTGATAAGACGTGTATGAGATGAGGTAGGAAGTGTATGTGAAAGGATCAGATGTATATGGGTTGTGATAGGGCAAGAATGGATGTGATGTAAAAGATTAGATGTGAAGGCATATGGGGTTATATGAATGGGAATGTGGAAATGGATGTATGTATGTGGATGTGGATGTGAATATGGATGTATGGATGTAGATATGGATGTGGATGTATGTATGTATGTGGATGTAGATGTGGATGTATAGATGTGAATGGGAATGTGGATGTGGATGTATGAATGTGGATGTGGATGTGGATGTGGATGTATGGATGTGGATATGGATGTGTATGTATGAATGTGGATATGGGATGTGGGTGTATAAATGAGGATGTGAAAATGGATGTATGCATGTAGATGTGGATATATGGATGTGAATGTGAATGTGTATGTGAATTAATGTGTCGTCGATATGAGGAAATGGATGAGAATGAGTATACACTGAATGGAATGTGGACTAAGGAGGGATAATGTGGAAAGACGAGAGTTCGATTTAGAAACTGTACTTTGTGACTGTTTGTAAATGATTGTTTTATGTCAAGAATGCTGGGAAAGCATTTTGCCCGTCTTGTGGATTAAGGTCATGAAGACCTAACTGTTAAAGTTGCAACTCCTGACAGAGAGTCAATGGAGGACGTCTCACATAGCAAGGTCGACCGAGGTCTTGACCAGCTTCGGTTCGATTTAAATGGTGAGCTTCCGGTACGGTGGATGAGGGACCAAGGTGTAAGATTCCTCTCCCAACCCCCTTTTTGATGTCTAGTATCTTCCCCTGTAATCAACCCCTCTTCAGAAATATAAAGACCTTGTTTCTAACTATTTTAGCCTAGAGAGAGAAAATTATTCTAAAGAGATAATATTCAGATTATGAATATTTTTGGATAGAAAAATAACTCATCTTATTAAAATAAGTTCCCCTGAAACAGAAATTCAAAAAAAGAATTTTCCATTGTGCAATTGGAATTAATTGGAAATAGGTATAAAGAACCTTAGTCTAAGGGTCTAGATTTTCAGAAATCTTTAGACTATGGTCCAATTAAGGTTCCTATGGGCCAATAGCATCAATACATGTGTAGGGAGGAGATAAATCCAATTTGTAAAAAAGAAGATACCCAAAAATGAGTAAATGCTCACATAAGGTGAAGAGTTGAAAATGTACAAGGTTTATTAGTAAAAAACTATGAGCAATATTAAAAATATGAGATATTTTGGGTATCCAAAAATGAGTAAATGCTCACATAAGATGAAGAGTTGAAAATGTACAAGGTTTATTAGTAAAAAAACACATATGTAAGGAAGGGGAGTTCTTTAAAGGAGGTGCATATTTCACATAAGATGAAGAGTTGAAAATGTACAAGGTTTATTAGTAAAAAAAACACATATGTAAGGAAGGGGAGTTCTTTAAAGGAGGTGCATATTTCACATAGAGATGAAGAGTTGAAAATGTACAAGGTTTATTAATAAAAAAACTATGACACATATGTAAGGAAGGAGAGTTCTTTAAAGGAGGTGCATATTTCACATGCTTGAATGAGTTTTAAACTCATAAAAATTGAGATATTTCATCTCTCCTCTCTCCTCATTCAAGTCTAGTTCCAAAAAGTTAGCTTAACTGACCTAAAAATGGTCAAAAAGTGACCAAACTGACTTGGAAAATTCTAGAATCAGTTTGTTTGGTTAGGAGCTCAAATTTTCCTATAAATAGAAGCCTCCCCTTGTTGAAAAATAGATAGTGTTTATGCATCATTACTCTACTCCACCTAAGCCAAGAACTATGAATTCATTAATAATTCACTAGTTTTTGGAGCTTCCCTCTTTCTTCAATCCCCATTAGTGACTCCATCAACATACTTAACCAATTGATTGGTTGGGGGCCTCTACCGTGAATAAAGAATCAAGCAAATTATAAGCTAAGTATATTGAATTTTGATCTTTTCTATAATTTCTCAATGATTCTCTCTTCTCAATCCCTCTCAAGCTTGAGAAGCTTAATTGGTATGGTTTTTTAAATGCTATTGAAGTTAATTGGTGAATAGTAGTGAAGAGTTACATAATTTAATAAATGCTATTGAAGTTAATTTCCATTTATGTTTAAATTCTAATGGTTTTTATGTAATTTCTCTCTCTCACTCAAGAAATGATCATACTCATGACCCATTCTCAATCCAAATGAAGCTTTTCATAAAGCTTTTCCTTGATCCAAGATTAAGCTATGCTTGAGGCCAAATTAATGGCTTTTTTCTATGCTTTTAGTTTATGCATATTGATGATTCAATCCATTATGGATTGATGATCCAATTAGAGACCATTCTAATTATCTCCTTAATGATAAACTTTATCCCTTAGAAAAAATTGAGATTTATCAGTCATAGTAGCGGAGCTATGGCAAAATTTTTATAGAAATTACACATAAAATAATTTCATTCAAAGCATAAAAAGAGGACTTTCTACCATATTCTAGGAGCTATCATCCTAGATTAATTAAAAGAATTTTATTATGCATGGAGATGTGGATGTTTGCATGTAGATGTAGATGTATGGATGTGAGTGTGAATGTGGAGGTGGATGTATGCATGGAGATGTGGATGTATGCATGTAGAAGTAGATGTATAGATGAGGATGTAAATGGAGATGTGGATGGATGCATGTAGATGTAGATGTATAGATGTAGATGTGAATGTATAGATGTAGATGTGAATGTATAGATGAAGATGTAGATGTATAGATGTAGATGTGAATGGAGATGTGGATGTATGCATGTAGATGTAGATGTATAGATGTGGATGTGAATGTGGAGGTGGATGTATGCATGGAGATGTGGATGTATACATGTAGAAGTAGATGTATAGATGAGGATGTAAGTGGAGATGTGGATGGATGCATGTAGATGTAGATGTATAGATGTAGATGTGAATGGAGATGTGGATGTATGCATGTGGATGTAGATGTATAGATGTGGATGTGGATGTGGAGGTGGATGTATGCATGTAGATGTAGATGTGGATGCGGATGTGGAGGTGGATGTATGCACGTAGATGTAGATGTATAGATGTGGATGTGAATGTGGAGGTGGATGTATGCATGTAGATGTAGATGTATGGAGGTGAATGTGAATGTGGATGTGGATGTATGCATAGAGATGTGGATGTATGCATGTAGATGTGAATGTACACATATAGATGTGGATGTATGGATGTGAATGTGCATGTAGATGTGGATGTATGGATGTGGATGCATGAATGTGCATGTAGATGTGGATGTGAAAATAGATGTATGGATGTAGATGTGGATGTATGGAAGTGAATGTGGATGTGGATGTGGATATATGTATGGATGTGAATATATGATATGTGATGTGAAGAAATCTGAAGTGATGAGATGGAAAATGATGTGATGGGATGAGTATACATATAAATGGAATATGGGATAAGTAATGTGGATTGATGAGGGATAATGTAGAAAAATGAAAGTTAAAATAGAAACTGTATTGTAAACTGTATTGTAAACTGTTTGTAAATGCTGTTTGTAAATGACTGTTTTATGTCAAGAATGCTGGGGGAGCATTTTGACCATCTTGTGATTAAGGTCGTGGAGACCTAACTGATAAAGTTGCAACTGCTGACGGAGAGTCAATGAAGGACGTCTCGCGTAGCAAGGTCGGCCGAGGTCTTGACCAGCCTCGGTGCGATTAAAATGGTGAGCTTCCGGTGAAAAAAATCTGTTTATCAAACATATGTCATAAATCTCCAATAAGATCAACTGAGGAGCCAATTATGTCTAAAATTTATCAAGACAGACAAAAGGTTGTAATTGTGTGATATAATTCATACAAATTGTTATTCAAATTGAAATTCGTAAATTAGTAATTAGGACTTCAATTAGAAAAACCGCAATTATATAGAATCCCTGACTTGCTTGAGGCCTAGACATGATGGTATTTACCTTATAATTCCAAGGGCCGTGACTATCGTATATACCGAGAGTATAACTACAGCTCTTTACTGACAGTATATACGAGTAAATCTAAGACTTGAAATTATAAGTGTTAATACTATCCAGATGACGATTTTGCATGTGATTGATATGATTTTTAATTCTGTTTGAGAATTGATGAATTGATTTGGACTCTGATTGAAAAATGATGATTTTTAAAAATTAGTTGAAATATAATGAAACCACAATGAGGGGGAATGGGACGAGTCCCTGTGATGATATTCATAACTAGAATGATGATAATGAATTCAGCAAATCACTATGAGATTAGTGGGTTGTGCTGTCAGATTGCTACTATTAATACTTGACCGGTAGATCAAGTTAAGGGATGTCAAATTGAGAACTTGCTTGACTGAAATTTTCGTGGAGGAATGTTCCGAAGGAAACTTTTCAGTCTAATGGACCATTATCATGTTAAAGATATGAATGATATGATCTGAATGAATTGTTATTTAATGATGAGTTCTATATAAGGGATATTTATCCCAGTGTTCTGTTGGGTTGACCAGAATATAAGGAACCCCAGAATAAAATTGGATCTTAAGAAAAATAGCTGTCCTCTACCTTGCGAGATGGGGACATCTCGCACTTTTTAAGTGGGGTAGAATGTAAGATTCCTCCCCAGCCTTCGAGGTATACAGGAGTAAGAATCTCCCTTTCTGATCTTATAATTATTCCCTCTCTAAAATAAAAGAAAGTTTCTGTTTAAAAAAGGAAGACCCTTTCCCTAGAATACTTCTCAGGAGTCCCACATGTTTTAAGGATTTAGAACAATGAGTTCAGAAGTGAGAATCGATGTTTTGGATACCAAGGTTTTGGTTTTCATTCGAGTACGGCCCAAAAGAAGTTCTTTATCTCTTAGGGAGTATAAGAAGTTATCCCCCAGATATTGTGACCCTTATATCTGAATTCAATGAAAGTAGGTGACTTAGCCTACAAGCTTCTTTTATCTCCTCATCTCAAAATTCTTAATGCCTTCTATAGAAAAATGTGTCAAACACAAATCATGGAATGACGGTAAAACTTTAGTGGCAAGTTACCGTTGGCTTCTAGGTTACGCTAGCTCCTTCCTTTATATAAGTCGTAACTTTACTTGTCGCTCACAGTAATCTTACTCCCATCGATCTCCTTTCTTTCTTAATCTCCTTCATGGCTTGGCAACAAGAACTAGTTTTATCCATGACGATTTCTCACCTTCAAGACGCAAGAGAGTCTGTGAAGAAAGACTTTATAGAACAGTATGAGCGCTCACTTTTTCCTCACCTAGGAACTTCTGTAGCTCAGACCAAATGGCGGACCTATCAAAACATAACTAGGGTAACACCCTGGGGACAGCAGTACTTTCGTAACAATGTCCGCTTGGCCATGGTTATTGAAGCTTTGGGTTTGGGTCCCCGATACTACTGCGTCATGAGATCAAGGCATCTTGGGTTTTCTGAGCGGGTCTTCTTATTGGCGTATTTTCTTCCTCATGAGAAGATATGCCTTTACCCCGTTTTTGGCTTGCCTCTCAGAGGTCCTTTTGTTAGATCACCTCATACCACTGAGATAGGTGCGGCAATAACCAGCAGAATCATTCCCATAGATGAGTTACCCTATACTTGTGCAGCTTGTGAGGACTGCTTTTGTGACCATATGATGGACGGGCTTATGGAAGTGTAAAGAGCTCTTCTATCTTTACTGTATAAGTTTCGAGAATGAATAAAGTTTAAATCTTGTTCTTATCTTGCTCTCTTTAAGACTTTTCTTGGTGGTTAATCTTGATTAAAATTTTTCTCTAAGTCTCATATTCGTGCATCTTGCGAAATTATCCCAGTTTGCGAGATGAGGATATCTCGCATTTTTTAAGTGGGGTAGAATGTAAGATTCCTCTCCCAAACCCCTTTTTGATGTCTAGTATCTTCCCCTGTAATCAACCCCTCTTCAGAAATATAAAGACCTTGTTTCTAACTATTTTAGCCTAGAGAGAGAAAATTATTCTAGAGAGAGAATATTCAGATTATGAATATTTTTGGATAGAAAAATAACTCATCTTATTAAAATAAGTTTCCCTGAAACAGAAATTCAAAAAAAGAATTTTCCAATGTGCAATTGGAATTAATTGGAAATAGGTATAAAGAACCTTAGTCTAAGGGTCTAGATTTTCAGAAATCTTTAGACTATGGTCCAATTAAGGTTCCTATGGGCCAATAGCATCAATACATGTGTAGGGAGGAGATAAATCCAATTTGTGAAAAAGAAGATACCCAAAAATGAGTAAATGCTCACATAAGGTGAAGAGTTGAAAATGTACAAGATTTATTAGTAAAAAACTATGAGCAATATTAAAAATATGAGATATTTTGGGTATCCAAAAATGAGTAAATGCTCACATAATATGAAGAGTTGAAAATGTACAAGGTTTATTAGTAAAAAAACACATATGTAAGGAAGGGGAGTTCTTTAAAGGAGGTGCATATTTCACATAAGATGAAGAGTTGAAAATGTACAAGGTTTATTAGTAAAAAAAACACATATGTAAGGAAGGGGAGTTCTTTAAAGGAGGTGCATATTTCACATAGAGATGAAGAGTTGAAAATGTACAAGGTTTATTAATAAAAAAACTATGACACATATGTAAGGAAGGAGAGTTCTTTAAAGGAGGTGCATATTTCACATGCTTGAATGAGTTTTAAACTCATAAAAATTGAGATATTTCATCTCTCCTCTCTCCTCATTCAAGTCTAGTTCCAAAAAGTTAGCTTAACTGACCTAAAAATGGTCAAAAAGTGACCAAACTGACTTGGAAAATTCTAGAATCAGTTTGTTTGGTTAGAAGCTCAAATTTTCCTATAAATAGAAGCCTCCTCTTGTTGAAAAATAGATAGTGTTTATGCATCGTTACTCTACTCCACCTAAGCCAAGAACTATGAATTCATTAATAATTCACTAGTTTTTGGAGCTTCCCTCTTTCTTCAATCCCCATTAGTGACTCCATCAACATACTTAACCAATTGATTGGTTGGGGGCCTCTACCGTGAATAAAGAATCAAGCAAATTATAAGCTCAGTATATTGAATTTTGATCTTTTCTATAATTTCTCAATGATTCTCTCTTCTCAACCCCTCTCAAGCTTGAGAAGCTTAATTGGTATGGTTTTTTAAATGCTATTGAAGTTAATTGGTGAATAGTAGTGAAGAGTTACATAATTTAATAAATGCTATTGAAGTTAATTTCCATTTATGTTTAAATTCTAATGGTTTTTATGTAATTTCTCTCTCTCACTCAAGAAATGATCATACTCATGACCCATTCTCAATCCAAATGAAGCTTTTCATAAAGCTTTTCCTTGATCCAAGATTAAGCTATGCTTGAGGCCAAATTAATGGCTTTTTTCTATGCTTTTAGTTTATGCATATTGATGATTCAATCCATTATGGATTGATGATCCAATTAGAAACCATTCTAATTATCTCCTTAATGATAAACTTTATCCCTTAGAAAAATTTAAGATTTATCAGTCATAGTAGCGGAGCTATGGCAAAATTTTTATAGAAATTACGCATAAAATAATTTCATTCAAAGCATAAAAAGAGGACTTCCTACCATATTCTAGGAGCTATCATCCTAGATTAATTAAAAGAATTTTATTATGCATGGAGATGTGGATGTTTGCATGTAGATGTAGATGTATGGATGTGAGTGTGAATGTGGAGGTGGATGTATGCATGGAGATGTGGATGTATGCATGTAGAAGTAGATGTATAGATGAGGATGTAAATGGAGATGTGGATGGATGCATGTAGATGTAGATGTATAGATGTAGATGTGAATGTATAGATGTAGATGTGAATGTATAGATGAAGATGTGGATGTATGCATGTAGATGTAGATGTATAGATGTGGATGTGAATGTGGAGGTGGATGTATGCATGTAGAAGTAGATGTATAGATGAGGATGTAAGTGGAGATGTGGATGGATGCATGTAGATGTAGATGTATAGATGTAGATGTGAATGGAGATGTGGATGTATGCATGTAGATGTAGATGTATATATGTGGATGTGGATGTGGAGGTGGATGTATGCATGTAGATGTAGATGTGGATGTGGATGTGGAGGTGGATGTATGCATGTAGATGTAGATGTATAGATGTGGATGTGAATGTGGAGGTGGATGTATGCATGTAGATGTAGATGTATGGAGGTGAATGTGAATGTGGATGTGGATGTATGCATAGAGATGTGAATGTATGCATGTAGATGTGAATGTACACATATAGATGTAGATGTATGGATGTGAATGTGCATGTAGATGTGGATGTATGGATGTGGATGCATGAATGTGCATGTAGATGTGGATGTGAAAATAGATGTATGGATGTAGATGTGGATGTATGGAAGTGAATGTGGATGTGGATGTGGATATATGTATGGATGTGAATATATGATATGTGATGTGAAGAAATCTGAAGTGATGAGATGGAAAATGATGTGATGGGATGAGTATACATATAAATGGAATATGGAATAAGTAATGTGGATTGATGAGGGATAATGTGGAAAAATGAAAGTTAAAATAGAAACTGTATTGTAAACTGTTTGTAAATGCTGTTTGTAAATGACTGTTTTATGTCAAGAATGCTGGGGGAGCATTTTGACCATCTTGTGATTAAGGTCGTGGAGACCTAACTGATAAAGTTGCAACTGCTGACGGAGAGTCAATGAAGGACGTCTTGCGTAGCAAGGTCGGCCGAGGTCTTGACCAGCCTCGGTGCGATTAAAATGGTGAGCTTCCAGTACGGTGGATGAGGGGCCAAGGAAGCGGCCTATGAGTGAAGCGCTAGGTCACCTGCGAAGGATCCTAGAGGGTGCTGACTATACGGTGCTCGGGCTCTGGGTCGCCCAGGATACCCACGCGTGCGTCGAGGAAGATATTGGAACAAGAGTAGGAGTTGTTTTCTGAAATCGGGCATGGATCTGGTTGATTGACCTTGCTGGTATTCAATGGATGAGTCCATGGCTCTTTATATGGATCTGTGGGTTGATCTTGCTGATCTTCAACGAGAGTCCATCTTGATAAGAGATTATATTGCCGAGTATTATGGGCTAGGGATTAGGAAACGGCCCCTGTGTGTGGACAGGTGGTGAGCGTCCTAGTTGCCAATGATGCCATAGATACTCTGATGAAGGAATGATGGGAAAATTTAAGAATCAACTGGATAAATTGGAAGATTGTGATCAGTGATACTATGGTTTTATTAAAGGATTGTTTTAAACTGGTTGAATCTGTGAAAAGGCAATTTCATATTGGGTGTGTGAGTGGTGTGACTAGTTTTATTTTGCATGAACATCCGGCTAGGGGGCCTTGGAGCTCTTTTCCTTGGTACCCGGGACAAAACCTAACCAAATTCTTAATTGGATCCCATCACTATAGTGGTTGGGCGGTTGGCTAACCCATGGGATCGGATGGGGTTAGGCTGGACTGATGGATCCGTAAATCGAGACTCAAACTTTTATTTTTACGATAGAAAAAAATAAATCCCGGACAGTAACTATTCTATGGATAGTAACTATTCTATGGATAGGAATCAACGGCTGTGCCTCTTGAATGGGGAAAAAAGCGTTGATCCCAATGATCCAAGTGCAAGTTTCTTCCTTGAACTGACAAGTATCTTATAGATGTAATTGGATCATCTCGATCAGAAATGATCTTGACTATGTTAGAGTAAAAAGTTATCCTGGTGGAATCGCCCGTGCTTTTCGGTAAAGGAAGTTTTTCGGGTTCGGTTTTGGAACAACCGACGGATTAGTCTCTTATCCGGATATCCGTGGGCGAGGCCCCGAGTGTGGGACCCCTGTCCCGCGCGAGAAGCGCTACTTCCGCTGCCAGTACCCCGAATCCATTGCTCGGTGGGAACAGGGATCTTACACAAGGAAGCGGCCTATGAGTGAAGCGCTAGGTCACCTACGAAGGATCCTAGAGGGTGCTGACCATACGGTGCTCGGGCTCTGGGTCGCCGAAGATACCCACACGTGCGTCGTGGAAGATATTGGAACAAAGAGTAAGAGTTGTTTTCTGAAACCGGGCATGGATCTGGTTGATTGACCTTGCTGGTCCTCAACACGGATGAGTCCATGGCTCTTTTATATGGATCTGTTGGTTGATCTTGCTGATCTTCTACGGAGATTCCATTTTGGTTATGTGAATATATTGCCGGTTACTATGAGCTAGGAACTATTGAAAAGGCCCCTGAGTGAACAGGTGGTGAGCAATCTGGTTGCCAATGATGCCATAAGTACACCGATGAATGAATGATTGGAAATAAGGATTCAACCAGAGATTTTGAGGATTGTCATCAGTGACATAATGGTTTCGTTAAAGGATTGTTTTAAAGTTAGCTGATGCTGAGAAAAAGGCAATTTCATATTGGGTGTGTAAGTGGTGTGACTAATTTTATGTTTGCATGAACTTCTGGGCTAGGGGGCCTGGGAACTCTTTTCCCTGGTACCCGGGACAAAACCTAACCAAATTCCTAATTGGATCCCATCACTACAGTGGTTGGGAGGTTGGCTAACCCATGGGACTGGATGGGGTTAGGCTGGACTGATGGATCCGTAAACCGAGACTCAAATTTTGTTATTACGATAGATAAAGTAAATCCCAGATAGTAATAGTTCTATGGATAGGAATCAACATCTGTGCCTCTTGATGGGGAAAAAAGCGTTGATCCCAATGATCCAAGTGCAAGTTTCTTCCTTGATCTGACCGAGTATCTTTATAGGTGCAGTCAGATCAGCTTGATCAGTAATGGTTTTGACCACGTTAGAGTAAAGAGTTATCCTGGTGGAATCGCCCGTGCTTTCCGGGTAAAGGAAGTTTTTCCGGTTTCGATTTTGGATAAACCGACGGATTAGTCTCTTGTCCAGATATCCGTGGGCGAGGCCCCGAGTGTGGGACCCCTGCCCCGTGCATGATGTGCTACTTCCGCTGCTAGCACCATGAATCCGTTGCGCGGTGGGGACAGGGATCTTACAGTTGGTATCAGAGCAGGGTGAAAACTAATACGGATAAGCAAATTCTTATCATAAATTGATAATAAAAATTCAAAAAAAGCATTTTTCATAATGTATTTTCATTCCGTAAGCCTAGACATGATGGTATTTACATTATAGTTTTGAGTATCATGACTATCCGTATATACGGAAGGTATAATTGCAGCTCTTTACCGGCAGTATATACGAGTAAATCTAAGACTTGAAATTATAATCATTAATGCTATCCAGTTGATGAATTTGAATGTGGTTGATATGATTTTAATTCTGTTTGGGAACTGATGAATTGATTTGGATTCTGATTGAAAAATGATGATCCCTGAAAATGGGTTGAAATGTAATAAGCTGAGCGAAACCACAATGTGGATGATTGGGACGAGTCCCTGTAATGATAAATGACGATAATGATTTCAGCAAATCACTATGAGATTAGTGGATTGTGCTGTCAAATTGCTACTGTTAATACTTGAGACGGTAGATCAAGTTAAGGGATGACAAATTGAGAACTTGCTTAACTAAAATTCCCGTGGAGGAATGTTCAGAAGGAATTTTTTCGGTCTAATGGACCATTATCGTGTTAAAGATATAAATGATATGATCTGAATGAATTGTTATTTAATGATGAGTTCTATATAAGGGATATTTATCCCCATATTCTGTTGGGTTGACCAGAATATAAGGAAGCCCAGAATAAATTGGATCTTAAGCAAAAGAGTTGTCCTCTACTTGCGAGATGAGGACATCTCGCACTTTTTAAGTGGGGTAGAATGTAAGATTCCTCCCCCAGCCTTCGAGGTACACAGGAGTAAGAATCTCTTTTTTTGATCTTATAATTATTCCCTCTCTAAATAAAAGAAAGATTCTGTTTAAAAAGGGAAGACACTTTACCCAGAATACCTTCTCAGGAGCCCACCTGTTTTAAGGTTTCAGAACGATGAGTTCAGAAGTGAGAATCGGTGTTTTGAATGCCAAGGTTTTGGTCATCAGTTAAAAGACTGCCCGACTCCTACCATGAAAAGGGCACAGGGAAGTCTAGAACCCAAATTCAGAGACCAATTCCTTCATACCAATCTAATCAGGGTCCGTCTCGGACAAGATTGCTTAAACTAGGTCCGACCCATTGATTAGGGTCGAGATGACCAGTCAAATGCTTGGCGTCATAGAGCAACAGATGCAGGCAATTCATAAAGATATAAAAGCTGCCCAGGATCGACAAAAACAGTATACAGATAAGAAGAGGACAGTCAAAGAATTCAGAGAAGCAGATATGGTCTTCATTGAGTACCGACCAAAAGAAGTTCTTTATCTCTTGGGGAGTATAAGTAGTTATCCCCCAGATATTGTGGACCAAAGAAAGTAGGTGACTTAGCCTACGAACTTCTTTTATCTCCTCATCTCAAAATTCTTAATACCTTCTATAGAAAATTGTGCTAAAACCAAATCATGGAAAGACAGTAAAACTTCAGTAGCAAGATACCGTTGACTTCTAAGTTACGCTAGCTCCTTCCTTTATATAAGTCGTAGCTTTTACTTGCCGCTCGCAGTAATCTTACTTCCATCGATCTCCTTTCTTTCTTAATCTCCTTCATGGCTTGGCAGCAGGAATTGGTTTTATCCATGATGATTTCTCACCTTCAAGACGCAAGCGAGTCTGTGAAGAAGGATTTTATAGAACTGTATGAGCGCTCACTTTTCCCTCACTTGGGAACTTTAGTAGCTCAGACCAAATGGCGGACCTATCAAGACATAACTAGGGTAACACCGTGGGGTCAACAGCACTTTCGTAACAATGTCCGGTTGGCTATGGTTATTGAAGCTTTGGGTTTGGGTCCCCGATACTATTGCATGATGAGATCAAGGCATGTTGGGTTTTCTGAGCGGGTCTTCTTACTGGCGTGTTTTCTTCCTCATCAGAAGATATGCCTGTCAGGCAAAATTCTGTAAAGGTGTTTTGAGTCCGTGTATATATGGGATCCATGGTGTGCAATAAAACTTTGCCCTGAATGCCCTGGCAAATGTACAGAGACTGAATGGCTTTGGAGTGAGTTAGTACATGCATTTTTCTTTGAAGCAGTTGTTTGAGACTTGAAGCTTTTATTGTATGAGCCTTCCATTTGTCCAGAGGGTGTCTTGGATGTGTGCAAACAAGAGGTGGAAGAGTATGAGGATGTCAATGATAGGGTTTTGATGAGCCTCTAGTGGAAATGGATGTACATATGCTGGTTTATGTGGAGAGAGCCCAATCTAGACTGTAAATATTGAAATCTACAAGGGACGCCAGCTAAATATAATTTGCTCTTTGTGCTTGAGTTTGGATGTACTGTGCAGATTTGGAATGGCCGTATGTCTCCACATCGCAGGGGGTCTGGGCATGATAGCCATGGTGATGAGACATAGTATGTGTGTAGATTTCGGTGTTAAAAAATTCTTGATGAAGGCCTTGATAGGCATTGAAGTATGGCATGGGAACCACCTTTAAAAAAGTATATATATATATATTATATATATAAAACACCACTAAGTGGCAAGTAACAAAGGAGACAGCTGGCGCTTCCTTTGGCTGCCAGCTTGTCCGCCAACGTGGCCTCTAGAAGGTTGGCGAGGAGGTGTGAAGGATCGACGAGCCGCCTTGTGAAAAAACAGCCTGGCTGGGGGGATTCTGGAGACCACGGTGTGGAAAAACGAGAGAGGGTTGCCGTTTGGACAGAGAGGACTTTGAGAGCAGAGCTAACGGCTGGAGGTTTCGTTTTTTTGGTGTGCGTGAAAGGCTGACGCGCTGGTGAGGAGCCGGAGGGCTTCTGCTGGGAGGAGACGCTTGCTGAGGCACTGCAGCAGAGACAGTGCGAAGAGAGAGCCGTCTGGTGCTCGAAGGCCTTGGTGATATAGCGGGAGCTGCTTGTGTGAGGAGAAGGGGCCGGCGTCAACTTGTTGGCTGCCTCGTTGAAGGAAGGCAACTGGCGGGTAAGCTGCAGCGCTAGGGAGCCGTCTCAAGGAGTTGCCACGTGGGCAAAGCATGGAGAGCGAAGAGAATAAGGGTGGTCGCCTTGTGCAAAAACACTCTTAGGTGAGGGCAGCTGGTAGCGCAGATGAGACTGGCGGTTGCAGAGAAGCTGGACGACACCAAAACCTGGAGCAGGCAGTGACTGGAGCAGAGAGAGAGAGTGTGAAAAAGGGTGCAGAGCAGAAGTTGACGGGGCTCGTGTGATATAGCCACTTCGTGCGAGAGTATATGGGATTGCCTTGCTAAGGCTGCAGACCGGAGAGGTGTGTGAGGCGAGAAGAAGACTTAGGCGCAGCTATATAAGGCTCGGTGGTGTTAGTCTTTTTGTAGAGGTTGGCTACAGAGTGAAGGGAGCTGTGGTGGCATCAGTGAAAACTGGGTAA
Source organism: Cibotium barometz (assembly GCF_041138505.1). NCBI lineage: Eukaryota > Viridiplantae > Streptophyta > Polypodiopsida > Cyatheales > Cibotiaceae > Cibotium > Cibotium barometz. The sequence goes on from NC_141055.1 coordinate 58,428,546, forward strand.
CTGACAACTAGCTGGAAGGAGCCACCTTGAGGGTGTTGCTGCAGCTCGTGGCCAGTAGCATGCACGCAATACAGGTGTGGAGTCGCCTTTGTGTGATGGATGACCCCTTGTAAATGGACAAATAGGGTTTGTGTTGATGATATGTGAGTGGCTTAGCCTTGCTGACAAATAAAAGGCCTTGATAATGAGATATGTGAGCCGTTGAAGCTGTCTTTTCCTTGGTCTCTGTGTGGTATTTTGAGAGATTTCTGTTTCCAGCATCGTGCTGGTGGTGCCCCTTGTGTTTGTTATGTCTTCCAAGGCTGCTGGGTAGGTAGCTATAGAGGCATTTCTTCTTTTCCCAGCCTCTCGACAGTTTTTTGGTGCCCCCACTGAGGATAGCTCTGGTATTACCTTCAGTTTACAAGGGTGTATGCCCTAGGAGTTGAGGGTTTCAGGGAAGGTGTTTTTCTTAGGATTTGAGGTGAAGTTTGGGGGTTAAAATGATGTCTTATCCAGAGTTTTATGGTAGTCCTAATGAAGATGTGGCAGATTTCCTTGAAAGAATGGAGGTTGCGTGCATAAGCAACCACATCAAAATGAGTCAGGTTGTACAGGTGTTGCGGCGGCTACTGAGCATCTGCTTGAAAGGGGATGCAAGGACCTGGTACAAAGCTTATGAGGAGTCATTGAGGGTTGCTATTCCACGTATCGATATAATGGAAAATGGATTAAAGATAGCACTTAGCAACAGGTTCAAGAAGGTAGAAGACCCCGACAAGGTTTGGCATGAGGTGCAAGCTCTGATACAGGGTGAGTTTGAATCAATTGATGATTATGTGAAGAAATTCTCTTTGCTTTGGGAGACTTTATGCAGGGCTTTAGGGGGAAGACCAGGTACCTCCTGACATGATGAAGAAAAACAAGTTTGTAGCCGGGCTTAAGAGGAGTATTCGCTAGAAGGTGGAATTAAAGAAGCCCAGGTCTTATGAGGATGCGGTGGAAATTGCCAAATCAAAGGATTGGAAGTTGCAACGGATGAATCAGCTGGGGATGATTCCAATTGTAGCACAGCCGAAGATTCGTAGAGTGGAGGCTACACCCATGAATGCAGTGATTGAGAGGATGAAGCCCACTGAAGCCCAGGCTATGCAGATGGCACCACAAGTTAGTCAAGGAGTACCTATGGTTCCACTAGGTTCTGATGAGGGATTGTGACAGGATATGAAACAGATGGTTGATCTTATGAAGAATTTGAGCTTAAATTTAATGGGAAGTACAGGTGGTGGATGTGGTAGAGGTAGAGGCAATAATCAAGAAGGGGGAGATGGACAAGCAGGGTATGGACGTGGTCACGGTAGGGGCCATCGTTTCATCTCTACATGCTGGAATTGTGGTGAGCTGGGTCATCTAAGTACAGATTGTGATAAGCCTCAGCGAATGGGTGGTGATATGTACCCACTACCTTCACAGTTACCTGACAGGTCAAATGACTATGGTATTGATATCAGGGATCAAGCAGGCCCCAGTGGAATCACAGCAGAGGAGAAGGGGAAAGCAAAGGTGGTGAATGTTGTTACTCTGGAGAATGTTCAGGCAAAAGAAGAAGGGGATGTGATGCCCGTTGGCAAACGCACAACGGATGAAAGAGAAGGAAAAGGGGTGGCTGGACCTAGCCGTAAGAAGGGGAAGCAACAGGAAGGAGAAGATGTGAAAGCCAAAAGGAAACGGAAGCTTCGTAGAAGGTTCCAGGTGTCAGACTTTCCACTGGGGGATGGGCAAACCAGCTATGACTTGAAATCTGATATGGTGAATAGGAAGGCCAACATCACCTTTGGGCAGTTGGTGGAGATGGTGCCAAAATTGAGAAGGCAATGGAAGGGACTTGTGAATCCAATGGAAAAGGAGTCAGAGAAGAGGTCAGTCAAAGTACTATCTTTAGAAGAGCTTCCAGATATTTGCCCTATTGTGGAGGTGTGGAGTAAAGGTAGGAACCTTGGTCAGGCCTATATAGATGGAGGAGCTCAAATCTGTGTGATTACCCAATCATGTGTGGAGTAGTCAGGCTTGAGGGTGTCTGTGATTTTTGGTTTTCGAATCAGGATGGCTAATCATCAAAAGGTAAAATGTCTTGGTATGGTAAAGGAATTGGAAATTGAAGCTTTTAATGTCAAAGCTACTGTAGATTTTCATGTGATGCCTGCGGGTCTTGGTGCTTTTCCAATTATTCTTGGACGACCCTGGTTGCGGGTGGTGGGTGCAGTACAAGACTGGCGGTATGGGACCATTTCTTTGCATAATAAGTGGGGTAATAAAAAATCTTTTGAGATGCATAGTAGGAGATCTTTGAATGATGTGCGGGAGAGGCCACAGGATTCGAGTGAAGAGGAAACTACCACCAGTACTCCTGAGTCGGAGATGGATTCATCGACTACTGCTTCTAGTGAAGAAGAGGCAGATGTGGCTTTCCTAATATCAGAGCAACAAGGTAATGAAGATAAAGAAGTGCATGAAGTGGGTGCTAAGGGAGAAGATACTTTGGGGTCATATGAAGTGATCGAGGAATTACTGCAGCCAAAGATAGAAGTGAAGAAGAAGCAGGAGCTGATTGAAGGAATGCTGAGTCCGGATCTCTCGAGTGGAGAAAAGGTCAGGTATGTTAATATGCTGTCTCATTTTCCAGAATTGTTCATCACCTCTTATAAGGAGATTCGAGGATTTAAAGGGCCAGATTTGAGGATTGAATTGAAAGAAGGTGTAAGAACAGTTAGGCAGAAGCTTCGCAGGATGGGACGAGAACAAATGCAGGCCCTGAGAGAGGAAGTTGATAAGTTGTTAAGTGCAGATTTCATTACACAAGTGGAGACAACTGAGTGGGTAAGTCCTACAGTAGTGAGTCCAAAGAAGGATGGCAGGTGGCGTATATGTGTGGATTTCAAGCCCTTGAATGCTGCTACAAAAAAGGATCCTTACTCCCTACCTTTTTTGGATGAGATTTTGGATACTGTAGCTGGATATGAAAGGTACAGTGTTTGTGATGGGTTTTCAGGTTATTTTCAGTTAAAGATTGCAGAAGAAGATCAGCGCAAGACGACTTTCATTACACCTTGGGGGTGTTTCTGCTACTACAAAGTTCTTCCTTTTGGATTGACGAATGGGCCAGCTTACCATCAGAAAAGGGAAAATTGGGTATTATCTCCTTTTTTGAACAAGTTTGTCAAGGATTTTATTGATGATTTTTGTATATACAGCTCCAGGCAAGAGCATTGTGATAGGTTGGCTACAGTTTTTTAGCGTTATGATGAGTGTGGTGGTCAATTAAATCCAAAAAAGTGTTTTTTGGCTCAACCGAGGGTGAAGCTCTTGGGCCATGTTATTTGAGAGAATGGTATTGATCCAGATCCTGATAAAGTCAAGTCTCTTCTTCTTCTTCCTACACCAAAGAATACAAGGCAGCTGACTACTTTTGTGCAAAAGGTGAAGTATATGGCTGGATTTATCTCTCTATCTTCACAGTTGTTATATCCTTTGTAGCAAGCAGCAAAGCATGATCCTTTACATTGGTCATAGGAGTGTGAGGTAGTTTTTCAGAAAGTAAAAGAGGTGTTGGGTTCTATTCCTACAATGCAGGCGCCTAACTGGGAACAGGTATTTTATGTCAACCCTTCAGTAGGGTGAAGATGCTATTGGAGCTATGTTGTTAGAGAAAGGGAAAGAATCACATTATATGCAACCAGTCTACTGTGCTAGCAGGGTAAAACTTGCTAGAGAAAGGTTGTTATCAGAAGTGGAACTTGTTATGGTTAGTGTGCTGTATGCATGTAGGCGGTTCCGCCATTACTTGCTGCCTCGCCCCTTTGTGTTTTTGGCGAGCTACACTTTTTTGCCTCAGTTGATAAATGGCACAAATTTTTCTCTCTCTAGGCCAAAATAGGGTAAAACGGGATCTTTCTTTTATTTCAGAGAGGAGAATAATTATAAGATCAGAAGGGGAGGTTCTTACACCTGCACACCTCAAAAGCCGCAGGGAGGAATTTTACATCCTACCCCACTTAATAAACACGAGATGTCCTCATCTCGCAACATTAGAGGACAATTCATTTCCTTAAGATCCAACTGATTCTGGGGTTCCTTATAGTCTGGAGGAGTACCCAATAGAATCCTGGGATAAAGATCCCTTATATAAAACTCATCATTAGATAACAACTCACTCAAATCATAACATTCAAACCCTTATCACAATAATGGTCCATTAGACCGAAATTTCTATTTGAACAGTCTTTCATGGAAATTTTTAATTTTACAGATTATTAATTTGACACCCCTTAACTTGATCCACTAGGTTAAGTGTTAACAACAGCAATGTGCCAGCACAATCCACTAATCTCATAGTGATTTGCTGAAGTCATTAACGTCATTCCAGCTACTACGAACATCATCACAGGGACTCGTCCCATTCATCCTCATTGTGGTTTTGCTCAGTTTAATACATTTCAATCAAAATTCAAGAATCATTATTTTTAAATCAGAATTCAATTCAACTCATCAGTTCTCAACCAGAATTTTAAAATCATATCAACCACATTCGAATTCATCATCAGGACAGCATTTTAGCTTATAATTTCAAGATCTTAGATTTACTCGTATATATTGCCAGTAAAGAGTTGCAGTTATACCCTCGGTATATACGGGTAGTCACGATCCTTGGAACTATAATGTAAATACCATCAAGTCAAGGATTCCATACAATTGTGGTACTTCCATCTGGAGACCCAATTACCAATTTACGAATTTCAGTTTGAATATCAATTTGTATGAATTTTATCACACAATTATAACCCTTTCCTGCTTCTTCATAAATTTTTGACATTTTTGGCTTCTCGGTTGAAACTCACTAGCCAATTTGCTCTAATACTAGCTGTAAGATCCTTGATCCCACTGCGCAACGAATTTGGGGGTGCTAGGTGGAAGTAGCACTTCTTGCACGAGGCAAGGTCCCACACTCGGGGCCTCGCCTACGGATATCGAGACAAGAGACTAATCCATCGTTTCTTCCAAAACCAAACTCGGAAAAACTTCTCTTGCCCGAAAAGCACGGGCGATTCCTCGAGGATAACTTTTCTCTAACGTAGTCAAAAGCAAACTAACTGAACTGATCTGACCGAACTCATAAGTCCCATAGTTAGATCAGGGAAAAGATTGTACTTGGATCATAGAGACCAATGCTTTTTTCCTCATTGAGAGGCACAGCCGTTGATTCATCTCCATAGAACAATTTTTATCCAGGATTTACCTCATCTATCGTACTATACAGAAACTGAGTCTCGATTTACAGATCCATTAGTTCAGCCTCTAACCCCATCGAGTCCCATGGGTTAGCCAACCGCCCTACCACTGTAGTGATGGGATCCAATTAGGAATTTGGTTAGGTTTTGTCCCGGGTGCCAGGGAAATAAGTTCCCAGGCCTCCTAGCCGAATATTCATGCAAACATAAAACTAGTCACACCACTTACACACCCAATATAAACTTGCCTTTTTCACAGATTCAACAATCTTTAAAACCATCATTTAATGAAACCATAGTGTTACTGATCATAATCAGGACTGTAATTATCCAGTTGAATCCTGATTTCCAATTCATTCTTCATCGGTGTACCTATGGCATCATTGGCAACCAGAACGCTCACCACCTATTCACTGGGGTCTTTTCAATAGTTCCTAGCTCATAGTACCCAACAATATAATCACATAAAAATATCTAGATGGAATCTCCGTTGAAGATCAGCAAGATCAACCTACAGATCCATATAAAAGAGCCATGGACTCATCCATTGAGGACCAGCAAGGTCAATCAACCAGATCCATGCCCGAATTCAGAAAACAACTCTTACTCCTTGTTCCAATATCTTCCCGAACGTACTTGTGGGTATCTTCGGCGACCCAAAGCCCGAGCACCATATGGTCAGCACCCTCTAGGATCCTTCGCAGGTCACCTAGCGCTTTACTCATAGGCGCTTCCTTGGTCCCTCATCCACTGTACCGGAAGCTAACCATTTAAACAAACCGAGGCTGGTCAAGACCTCGGCCAACCTTGCTACACGAGACGTCCTCCATTGACTCTCCGTTAGCAGTTGCAACTTTAACAGATAGGTCTCCCCACGACCTCAATCACAAGACGGTCAAAATGCTTTCCTAGCATTCTTAACATAAAACAGTCATTTAAAAACAGATTTCACATACAAATACAGTTCCAACAATATTTTTATCTTTTCTCATTACTCCGCATCCTTTCACATTAGCCCCCATATTTTCTCATCTTACCACAATTTTATTTTCTTCATCGATCCCTATCACATCACATCATTCCCACATCAAATCACATCCAATCGCATCATCCACACATCAATCCACATCATCCATATATCCATCGACATCAATCCACATCAATCCACATCATCCATACATCCATCCACATCAATCCACATTATCCACATATCGATCCACATCTTCCATACATCCATCCACATCAATCCACATTGTCCATACATCCATCCACATCAATCCACATTATCCACACATCCATTCATATCATCCACATCACCCATACATCCATCCACATCAATCCACATTACCCACACATCAATCCACATTCATTTCATAAGTCTTCCCATTCTCATCTAATCACATCTTTTTCTATCTCATCACTTACTTCCTCATTTATCCTCATCGGGTCTCATCCACTTGCATCTAACCATACATCTCATCACTTCACCACTTATCCTTCATTCACATCATGATTTGTATCACATCACATCCATTCACATCCCTTATCACTCATTCACATCCCGATTCACGTACTAACACATTCATTCACATCCTATATCATTCATTCACATCCTATATCATTCATTCACATCCCGATTCACATGCTAACACATTCATTCACATCCTATATCATTCATTCACATCCCGATTCACATGTTTACATCTTGATTCACATGCTATCACATTCATTCACATCCCTTATCATTCCTTCACATCCCTTATTATTCCTTCACATCCCGATTCACATGTTTACATCCTGATTCACATGCTATCACATTCATTCACATCCCTTATCATTCATTCACATCCCTTATCATTCATATCTATCTAATTTACATCACATCCCATCGCCTCAATTCTCGTTCATATCCATCACATTTACATCCACATGTATTCTCTCACATACATCCACATCTATACTTATCACATACACATCCTTTCACATACATCCACATCCATACTTATCACATACATATCCACATCTATCCTTTCACATGCATCCACATCCATACTTATCACATACATATCCACATCTATCCTTTCACATGCATCCACATCCATTCTTTCACATACATCCACTTCTACTCTTCACATACATCCACTTCTATTCTTCACATCCATCCTTTCACATACACACATCCACATCCATTCTTTCACATACATCCACTTCTATTCTTCACATACATCCACATCCATCCATCCATTCATTCATATTTATATGATTCACATCACATCTATCCATCCATTCATTCACATTTATCTGATTCACATCACATCTATCCATCTTTTCATTCACATTTATCTGATTCACATCACATTAGTGGGAATAACACTTTTATAAAAATCCCTTTATACACTTATTTATGCATAAATTCAATTTTAAGAAAAATAACACTTTCAAAATAAAATAAAATAAATTCCTTTATGCATCTTTCTATGCATAAAATCAAAATTGATGAGAATAACTCTTTTGAAATAAAAATAAATTCTTTATGCATCTTTCTATGCATAAAATGAAAATTGATCTTTTGAAATAAAAATAAATTCTTTATGCATCTTTCTATGCATAAAATCAAAATTGATGAGAATAACTATTTTGAAAAAAAAATTCTTTATGCATCTTTCTATGCATAAAATCAAAATTGATGAGAATAACTATTTTGAAATAAAAATAAATTCTTTATGCATCTTTTTATTCATAAGATCAAAATTGATGAAAGTAACGCTTTTTTAATTAAAAAAAATCATTATGCATCTTTCTATGCATAGAATTTAATTTTAATAGAAATAACACTTTCATAATAAAAAATATTTCTACTATGCATTTTTCTATGCATAGAATGAAAATAACACTTTTAGAATACACAAACGATAGGGATTACTCTTTTTGAATAACAAAAGATAAAACTTATTTCACAAAATTTAAGAAAATTTTGCCATAACCTCCTTTGTATGGTTGACCATTTTTTAATTTTTCCTAATCTTAAGTTACTTAAACATTATCCCCAAATGGTTTAAAGCAGTCTAAACTAATCAAATTCCACTTTTAAAAGAGAAATAATATGAAAAGTTTAATTCAACAATTAGATTACGTATCTAGGATAAAGAAAGGATGAATTTAAGAAGAAGAGAGGGAGAAAGCCTTTCCAGCAAGGCATAGAAGTCAATATTAGGTAATTTGGAAAAATCTCACATTTTGGGAATCAATTACTCCATATAGTTTTGGACATATCTTAGACATACTAACTCCAAATTTGTCGAAGATCATAGATTTAGATTCTACTCTTCAAGATCTTTCCGATGATATGTCACATGAGGGGGTTTTGACAAACTTTTGGACAAGTTCACCATGCTCCCATTTTTCAAATGGGAATGGGATTTTTTCCAAATTATCTAATATGGTGTTATAGCATCATTTTACATTTTAAAACAAAACAAAATTTAGAAAACCATTGAAAGGAATAAGAAAAAGTAGGATTTCTAACTTACATCAATTTCTGGGAGCTTTCCTTTGGCTTGATGGTTTGAGGGATCTACTCTTGTTTACAACAAGAGTGGCCACCAATTCTTTAGAAGAGGGAATGGTCAAAAACTAATGAATTATTAATAAATTCACAGTTTTTGACTTTGGGGAGAAGTAGAGTAACAGTGCATAAAACACTATTATCCATTTACAAAGGAGGAGGCTTCATTTATAGGAAAAAGTGAGCCTCTAACCAAGCAAACTGATTCTAGAATTTTTTAGATCAGTTTGGTCAATTTTTGACCATTTTTATGTCAGTTTAGTTTACTTTTTGGATCTAGTTGAAGCAGGAGAGAGGAGAGATAAAAATATCTCATTATTTGTGAGTTTTAAACCAACCACAAATGGGTGCCTCCTTCATGAGGGGAATTCCCCCACACTGAGGTGTCAAAAATGCATCATTTCTCTAAATATCTCTTCTTTTTTAACTAATATCCTTGTCCTTAGTCAACTCTTCATCTTATGTGAGTATTTACTCATTTTTGGGGGATTTTCTTTATTTCTTCAATTTATCTCCTCCCTACATTTGGATTAATCTAATTGGCCCTTCAGAACCTTACTCTAAATTTTTTCAAAAATCTGGACCCTTAGGATAAGGCCTTTTGAACAAATTATAATTATTTCTAATGCACCTTCTGAAAATCTTTTGAACTTCTGTTTCGAGGGAATTTATTTTAATAAGAAGACATATTTTTCTATCTAAAAATTGAATAATCTCTCTCTAGAACATTTTCTCTCTCTAGGTCAAAATAAGGTAAAAGAGGATCTTTCTTTTATTTCAGAGAGGGGAATAATTATAAGATCAGAAGGGGAGGTTCTTACACCTGCACACCTCAAAAGCCGGAGGGAGGAATCTTACAAAGAGACAAATGCAAGCATACCTCCATTCTCTCCTTTTTTATACCCTTCTTGCATGGCATTAAATATGATATGTGGGATAAAGAGGAGGCTATGTGCCAGCATGTGGTGAGCCGTGGAAGGTTAAGAAGAAGAAGAGAGAGAAGAAAGAAGGAGGAGAGAGAAGAAGAAGAAGGAGGAGGAGGAGGAGGAGAGAGAGAAGAGGAGGAGGAGAGAGAGAAGGAAAAGAAGAAGAAGAAGAAGAAGATAGAGAAGAAAAAGAAGAAGAAGAAGATAGAGAAGATGGAAAAGGAGAAGAAGAAGAAGAAAAAGAAGAAGATAGAGAAGATGGAAAAGGAGAAGAAGAAGAAGAAAAAGAAGAAGATAGAGAAGATGGAAAAGAAGAAGAAGAAGAAGATAGAGAAGATGGAAAAGGAGAAGAAGAAGAAGAAAAAGGAGAAGAAGAGGAAAAGAGGGAGAAGAAGAAGAGACGGATTAAGTTTATAATTATTGATAATTAAAAAAAAGTCATAAAAGTGTCAATTCTCACAAGGTTATCACTTGGTTTTTTCCCCCAAATTACTATAAATCTTTGTTAAAGAAAGTGTAAAATTTGAAAGATTTATACCCCTTTATTTTGATTCCAACAAATAGATAAAACTTTGGCCTTTTTGAAGCTTTTACACTTTAGTCTTAAAAGCTGAAATTCAATTTTAGAGAAGAGAAAGCGGAGTAACACTTGAGTTTTCTCTTTGGTATGAATTGTAAAATAGCTTTCAACTTAGTATTCTTCATTACATCCCTAACAAGTGATGAAAATGCTCTAATATTCTAGGATTCTAGAACTATTATAACATCGATCACCCTAAGAGAAGGTAGGCATATCTGTTCAAGAATAAAGGAAATATAAAAGTGGAAAATTGTGGGTAATGACTATGGCCAATTGGAAAATTGTTAAAAAAATAATGATAGAACTCGAGAGATGTCTTTTCCCCATTTCACCCTTTTTTTTATATAATGAACATTAAAATCATAGAAGTATAAACAAAAACATTGTGTCTAGGGTTTGATCTTATCTCCTAACCTAGCTAAAGAGTTGGAATGCCTTGAAGACTAGTGAGAATAGAGGTTTGATCTTATCTCCTCAAGACCTAGCTAAAGAGTTGGAATGCCTTGAAGACTAGTGAGAATAGAGGTTGCACAAGATATATGGAAGTCCTAAACATAGAAAAAACAACATAAACATAGAAGCATGCAGCTTAGGCATAAACATAGAAGCATGTAGCTTAGGCATAAACATAGAAAAAATAGCATTAAAAAATTAAATAAAAAATCATAACATATTGACAAAAATATTATATTATCTAAAATTACCAAATGTCGAGTTACAATGTGGGAGAGAGGAATATCGCCACTACTGATCACTATCTTCGAATCCTCTCGCATCTTACACATTTTTATTGTTGTCCGGGCCCCTTTTCTACTTCATCCTCAACCCTCACATTTTTATTATTTTAAGGTTGGATATTTCCATTGCTTTATGGTTGCACTTGGCGCGATGGTTAACATTGTCGTTATTTTGAGGTTAGATATTTCCATTACTTTATGCTTACAGTACTTGGCCATCGCTAACATGATCCTAAAACACAACAAAACTAGCATAAGTGAAACACAATTTAGAAAAACAAAGAGTTTATAGGTTTAGGACTTACTTGCCATGCTGGCCAAGTAGGCCGGCCTCCGTAAATAGTAATCTATCCTTCTTCATTGTACCCTTTTAGAGAGATCTATCCTTCATTGTACCCTTTTAGAGAGATCTTCCAAACCCCATTGTAATGTAAACTCATATTCATCGTACATAGGGGGATGGTCCACTACCTCATACGTACATTCGAATGAACATTAATCTTAAATTGCTATAAGATAATATTTTTTCTTAAAAGATAGAATACATGTTGAGGTAATATACCTTCCAAAGACCATAGGGATGGTCCAATGATTCATACATTCATTCAAATGAGCATTAATCTTAGATTGTTATAATATAATCTTTTTTTCTTAAAAGATAAAGTACACTTTTAGGTAATATAATTTACAAAGACCACATGGATATCTTCTCCTCCTCTGCTTGTAACATCTCACTACATGTTGTTTTGTAATATATGTCCCATGCATAAACATAAAGGTTGTGTGGGGAGATATGAACTTCTTGACAATTTTCTGTTAGTTAACAAAAATATCAAAAGTAGTGGAGTATAATTTACGCATGCATAGAGCTATGCATTCTATGGATGCTCTATGTGTACATGCATAGAACTATGTATGCTCTATGTATGAATAAATGGAAATAGCTCTATGATTAATAATTAAAACATAAATAGAGCTATACATAGCTTTATTTTTTCTCATTATAAGCAAGCAACATAAGCACAAGCATAGATCTATACATAGCTTTATGTTTGCTCGTATAAGCAAGAAACATAAGCATAAACATAGCTTCATGTTTTCTCATTATAAGCAAGCAAAATAAGCATAAACATAGAACAAAAAAAGTGTAAAAGCATAAAACAATAGCATTAGCCTTTAGGATTGGAGATTATCTCAAGAGCTAGCTAAAGGGTGGGGATGTCCTAAAGGTTCTAGACCTTACACTAACAGAAACAAACACACACAAAACGAATTTAGTTCAGTTTTCCGTTACTGAGGTTAGCTCTCTTTATGCATGGCTCATGAGCTTATGTAAGAGAGCTATTTTTATGTAGTCATGCATATCTCATGAGAGCTTATGCAAGAGAGCTCTATTTATGCATAGCTCATGAGAGCTCATGCATAACTCATGAGAAAATATGGAAGAGAGCTCATACATAGCTAATGAAAGCTCATGCAAGAGATCTCATGCATAGCTAATGAGAGCTCATGCATAGCTTGTAAAATTAAGATCTCATACATAGCTCATACAAATAAGAGCTCATGCATAGCTCATACAAATAAAACCTCATTGGTGTTTTCTAACTGTCTACTAGTGATGGTGTAATTGTTGGTCACTTAGTGACCATGATCTTGGGGAATGAACATCTCTAAAATAGAAAATGAGAATCCTACTTTGATGCTCTGTGGTGCCCAAAAGGAGAAGAAAATAATGACTAACCCAACAAAGAAGTATAGGTTAAAAAAGATCTAGTTCAAGCTCTAGAATGTTTATATTTTTTAGTCTACTAATCGACATGAATCTAGTTTATTATGAGTTTGATACTTTACATACTCTAGCTTACTACTCTTGGTTTCAAGTTTTATCTCATGTTTGTAGGAAAAACTTTCATTTTATGTTATTTATGCTAGCTTTTCTATTTGGGTTTAAAAATAGACTTAAGAATGTCTGTAGTGTTTTTCATAAATTATAGAGCTTATGATGTTATCTATTTTAATCTTTTTTTATCACTTGTCAACAAATAATGTGCATATTTGTGTATAGTGGTAAAATTTATTCCAAGATAGTCCACTAAAAAAAGCCTTTTTTACTAATGAAAATTTTAAAATAAATTTTTATTTAAAAAATATTGATATTTCTTTAAGTTGTGTGGACTCTTTCTATGCCATTTGAAATTCAAGTTGTTTTTATGTCAAACAATAAATCTATGGAGGTCACATGTGTTCTCAATATGGAAAAAAGTGTTGAAATTCATGCAATTTTTTAATGTACACATGAAATTCTAGATGTGCTTTCAAAAAAGTGTGTTTTTAAGATATTTTTAGAATTTCACACATTTTGGGAGGGAATATTTTTAGGTAACCCTTGTCAGTTACCTATTTTGCTCGCAATAGTGTTGGAAAAAAGAATAAGAAAAACAAAAGAGAAAGAAAGAAAGAATTATTTAAAAAAAAACAATTATTGTTATACTCTCATGACCAAAATCGTTTAGACTTTGGATTTAATAACTTTAGATGTGCGAATGGATAGATATGGATTTGTGACTAGGGTAAATTTTTAGATTATGCACCTAGCTCAAGGTCAACATTATTCTAGGCTGTGTGATTATTTCTTAAGCAGTTTATGTCGTAATCATGAAGACAATAGTCTTGAGTTTATGTATGAGGGTAGGCATGTTGTTATGTGTGGTGTAAGTATGATGTGCAGGTTATTCCGATGATTTCTATCGTGGAGCCGCGTTGAGCTTCCAATAATTATCAGCTCGACTTACGCACGATAAGTCCTCATCTTTACCGAATGATTATATTTTTAGTTATTTACGAATTGTTTTAAATTCTATATTTTCTTAACTTTTCATTTTTATAGCCAACAATACGTCAAGGTAAGACCTTCTTACTTTTGCATTCTATTTTACATCATCAAGTTTTATTTAATATTTGTTTATTTTTGCAGTAACTTTTTAAGTTTTTTAAAAAAATTATATTTTGATCAATTCACGTGGCCTTCTCATTCTCCTCTCTAATTTCCAATGAGGTATTCTCAATATAGAACATCATTGAAATTGAATAAATCTAAGGTGTGCCCTTCTTACTCTTGACTCGCCCTTATGATTCTTACTCTTGACTCGCCCTTATGATTGCCAAGTTTCATATTTATGATTCAAGTTTATTTTAACTTCAAGTGTAAATTAATCTTTCATCATCATCTCGTTTGACATTAAGCTAATTGTATAGATATAGACTTGTTTATTTAAACCGTTTCAAAACCTATTAACTATCTTGTTTGAATTTAAAGTTTGTGAAGTAATATATTCATTTCATTTGATTATCTTTACATTAAATTTTATTTTAGATTTTTGTAAAGTTCAAGGAGATTTCTTATGCATCAAAAGTAGAACTTCTTGGAGGAAGTGGCACTTCCATCTTGAACTATACTTTATGATATATTAGTGTTGTGGTATGGAACACGAGATTAATCCTGTGTGGAGTATTCTAATACATACTTATCTCTAGATTTGTGTGGGATAATTTCTAGTGGTATGGGATACTATAATTTATTACGCATAGAAGTCCTTGATACAATGTCTCTTTTACATGTCTGTGAGGCGAATACTTAGTGATATTTACCTGTGACGGATAACTTGTCACAATTAAGTGTTGAGATGGTGACCCAAGTTGGTTGTGAGTGAATCCAACTAGTTGTGAGATGTGTGAGACATGTGAGTTTGATTGTGAGTGAATTCGATCAACTCTTTTGATTAATTCTTGAGAGGGTGACCCAAGTGTGGTATAAGAATTAAGAGCGAATCTGATTAATTCTTTAGAGGGTGACCGAAGTTGGGTCAGTGAATCCAACTAGCTATAACATGTGTGAGACATGTGGTGTGAGTTTGATCAACTCTGTGAATACATGCGACGTGTATGAAACATTGTGAGTGAATCCAATGTGGGAGTTTGATTGTGCGACGCGTGTAAAGACATTGTGAGTGATTCCAATGTGGGAATGATTAATGTGTTTAATTACATGGGTGCATTGATATTTATAACCAAGCACGGTTGTCTTCTCAATCGAGAGGACTATCACAGGAGTGAGATTTTTTAGATATTTTATTATCTATTTTTTGTAAAAGATAAGCTTGACATGGAGAAAGCAAGGGATAAAATAGCCATGTAACCTATTTTTGAAGTAATAAAAATCTATAAATGCTCAAGCGGGGATGCTCGGTACGCTTTCCCAAGTTCGTGGGTTTCTGTTTCACTTCCATATCCATTTTTAAGGCTACTTAACGGATTCAATGTTTGTCACCCCAAGGGCATCACTTAAGGAACCATAGAGGTTTACACACGACATGGTTTTTTTAAAGGTCCTAACTACATTATATGTATAGGTGATACAGACACATGCACTTGGGCAAAAGTTATCCTTGATATTACCCAAATAACCCACGTAAAGGTTCAACTCCATATTATCCCATAGACTATTATAGGCGTTGTCAAAGAGTATTGACACTTTAGTGTTGTTGGTGAACATATGGTTTGTTTGGCCAACTTACATTCATATTTCAAGAAAATGTTGGCTTCAAATCTACAAACTTGAATTTTAGAAATTTGGTTTATCAACCCTCCAATTTGAAGCCTTGGGATCTTTTTCCATAAGGGGAAGAAAATTTTAGCTGTTCAAAAGAAAAGCTTAATCATGAAAGTCCTTCAACATTCCCTTTAGCGAATAAAGTGACATGTCCTTCCTATATAAAAGCAAAGAAAGTTGTTGAAATTTATCATTTTAATGGAATAATGAGCTTACATGAAGATCTGGATTTTGAACCCAAAAGAAATTTAAAGGTTAATCATGAAACTCCTTCAATATTCCCTTCTTAATAAAAGCGAAAGAAAGGTCGTTAAAATAATGAAATAATGGGGTTATAGGCCTGTTCAGAACTTGAAAAAAACATCAAAATAAGAACAAATCTTAAATCTATCCAGTTTTGGTTTCAAAATGTCTACGTTATACCAGTTTTATAACTAAAATATATGAAAAATCATTCCTTAATAAGTAAGGCTTACTTGAAATCTCAGGCGGTTTTTTCTTAATTCTAGAATGCCCAAATTTTTTTTAGCCCTGGCCGCCTCACTGGCTCTCACACAACACAAACACGTGTGCTACTTAAAATGTACACGGATTCGGAAGCGCTCTCTTGCGCTGCTGCCGCGTGGGAGGGAAGAAGGGACCCAAAACTTGAGGCGCATGCCGAGATCCTCTAGCTTGGAAGACACCATGTGTTTAGAAGCATCATCGTCTTCTTCTTTGCTGCTATGGTGGGCGGTAGATTGCAGCTCTTTGATTGCCTTTTGCAGGCTTTGGCAGGTCGCCTGCAGGTCCGTGTTGGCCGAGGCAAGCTGCTGGCAGGTGGCCTTCGATGCCTCCAGGCGTCGTTGTAAAGCTAACCTCTCCTCCGCTTTGGGCGTGTCTGGACCAATTTGGGCCGACACTTGGATGGTTCCCGGCCGAAGCTGGTGAGTGGCGTCCTCCGGCGTCGCCTGCCGGGCTTGTACTTGGGCTTTGAGCGAAGCGATGAGACGCCGGCTGTCTAGAGCCTGCTGCAAAGCCTCTGCCTCTAGGCCGCCCATCTCCTGTGCCAGCTTCTCCTCCGCCGCTTGCACCCTCTCGAGCTGGCTTTGCAGCCGCGCTACCTCCCCCCGCAGCGCCTCCTCCCGGACCCGCGCGGCCCTCATTTCTTGCTCCAGATATTTGTTGCGGACCTTAGCGGCGGCGCCGACCTCCAAAGCGCGTTGCAGCTTCGTCTCTAGGTCTACGAGCGCCGTGTCCTTGGCCTGCGCCGCCCACGTCATGGCCTGCAGCCGCACCCTCAGCAACGAAGGCGGCTCCTCTTCTTCACCATGGGGCAGGGTTGTGCTGTCATGCGAAATGGTGTTGAGAAATGGGGCTAATGATTCTGCTAACAATACAGCCATGATTATTAGTATGACGATAGCTAGGCTTGGGAGAGAGAGCTATGCTTGGGAGAAACAAGCAGCAGCTGTTTCTTCTTCTACTGATCAATTGAAATCTGAGAGACAATTGGTTCCCGACAGTTGGGTCTTGGGCGGGTTGTAGTATAGTTGGTATGAGAGTATCAGAGGGTGTCCAAGTTCAATGCACCTAGCTCTCTCATCATGATGGGGAGAGTACGACAACAAAGATAAGCTTTTGTTCAGACAGCACGCTGAACAGGATATCCTGTAGACTGCTTTTTCTAATCATGCGCGCACCTTTAGGCTTTTGCCTAGATTTTTCCGCCCATCCTCACGAGTCTCGACTCTCCACATCCACAAATAAACGTTCTCTTCTCACCAGTGAAAAACAAGATGAAAATTTCACACGGGGCCTGCCTATTGGTTGGTGGTTAGCCTCCACTCATCCATCCTTTAAGAAGGAACCTTGGCCAATCAACCACAACATTTTGCGTGTTGTATATTAATTAATTTTTTCACACTCGAACTTTGGACACATGCATCGAATTGGTGGCGGGGTAAACATGTGTCTCCTTCGTTTGTTTCTTTTCTTTTGTAAAGTATTTTTGGTTCGCATGCTCCTCTCTTCTGGTTCTGGAAGCGTGCTTAAGCTTCCCCATGGTGATAGTGCCATGGCGTGCTACTTTTGCGGTCCGCTTCTCCTGCATATTGTTGTTCCGGAAGTGGACTCTTGTACTCGTGCCTTCATCTTTCGTTGGTGGTTGGTTTCAATTTTTTTCGTCAGGATTCTTCGAGCATTTCTCGGTTCCTTAGCTTCTCGAACCTCTGGAATCGCGCTTTGGCCATGCGGATCGTGCGATGGCATGCTAGTGGTTCTTTTCAGTGATGGCGTTCTGGAAGCCCAGTCACATGGTCTTGCCTTGTTTGTTCGTTTGCTGGTTCGCTCGGCTTTTGTTCAGCACAATGCTTCCACCTTTTTTCAGTCGTAAGATCTTGCTGTTATTTGGGCTTCTCGAGGCGTATGGTAAACACTCGGGTTTGTAAATGAACATTTGTAAAATATAATATTTCAACAAAAAGAAACTTTGCATGTCGTAGAAACATAAAGCCTTCAAATAAGTAGAATGTATTTGACTTGAACATAATATGCACCCACAACATCTTTCCTATTGTATATTAATTATTTTTTTCATTAATATGCACCCAATGCATCCACAACATATTCCTATTGTATATTAATTATTACTATGTCATGTGACAAGCTTCATGCACTTATTTTTTTGAAGGATCAATGAAGTGTGATCACTGATGAGAAAAAAACCAATGGCAAATGAGAAAAATGCTGATTCGGAGCCCTCCGTGCACAAAATTCTAGCTTTCCCAACAGAGAAAAAAACAAAGCTTTTCGAAGTATCAGTGATAGTTGCTATCGAGAATGGGGATATCAAATTATCATGTTTGGAATCCCTAGAGGAATTAGTTAGAATGGAGTGTTTGAAAGGTCCTTTTGCACTTGAAAAAGGTGGCACCTTGAACCACTTGCATTTTTCAGATCGTTTAATCGTGCCATCCTTGATAAGTATAGGCAAAACCATAAAAAGATATTTAGGATGGGATTTCTTTAAGCCTGAGAGGGAGGGTTGGTTATGTGTAGAGAGGACTTAGACATATAAAAATGCACACCTTTTGAAGGCATGGTGGGTTACTATATGAAAGACTTGCAGAAACCACACTTTAAGTTCTTCTCACACAATATATTTGCTATTGTTGTGAAGAGATAACAAGAGGACATCAATTATACGCTCTATATGGCCAAGCTGACTTAAAGAATAAAGTGTGCTTGTCGTTCGCTCTGCTGTTAGCCTTTTTGAAAGAGCATATGTATACATGGATAATTACATGGCAAATAAGCTCAGCGCTTCATTGCAAGGCACTCTGCTGAAAATGGTTCGTATTGGATACTACTCGACAATGTCATGGTGGATAATTCCAAAGACAGGTTCAGGTATGAGTAGGGAAAGGTCTGCTGCTATGTGGAAGGTTATAAAACTCCCTCACTTGATCCATTGTATAGACATAGAAGAGATTTTCTTCACGAATCCTTCTCCTAACAAGTATTGCAATCCCATGAATGCAAGAAAGGATACACAAGATGAAGAGGATGAAAATGAGAATGGTAATGGATAGCAAAATGTGCATGGCAAAAAAGTACTACACCAAGAACTCAAGTGAATCCCATAGTCATTGATGATGATCAAGAAGCTAAATCTCCATATGACTATAGCACATCTTATTTATCAGTATGGGAAAGGGCATATAAATTCAAAAAGGCCATCGTGGATGGAGATGAATTTTTTCCCCTCTCCCCTAAAGTATGTAAGTTTGTTGGCCTCACTGAGGAGGAAGCTTGTTTCGTGTAGTGTTATGTGTCTTACATTTTCAATTCCACATGTAAGTAGCTCGCTGGTGAATTTAACCTTTGTAAATATCAACTTTTCGCCCTCCTATGAATACAATTATCTTTCTTACATTTCTGTACATTATTTTGCAAGTGCATTTTTTAAAACTCTTGAAAATGACAACTTCTTGACCTTACAATTTGTGACCTCTTTGGAAAAATGCTTGATAACCTTTCTAACCTTAGACTTCATAAGCTTTTTAACCTTACAAAGTCTAATGTCTGAGTGAATATGCACGTACGAAAAAAAAATTACCAATAAACCAATAAATATTTATATTATCATCTCCCCAATTTTAGTCAAGGAAAAAAAGGTACAGAACACCCAAGGAAAAATCTAGGCTTTTGCCCAGATTTTTCTAGAAGTTCCCATCCTCACAACTCACAACTCACAACTCACGAGTCTCAACATCCACAACAAACATTCCATTCTCATCACCAGTGAAAAATAAGATGGAAATTTCATGGGGCCTGCCCCTATTGGTTGGTGGTTAAAGTATAAGAAGCCGAAACTCATCATCCTAACCCATCCATCAAGGAACCTTGGCAATTCAAAAAATATACATATAAACCAATAAATACTTATATTATCCCCTCCCCAATTTTAGTTAAGGAAAAAAAGGTAGAGCCAAAAAGAATGACCATCAACCTTAACCGCATTTTTTATTGGAAACAAAAAGCTCAAAAAAGCATGCCCATTGAGCAAGAATATTAAAACAATTGTTGTTCACCCTAACTGATTATTCCTAGAAATTACAAGAGTTAATAAATGTTCTAAGAGTCGTACGGAGAATATTTTAAAATGATTTTATTTTCATGGTACATTCTTATATATATAAGATGTGATTACCAAGTATATTTAATCCTAGAAATAAACGAGTGTCTAACAAAATGGGTGGATGTAGCTCAAAAATTAGTGGGTTCTTGTGTAAGTGATCAATACACACCATGTAACTAAAGTTGGGTTGTAATATAGGGCTTTACACATAGGGCGGACATGTGCTAATTGTGTGTAGGCCCTCCCTTCTTCTCTTCTTCAAAAATTTCTCTACAGCAAAGAAAGAAAACATGAGTTAGCATCTAAAAGAAGAAAATAAGGGAGGGAATGATTGTCATCAGATATAAAACACATGCCCATGACCTTGCCACCAGTGCTTGAAAACCCAATTTGTAGTGTAATTTAAAAATCTCGAGTGCAATTTGGCATTACCTTTAATTTTTAAGAATAAAATTACACATTTAAGTTATATTTAATGGAAAAGCCAAATTACTTTTGATCATCACCTTAATTTTGATTGGTTTATCTGGGTTATAGGCATGAGTGGGATGATTTGTAGAGCAGAGGATGTGGGATGATGTTAGAACCTAGGATGTGGGGAAATTTGAGAAGCTCTTATTTCAATGCTTAAATTTATAGCACATTCTCAATGTCAAAGAAATTTTTGGGCATCATTTGTTGATGCCTGCAAATTCAACAAAAAGGTCTCAAAATTGAAGCTTGGATCATTTTGAAGCCCTTGTTATAGGTTAAAAATTTGAAGGAGGTAAGTTCTCTCTCTCTCTCTCTCTCTATATATATATATATATATATATACATATATATATATATATAACATATATGACTTGTAAATTTGTAAGATTATTTTATCAAATAACCACTTTTGCTAGAGAGATGAAACGGGCCTAGGTCACCCAAAGGCCAGGCAACATCTTCTCTCTCGCGTTAAGTGCTCATGGCCTAGGCCTCACACTTAGGAGCCAGGAGCTAGGCCTAATATTTCATGTCTATGGTAACCTCATACCCTTCCACCATAAATTTTCAACTATACAATCAACTGAGGACCTAAGTTACATTATATGGGTCGTATATTATTTCTATACGAACTATTTAAGTGTATTCATGAACTCTTCGAATATAGGTTTGAATAATGTATAAAATTTATTTTTTTCCAATAGAATTGAAAGCTTTATGCTTGAAATATTTTGGATCGAAAACTTTTGATCGAAACTTTTTGATTGAATTTTTTAAATAAAAAATATTCCTGGATAAGTGACGATTTGAAATGTATTCATTCCAGAAAAAAAAAAGCTTTCGTGTGTGTGTGTGTGTGTGTGTGTGTGTGTGAGAGAGAGAGAGAGAGAGAGAGAGAGAGAGAGAGAGAGAGAGAGAGAGAGAGAGAGAGAGAGCAGGTGAACTCTCTCTTCATTCTCTCTCTATATGTGTGTGTGTGGTTCTTTGTGACCACCTTGGCCCCACACGTGACCACCCTAGTCACATTTGTGGACTCTGTGTGTGTGTGTGTGTGTGTGTGCGTGTGCGTGTGTGTGTGTGATTCTCTATGACCACCCTAGCCCACATATATGACCACCCTGATCACATTTATGGGGTAAGTGTGTGCACTTTGAACCATGTTTGTGTATGGTGGTAGATCTTTGTGACCACCCTGGTAATAAAGAACTACCCTGGTCACATATGTGAACTAGGTGTGTGCACTTTGAACTGTGTGTGTGACCTCATTGGTCACATATATTATGGGACAAGTGTGTGACCACCCTGGTCACATATGTGCCATGTGACCACCCCGCACTTTGAACCATGTGTGTGTTTGTGTGTGTGGTTAATTGTGACCACCCCGCACTTTGAACCATGTGTGTGTTTGTGTGTGTGGTTATTTGTGACCACCCTGGTCATGTATGTGGGCCAAGTGTGTGTGGTTTAGACCATGTGTGTATCTTTGTGTCACGTGTGTATAGTTTTTTATGACCACTATGATCATGTATGTTAGCGAGGTATGTGTGCTTTTGGACTATGTATGTCTCTGTTTATGTATGGTTTTGCATGACCACCATCATCACATATGTGGGCTAGGTGTGTGCACCTTCACCATGTGTGTGTTTTGATTCTCTATGACCACCCCTAGTTACATATGTGAATCATGTGTGGGCACTTAGAATCATGTGTGGGCACTTAGAATCGTATGTTTTAATGCATTTTAAAAAAATAATAGGAAGTTTTTTTCTAATTTATCTCTCATTTTATTCCTTTATAATTTTAACTTTTTTTGGCTAAGTTAATGTAGTAGCTTCAGCTTAGATAGTTTGTCTTTGAATGAAAACTTTAATCCTACTCTTATATAGTGGATGTGCTAATGCATGTGAATTTAAGCTAGTTATGCATACTCTACACCGTTATGGGCTAGTTGCCAATACTCTACCTTGTTTGTCTTTTCTATGTTTGTGTTTCAGCTACTTTTTTGCACTCTGTTCACATAGGTAGACCAATTATGAACACTTTAGCTATATTCAAATTACTTTAACCACTCTAGCTATATTCAAATTACTTTTTAAAACTAGTTGTGTGCATTGTGGCACATTTATGGGTCAATTTTGAACACTCTAGTCCCCTTCATTTCTTATACTTTGGCCTGATGTGCACTTTGGTCATGCATGTGGATTTTTGTGAACACTCCAATTCCTCCCCATTTGTTTTATTAAGACTACTTATGTGCACTCTAGTCACTTATGTGGGGTAGTTGTGAACACTGACTCGCTTTTTACAATCCATGTGAATATAAAATGATAGAAATTTCTCTCTTGGAGTATTTAATTATTAATTTATCAGATACTCATAGAATTTAAACAAAGAATTTAAGAGAATTCTAATTTTGCTAAAAAAATTCTTTATGCATCTATCTATGCATAAAAATCAATTTCAAATGGGAATAACACTTTTATATAAAATAAAAATCCTTTTATGCATCTATTTATGCAAAGAATCAAATTTAATAGGAATAACACTTTTAAAATAAAAAGAATTTCTTTATGCATCTATTTATGCATAAAAATCATTTTTTATAAGAATAACGCTTTTATAATAAAAAAGTTTCCTTTAAGTATCTTTCTATGCATAAAAATCAAATTTAATAAAAATAACACTTTTATAATAAAAAAATCCTTTATGCATCTTTTTATGCATAAAAATCAAATTTAGTAAGAATAACACTTTTATAATAATAAAAATTCTTTTATGCATCTTTCTATGCATAGAAATCAAATTTAATAAGAATAACACTTTTATAATTAAAAAAATTCCTTTATGCATCTTTCTATACATAGAAATCAAATTTAATAAGAATAACACTTTTATAATAAAAAAATTTCTTTATGCATCTTTCTATCCATAGAAATCAATTTTAATAATTAATATCAATGATATCCATGCATATTCATAGGTGAATATGTACATGGAGTAATTAGAATATTTCTTTTAGATGCAAACATGGTGGGAATTACTCTTTTGGAATAACATAAAAACAAACTTTTGTTTTCACAAAATTTTAGAAAATTTTGCCATAACCTCCTTTGTATAGCTGACCATTTCTCATTTTTATCTTTTTTTATTTAACTTAATTAACCCAATTTAGCACTCTAATCTACACAATTAACTTAATTAACTTAATTTAGAATTATAGCACTCTAATCTACACCATTTCTCATTTTTATCTTTCTTTATTTAACTTAATTAACCCAATTTAGAATTATAGCACTCTAATCTACACAATTTTCTAAATTTAAGAGGGTAAATAATACGAAGAGTTTAATTAATCACATAGTTAATCTTTCTAGGATTGAGAAAGGTTGCAATGTAAAGAAGAGAAGGGGGTGGCCTCTTTATCAAAGGCATAGCATTTGAATTCAATTCAACATTTGCAAAACATAAAAATCAAGAAAACCATAGATTTTTTATTAAAAATTCGTAAACAAAGTAAGAAAATTAGCTTATATAGAGCTTGTAAGCTCTCCTTTGGCTTGAGGGATTCAGGGTTCTACTCTTGTTTAAAGCAAGAGTGGCCACCAATTCACTTTGGAGAGGATTAGGCCAAAAATAATTGAATTATTAAAAAATTTAATGTAGATGGCTCAGAACAGGAGATGGCTCAGAAACAGGAGTAGAGTAATAGTGCATAAACACCATTAAGCTTTTACAAACTGAGAGGCTTCTATTTATAGGAAAAAGTGAGCCTCTAACCAAGCAAACTGATTCTAGAATTTTCCAGATCAGTTTGGTCAATTTTTGGGTCAGTTTAGCTTACTTTTTGGATCTAGTTTTGAAATAGGAGAGAGGAGAGATGAAAATATCTCATTTTATTGATTAAAAATTAGGGGTAATGATGAGAAAAAGGTCCCTACTTCATGAGGGGAGATTCCCACACTGAGATGTCAAAATTCAGTTTTTTAATTCTTTTCTTTGGTCCTTCGTCCACTCTTCATCTTATGTGAGCATTTACTCATCTTTGGGGGGTTTTTCTTTTATTCTTCAATTTATCTCCTCCCTACACTTGGATTTATCCAATTGGCCCATAGGAACCTTAATTGGACCATAATCCAAATTTTTTTAAAAATCTAGACCCTTAGGCTAAGGTCCTTTATACCTATTTTTAATTAATTCCAATTGCACATTGAAAATTTCTTTTTGAATTTCTGTTTCACGGAAAAACCATTTTAGACACTAGGAAATTTCTTTTTGAATTTTTGTTTCAGGAGGGGAAAACCATTTTAGACACTAGGAGGATTTTTATATCCAAAAATATCTCAATTTTAAATTACCTCCCTCTAGACATTTTCTCTCTCCAGGCCAAAACAGGGTAAAACATGATCTTTCTTTTATTTTAGAGAGGGAAATAATTATAAGATCAGAAGGGGAGGTTCTTACACCTGCACACCTCAAAAACTAGAGGGAGGAATCTTATAAGAGAAATTTTAGTTAAATTTATTTTTGAATAAATTTAAATGATGAAAGAGGAATTTCCATCATATTTGGAATTCAATCATTTAAATGAGAAAAGTGGAATTCTTAGTATAATGGAATTAATGGATATTTTTATTTAATTTTAAGAGAAATTTTAGTTACATTTATTTTTATGTATAATAAAAATTTAAATGATAAAAGAAAAATTCCCATCATATTTGGAATTCAATCATTTAAATGGTAAAAGTAGAATTCTTTGTATATTTGGAATATTGAATATTTTTATTTAATTTAAAGAGGAATTTTAGATAGATTTATTTTATAATAAAAGAGGAATTCCCATGACAATTGGATTGCAATAAGAAAAAGAGAAATTTTAAGCTTATTCAAAAAAAAAAAGATATTGGTATTTAGTTAAAAGAAGAATTTTCATGATATTTAAGCAAAGAAATATTTGAATTTTTTTTTTGTGTCAAAAGATGAATTTTCACCATAATTCTACCTAGGGAATTAAGATTGAGAAATTAAATGGTAGAAAGAATATCTTTAGATATTTTATGTGGTTAAATTGCTAAATTGGTATTTACCCAAAAATAGATGTTTATCTGAAGAAAATCCTTGTTAGAACTAAACCAAATGATTAGACTACGAGAGAGAGGTAGAGTAAACCTACTTGTCCATCTCTCGATCTCTGAAGCAAAAACTTCGTGATCGATTCCAGTTCCTAAATACAAAGAATAGACTACCGTTGAATTAAACTAGTTTTCCTTTGACCAAAATCACCAAGAATCTAGTTGGACAATGAGTCTCTATTTTTAAATACAAGAAAATATTGTTTTTCCTTGTTTTTGCCTAGAGATGAAAATTTCTAGAGAGTGGTAATTCAATATTGAGATTTTTTTGGATAAACAAATTCTCCTAATATCAAAAATATATTTCCTTGTAACAAAAAAATCAAAATACATTTTCCAAGGTGCATTAGGAATCAATTAAAAATGATTTAAAAGACCTTGGCCTAAGGGTCAAGATTTTTTAAAAATTTTGGATTATGATCTAATTAAGGTTCCTATGGACCAATAAGATTAATCCAAGTGTTGGGATGAGATAAACCCAATGAATAAAAGAAAATACGTAAAAATGAGTAAATTCCCACATAAGATGAAGAGTTGACTTAGTATAGGATTTATTAGTTAAAAACTATGAGATATTACTAAAAAAATGAGATATTTTGGAGTAATCATACAATTTTGACCCCTTGGTAAGGAAAGGGGGAGACTTCAAGGAGGTGCCTATTTCACACATGTGAATGAGTTTTAAATTCAAAAATATTAAGATATTTTTATCTCTCCTCTCTCCTCGATTAAACCAAATAAAAAAGGGAGCTAAACTGGTCCAAATCTTGTCCAAATTCAGACAAACTGAAGCTGGAAAATTCTAGAACTTAGTTGGACTCAGTTAGTGGCCTTCCTCACCTAAAAATAGACCCTCATTGTTTTGTATTCTCATATGTGAACTAGACCATGCCAATATTACATTAGAATAAGCATATTTCTATTATCCTCTAAAAATCCTCTACAATTTGGAGAGATTGGAGCTTCTCTCTCTCTTCAACCCTCCTTGGAGCTTTTCTCTCAACATACTATCCAATTGATTGGTTGGGGGCCTCTCCTAAGAATAGAGAAGCAACCAAAACAAGAGGTAAGATGTGACTTTATGGTTTTTCTTTAATCTTCTAAATGTTTTTCACTTCTCAACCCCTCTCAAGCTTGAAAAGTATTCCAATGAATGGTTTTTCAATTCAAATGAAGCTCTCCAAAGAATTATAATGATTAATCACAAATAGTTTACATTTATGGATGTTTTTTATGTATATCTCTCTCCCCCCCAAAGAATGGTCATTCCTATGACCAATTCTCTATTCAAATGATTCTTCTCATGGAGCAATTCTCAGTTCTAAAATCAAACTCTATACTCGTCAAACTAGAGGCTTAAAAAATAGCTTTTTAATGCTTTTATGTTACATAAATTATGATAAAATTATGATTTAGATCCATGAATTGGATTTAGATCTATTGATAGTTAATCTATCATAAGTGTATTACTAAATCTTATGCTTTTCAAAATTATTAAAAAATATCAGTAATAGCAGCAACAAAGCTATGGCAAAATTTTTAGAAATTAGCACATAAATCATTTTTATACATAATGTGAAAAGAGAACTTCCTACTATATTCTAGGATTAGTCATCCTATGTTAAATGAATAATTCTCATCATATCCATGGAAAATAAACTTTTAATGTTTATGCATAAATAGTTAATTAGAGAAAAAGAGAAATTTTTAGTAATTTTATTTTTATGATAAAAGAGGAATCCCCATGATAATGGAGATTCATGTATTTCAATGGAGAAAGAGAAAAATAGGTATATTAAAATAATGAATATTTTTATTTAAAATTAAAGAGAAATCTTAGTTAAATTTATTTTTGAATAACTTTAAATGATGAAAGAGGAATTCCCATCATATTTGGAATTCAATCATTGAAATGAGAAAAGTGGAATTCTTAGTATAATGGAATTAATGGATATTTTTATTTAATTTTAAGAGAAATTTTAGTTACATTTATTTTTATGCATAGTAAAAATTTAAATGATAAAAGAGGAATTCCCATCATATTTGGAATTCAATCATTTAAATGGTAAAAGTAGAACTCTTGGTATATTTGGAATATTGAATATTTTTATTTAATTTAAAGAGGAATTTTGGATAGATTTATTTTATAATAAAAGAGAAATTCCCATGACAATTGGATTGCACTCATTAAATGAGAAAAAGAGGAATTTTTAGCCTATTAAAAAAAAGATATTGGTATTTAGTTAAAAGAAGAATTTTTATGATATTTAAGTAAAGAAATATTTGAATTAATTTTTGGTGTCAAAAGATGAATTTTCACCATAATTCTACCTAGGGAATTAAGGTTGAGAAATTAAATGGTAGAAAGAATATCTTTAGATATTTTATGTGGTTAAATCACTAAATTGGTATTTACCCAAAAATAGATGTTTATCTAAAGAAAATCCTTGTTAGAACTAAACCGAATGATTAGACTACGAGAGGGATGGACAGTAAACCTACTTGTCCATCTCTCGATCTAAATCAAGAAAAAACTTCGTGACCAATTCCAGTTCCTAAATATAAAGAATAGACTACCGTTGAATTAAACTAGTTTTTCTTTGACCGAAATCACCAAGAATCTAGTTGGACAATCAGTCAAATGATGGGTAGATTACCCTGATGAGAGATCAAGGATTCTAGTGTGCGTATCTGTTTTCTAATTTCTAAAGCTAAAGTTAAGAAAGGCATTTCAATTATGGGTGGGTGAGTACTTGTTTGGTTCCACCGATTCCAGTGGTAGGGTGGTGGCTAACCCATGGGCCGGATGGGGTTAGGCTGGAATCAGTGGAGTTTTAATAATCAAACTGAAAAATCTTAGGATTACGCTAGGATTTGAGTA
The DNA here is from genome assembly GCF_041138505.1 of Cibotium barometz. Classification (NCBI taxonomy): domain Eukaryota; kingdom Viridiplantae; phylum Streptophyta; class Polypodiopsida; order Cyatheales; family Cibotiaceae; genus Cibotium; species Cibotium barometz. The sequence goes on from NC_141055.1 coordinate 58,457,332, forward strand.
GATAGTTAATTCCCTGATAAATTTCTCGATTGAGTGGATCAACGACTGTGCCTAATCTTGATTAGGAAAAAAGCGTTGAATTGCTCATATGATCAAATTATATCAGTGATAGTTTCCTTCTATCTGGTTTATTCAGGTGAAGGATAGCTTAGAAATGATCACGTTAGAAAAATTTGTTAAGAAAATTCAAAAAGGTGGAATCGTCTCCCCGCTTTCTGGGCATGGGAAATTTTCCCGGTTTCGGTTTTCGAAGTGGCCACCAGCCTAGCCTCGTGCCCGGACATTCGTGGGCGAGGCCCCGAGTGAAAAACCCTGCCCCGCACATGAGGGGGCTGCTTCCGCTCTGTCAGTTACCGGGAGTCCAGTGAGCGGAGGGGGCTGCTTCCGCTCTGTCAGTTACCGGGAGTCCAGTGAGCGGAGGGGGCAGAGGGATCTCACACTCGCATTCACTGATGCAAGTTGAGCCATAAGGCCCTTCAAGTGAGAGATGAAGGCTCCGATGCCGTCTCCCTCTTTGAGTTCCAAGCTGAAAAATTCAATTTTAAGTGAGATCTTGGAATTCTTACCACGAGCTCCATAGAGCTTATCAAGCTCATCCCATTTCTCCTTTGCAGTCAGAAGCTGGTCCACATGGTGAATGAGAGCCTCATCAAGATGAAGCATGATGATGGCTTGTGCCCTCTCATCATCTTCAATATCTTCAGCCTTAGTTCCATCAATAACCTTAGTGTGCCGGAGATGAATGGCCAAAAACCTTTTGACATCATCTTGTACTTGACAAGGACTTACCAAGTGTGGAAGCCCTCTCCTGAGAACTTCTTAATTTGGGTGTTGTCCTTTGACATTGGGTATTGAAGGAGATTACTAGAGAGTAATGGGCTGATTTATGAAGAAGAAAAAACTAGAAATTTTGATATTTTGGCTTAAGTAGAAAGAGAAAGGCTTATGAGAGTGCAACAACCCTTAATCAAGCCAAGGATGTTACATAAAAAAGGAGATTAAGATGGTAAATTTTATGGTTTAGCACTTAGGGTTTGTGCCCAACCACTAATTCTGATGGATATTAGCTTCATTAGTGTCAATGAAAACTTTGTTTGGTGACTAAGATCACCATTAGTGTTTAAAAACATGATTAGTACTTAAGAGCACATTTCTAGCATCTAATGACACTTGCATTGGTGATTAGATTCACCATTAGTGTTTAAGAACACTCTTCGTGTTTAAAAACACTTTGGAGTGACTCCCTTTTGTTGGATTAGAAGCCTCATTAGTGTTAATTAACACTATTAGTGCTTATAAGCACACTTTGAAAAGCTTTGTGCACTTGAAGATGTTGATGGAGCTTGATGAGAATGAGGCTCATGAATACCTCATGGTGTATGCCCACCACTTCAAACTCAAATTAGGATCAGCAAACAAACCCTCACAAGAGCACTTAAGTGATTAGAGCTAAGAGGAGAGGATTAGAGCAAAAAGAAGCTTGATTTTGAAGCTTTAATGGACGCTTCAATGGCTTTCAAGGGGAGCAGCCTGGTTTTTCCATTGTAGCGAACGCTTGGAGTAGCCATTAGGGCTAAAATTTGGACTGTATGACCTTGAGGTTATGGGCTTCAAAAGCCCTAAGCTCTCATAGCTTATAATCGCCTGCAGACGGCGAATCGTTGTACGGCATCGACGGCAGCCAGATATCTGCGCCGGCCTGCTCACACTGCAATGTCGTGGCCAGGAGAGGAGGAATCCGTCGATTGGCTGTACGAGCTCGAGCGCCTAAAGGTCTTCTTCACTTTCCTAGTTGAAAGCTCCACGACGAGTTGTTGCCTCCACGAGTTGCTGGAGCTGCTCCACTGGCAGGAGGTTTAGCTCCACAAAGAAAAAAGAAGAAAATTGACCTATTCTACACCACAAAAGAGGCCTAATCTTTCCAAGCTCTAGACACCATGTTAGAATTTCGTGGTGCTCATGCTAGATCAAAGATGTGGAGGAGAGAGACTCACAAAATACAAGAAAATATCTTGCTTATTACAACTAGGCTTCTTGCTCTATGCAATGCCTTCTAGCTCCACCTTTAAATAGGTGAGCTAGCGGACCATAAGTCCATTCACACACACACCCTTCTCCTCCCCTTTCACATAACCTTAGTCTCTTAATAAGACAAACCGTCTCGACCAAAATATCCAGACTTGGTTAGATCTTAAAGCTTACCTCAAGAAGAGGTTCTGTCCTTCGGGCTTCCTGGAAACCAAAATGAATGAGTTCTTGGAACTGAAGCAGGATAGCCAGACAATTGAAGAATATCATCAGGCACTTGCCCTTCTCCTCAAATACTCTCCACTTTTGGATGAAGAGCAGTTGATGGCCAGATTCATTCGAGGGATGAACAAGCCATTGGACACTTTAGTGAAAAATGCCAAACCAGTCTCAATGGCAGAAGCTGTCAGAATGGCAAAGGACTTTGCCAAAGTATTTGTTGTTAAGGTCCCGCCGAAGCCTGCACCCTCAAACTTAAAAAGGTTTCAAACCCTAGGAAGTGATTCAAACTTTCCACCTCCAAAGAGGCAGCAAGGCCCTAATCAAAATCAAGATGCTGGGAGATTCAGAAGTGAAGGAAGACCCTTCCCTCAGAACACTTTGTCAGGATCCCCACCTCTTTCAAGGATTCAGAGGGATGAGCTTATAAGTGAGAACACGTGTTTTGGGTGTCAGGGTTTCGGTCACCAGCTTAAAGACTGCCCGACTCCTGCCATGTCAAGAGGACAGGGAAGTCAAGAGGACAGGGAAGTCAAGGACCCAAAGTGCAGAGACCAACCCCTTCTTCGTATCAGTCAAATCAGGGTCCATCTTGCCAAAATCAGGGCAATCCCAGGAGGACTCCAGCTCAACCATCTACCTCTGTTCAGAGTAGTCTTAGAACTCCAGCTCAACCATCTACCTCTGTTCAGAGTAGTCTCAGAACTCTCTCCCAGAACTGAGGTAACCAAAGAGAAATAGTTCCGCCCAAATCTGCACAACAGCCAGAGCAGTTACGATAGCAGAAGTAGTGGAAGAGGAAAGAGGTCAGATTTATGCCGCGATAGAAAACCAAGGGCCAAATCATCAATTCTTTGTCATCCATGCTCTAGCTGAGTATAAGGGTAAGCCATTTAAGCTTTTTATTGATTCAGGCATAGTACTCATTCATTTATTTCCCCAGGATGCTTGCGTAAGCTAGTCTTAGAACACAAATCAGGGAAACCTATGCAAGTTGAATTGGCCAGTTGGGAAGATTCTTTTCACTCACATGAGACAGATCGTATTCAATTTAACCTAGATAGGAATGTAACTGACTGCCAGTTCAGAGCCTTACCTTTGGGAGTTTTCAACGGAATCCTTAGAATGGATTGGCTCCATAAAAATCAAGCTGACATTCACTATCACAATGGAACCATTTCCTTCCGTGACCTTCACGAGAACAAAGTTCAAGGAACTCGAATTTCTAGATCCCCAGATCTACAATTAGTAAAAGCTTCTAGGTTACTAAAAGGACTTAGAAAGAAGCAGCTCATTTATGTTGTCAAAATGAATCTGGTAGACACAAAGTTAAAGGCTAAAGAACAAGAATGGTTAAGTATGATGATTTATTCCTAGCAGAGCTAATTGAGATGCCTCCGATTCGAGAAGTAGATCATGGGATTTAATTGACCCCCGGAGCTCAGCCAATAGCCCAGCGCAGGTACAAAATGCCAGTCCCTAAAGCCATTGAACTCAAGGAACAGCTTAGGCAGCTGTTAGAACAAGGGTTTGTAAGACCCAGTGTTTCACCTTGGGGTGCGCCAGTTCTCTTTCAGAAAAAGAAGGATGGAACATTAAGACTCTGTGTGGATTATAGAGGTCTCAATCAGCTGTGACAGTTAAGAATAAGTATCCTATCCCCAGAATCGATGAGCTTCTGACAGGCTAAATGGAGCCCAGATCTTCACAAAGATAGATCTCAAATAAGGGTATTACCAGATCAAGATTAATGATGATCAAGATATCCCAAAGACAGCCATCAATACTCGCTATGGGCAGTATGAATTTACTATCATGCCGTTTGGATTGACAAATGCCCCAGCTACATTCAATCGCCTAATGCAGGACATTCTCAGAGAATATTTGGATGGTTTTGTTCTTGTTGTCTTTGATGATATTCTGATTTACTCAAAAGATGCAGGACATTCTCAGAGAATACTTGGATGGTTTTGTTCTTGTTTACTCAAAAGATGCAGCTGACCATGAAGCTCACGTCCGTAAAGTTCTTGAGATTCTAAGGAAGCAACAAATCTTTGCAAAAAAGAGCAAATGCACTTTCTCTGTCGCGACCATGTTGAATACTTGGGCTTTCTGGTATCCAAAGACGAAATTTCTCCAGATTCCGTAAAAGTCCAAGTAGTCATAGATTGGCCTGAACCAAAGATAGTGAAAGAAGTCAGAGGATTCTTGGGATTAACTGGTTGGTATAGATTTTTTATACCTAAGTATGCTCTCATAGCTTCCCCCCTGACTAATCTTCTCAAGAAGAATACCCCGTTTCAATGGTCTGCCAAGTGTCAGAGCGCTTTTGATAAGCTGAAGACCGCCTTGCTAACCAATCCCATTCTGAAGTTGCCAAATTTCTCTCTACCCTGAGGTAGTAACTGATGCCAGTGGTTTTGGCTTGGGAGGTGCGCTCATGCAAGAAGGTTATGCAGTGGCCTATGAATCCCAAAAACTCAAAACGTATGAGAGAAATTATACTATCCACCACCACAACCTGGAGCTACTTTTTTCAGTAGTCTATGCTTTGAAGTTGTGGGTGGAGACATTACCTACTGGGTCAAAGATTTACTTTGATGAGACAGATCATCAAAGCTTAAAGTGGATCTTCACTCAGAAGGATCTCAACATGCGCCAAAGAAGGTGGATGCAGAACCTGTAGGAATTTGATTTTAAAATCAAGTACCGCCTAGGCAAAGAAAATGTGGTAGCAGATGCACTTAGCAGAAAAGCCTCCTTGCTTGTGCAATCACAATGGTGTCAAATTCATTCATTAATGAAGCAAGAGACAAGATCATGCAGGATAGATTCTTTGGCCCTATTGCTACCCTACTTATGCAGCAGGAAAGCAAAACTCCTCAAGAGTTGAACCGAGTTCAAGGGTAGTGAATGAAGGAATTACGTATTATAATAGCAAGCTATGCATTCCCAATGATGAGGGAACTAAAGGTCAAATTCTGAATGAAGCCCAGCCTTATAGCAGGACATCCAAGTTTCATCAAGACCTACATGTCTGTAAAGAAAAGTTTCTTTTGGCCTGGACTAAAAAAGGATATACTTAATCATGTACGTCAATGCCTAATATGTCAGAAAGTCAAAGCCGAGAGAGTAAAAATGCATGGGAAGTTACATCCATTAGACATCCGCCAGATGAAGTGGGAATGAATCAGTATGGATTTTATTACTAGACTACCTTCAGTGCAATCAGCTTTACAACTCCATCTTCGTGGTAGTTGGCAGACTAACCAAAGTTGCCCATTTGATTCCAGTAAAAGAAACCTACACTGTAGTGGATGTGACTTGAGTGTTCCTCAAGGAAATCTTCAGATTGCATGGCCTACCCAAGAGAATAGTAAGCGATCGAGATCCCAAATTCACGTCAAGATTCTGGACTGCATTCTTTGAAGTAGTAGGAACTTTCTTGGATCTCAGCATAGCTTACCACCCTAAGACCAATGGTCAAACAAAAAGGGTGAAACAAGTAATCGAAGATATACTTCGGTCATGCTGTGGTGGCAGGGAACCCAAGAAGTGGTTAAGCTATCTGCACCTAGTCAAATTTGCCTACAATGCTTCTTATCACCGAAGTATAGGGATGAGCCCTTTCAAAGCTCTGTATGGACAAGACTGCCTAACACCACTAACTTGGTCCGACCCATTTATTAGGGTCAAGATGTCCAGATAGATGCTTGATGACATGGAGAAGCAAATGCAGTCAATCCGTAAGGATATAAAAGCTGCATAGGATAGGCAAAAGTAGTATGCAGATAAGAAAAGATTAGATAGAAAATTCAAAGAAGTGGATATGGTCTTCATTCGAGTGCGCCCCAAAAGAAGTTCTCTATCTCTTGGGAAGTACAAGAAGTTATCCCCCAGATACTGTGGGCCATATCTGATTACAAAGAAAGTAGGTGACTTAGCCTATGAACTTCTTCTACCTCCTCATCTCAAAGTACATAATGTATTTCATGTGAGCCTACTTAAGAAGTATGTACCGAGCTCGAATCATGTGCTTATTGATGAACTCTTAACTTCTTCAACCCAAGGGCAGATGGAACTCCAGCCTGAAGAAATCCTTGATGTTCGAGAGAAGGTTCTCAAGAACAGAATTCTGAGAGAATTATTAGTCAAATGGAAGTTCTATCCTTTTGAAGACACCACTTGAGATAAAGAAGCCAAACTGATGCAGGATTACCCCCAGTTTACGAGATGAGGATATCTCGCGTTTCTCAAGTGGGAGAGGTTGTAAGATTCCTCCCCTCAAGATGTCACATTTCTTCCCCTGTAATCAATCCCCTTTTCAGAATAATAAAAGATCTTATTTCTACCTGTTTTGGCCTAGAGAGAGAAAATATTTTAAAGAGAGATAATTTAGATTTTAGATATCTTTGGATGGAAAAATCCCCGAAGCACAAGTTTAAAAAGAAATTCCTAAGGTGCATTAGAAATAAATTATAATGTGCACAAAAAACCTTAGCCTAAGGGTCTAGATTTTTTGAAAATTTTAGATTAAGGTTCTTATGGACCAATAAGATTAATCCAAATGTAGGGAGGTGATAAATTGAAGAATAAAATAAAAACCCCCCAAAAATGAGTAAATGCTCACATAAGACGAAGAGTGGACTAAGGACCAAAGAAGAGTAAAAAAATTAAATTTGGACACCTTAGAGTGGAGATCTCCCCTCATGAAGTAGGCGCTTTTTTCTCATCATTACCCCCAATTTTTAATCAATAAAATGAGATATTTCGTCTCTCCTCTCTCCTATTTCAAAACTAGATCCAAAAAGTAAGCTGCACTGACCCAAAAATGGTAAAAAATTGACCAAACTGATCTGGAAAATTCTAGAATAAGTTTGCTTGGCTAGAGGTTCATTTTTTCCTATAAATTGAATCCTCCCCCTTTGTAAAAGCTTAATGGTGTTTATGCACTGTTACTCTACTCTTGTCCTGAGCCATCTACATTGAATTTCTTAATAATTCAATTGTTTTTAGCCTAATCCTCTCCAAAGTGAATTGGTGGCCACTCTTGCTTCAAACAAGAGTAGAACCCTCAATCCCTCAAGCCAAAGGAGAGCTTACAAGCTTCATGTAAGCTAATTTTCTTACTTATTTACAAATTTTAAATCTATGGTTTTCTTGATTTTTTATGTTTTATAGTTGATTGAATTAAATTCAAATGCTATGCATTTGAGGAAAAGGCCACCCCCTTCTCTTCTTTACATTCGAGCCTTTCTTAATCCTAGAAAGGTAACTAAGTGATTAATTAAACTCTTCTTATTGTTTACTCTCTTGAATGTAATAAATTGTGTAGATTAGAGTTCTATAAATCTAATTTGGGTTAATTTAAGTTAAATAAAGGATGATAAAAATGAGACATGGTCAGCCATACAAAGGAGGTTATGGTAAAATTTTCCATAATTTTATGAAAAAGAAAGTTTGTTTTTATGTTATTCCAAAAGAGTAATTCCCACCATTTTTGCATCTAAAAGAAATATTCTAATTACTCCATGTACATATTCACCTATGAATATGCATGGATATCACTGATATTAATTATTAAAATTTGATTTCTATGCATAGAAAGATGCATAATGAAATTTTTGTTAATTATAAAAGTGTTATTCTTATTAAATTTAATTTCTATGCATAGAAAAATGTAAAATGAAATTTTTTTAATTATAAAAGTGTTATTCTTATTAAATTTAATTTCTATGCATAGAAAGATGCATAATGAAAATTTTTTTATTATAAAAGTGTTACTCCTATTAAATTTGATTTCTATGCATAGAAAGATGCATAATGGAAATTTTTTTATTATAAAAGTGTTATTCTTATTAAATTTAATTTCTATGCAAAGAAAGATGCATAATGGATTTTTTTAAATTATAAAAGTGTTATTCTTATTAAATCTGATTTTTATGCATAGAAAGATGCATAAAGAAAAATTTTTAATTACAAAATTGTTATTCTTTTTAAAATTGATTTTTATGCATAGAAAGATGCATAAAGAAAATTTCTTTTTATTTTAAAAGTGTTATCCCTATTAAATTTGATTTTATGCATAAAAGGATTTTTTTATATAAAAGTGTTATTTCCATTAAATTTGATTTTATGCATAAATAGATGCATAAAAGGATTTTTTTATATAAGTGTTATTCCCATTGAAGTTTATTTTTATGCATAAATAGATGCATAAAGAACTTTTATATCAAAATTATAATTCTCTTAAATTCTATGTTTAAATTCTATAAGTATTTGATAAATGAATAATTAAATACTCTAAGAGAGAAATTTCTACTATTTTATATTCACACAGATTGTAAAACTAAAATTCAAGAAATCTATCGAGATCAAAATATTCAGATAAATGATTATTTTATTTCTCATTGGAATTCGTAACTAATTTAGAAATTAGCTAAGTGAATATTCAAAGAAAGAAATTCAGTAAAATAAGTAATTGAATTATCAAACCCTTTCGAGAAAGATAGTTCAGGAAAAATCTTATCCGACTCAAACCCTGAATCAGACTATGATCAAGATCAAACTCTTTTGTCAGTTTCGAGGAAAGAAGGTGTGAACAGTTTGAAAAAATGCACTCAAAACTCCTGCCAAATCTGAAACTAAGTTTGATGCCCTTCAAATTGATCTATGGATCAAGGTTATAGAATTTGAGAAATTTTGGTATGAAATTCAGAATTGCAATCAAGAAGTTTTGGGGATACTGATTCAATTCAAAAGAAAAACTGAAAACTTGCATAGAAACCCTGTTTTCTTAAAAGACTATCTTACACTAGAATGCTGGAGGGAGCATTTGGTATATGTTTTTCTAAGGGAAGTTCGGTTGCAACAGCTGGCAGGGAGTGTTCAAAGGACGGTTCATGCTGCTTCTGGTACGATGGGCGAGGGCCGACGAAGCGATCCCTGAGTGAAGTGCCAGGACACCTAAGGAGGATCCTGGAGGATTCTGACCAGGCGATGCACGGGCTCACGGTGCCTAAGACACCCATGCGTATGTCGTGGAAGATATGTATGATGGACGAAATGATTATTGTAATCTGTTACTGGATCTCGTTGTTGCTGACCAGTTGGTCTCAACGGAGAGTCCAGAGTGATACTGTTTTTTGAGAAACAAGGGACTGGATGGAAATTTTGAGTTATGATATCTGTAACCAATAACTGTTTGTCAATGGATTATTTTATATGTTAAAGTTTTAAAGAGGAGTGTATGTGTATCTGTATTCGAAAGCAAAAGTTAAGAAAGGCATTCAATTATGGGTGGGTGAGTAATTGTCTGGTTCTACCGATTCTAGTGGTTGGGTGGTGGCTAACCCATGGGCCGGATGGGGTTAGGTTGGAATCAGTGGAGTTTTAATAATTAAATTGAGATGATAGGATTACGCTTAGAATTCGAGTAGTTAAATAAAACCCTGAAGAATTTCTCAAATGAGTAGATCAACGGTTGTTCCTGATTTTGGTTAGGAAAAAAGCATTGATTTTCTCAAATGATTAGATCAACTGCTGTGCCTAATTTCAGTTAGAAAAAAGCGTTGATTTCTTCAAATTAATTCAGTGTGATAGTTTTTCTTCTATCTGGTTTAATCACGTGAAGGATAGTTTAATCTTTTGAACTCGTTAGAAAATTCGTTTTAAGAAAATAAAAAAGGTGGAATCGTCCCCGTTTTCTGGGCAAGGGAAATTTTCTCAGTTTTGGTTTCAGAAGAATGACCACCAGATTAGTCTCGTGTCCGGACATTTGAGGGCGAGGCCCCGAGTGGGAAACCTTGCCCCGCGTAAGAGGAAGCTACTTCCGCTGCTGCTAGCAACTGGGGGAGGGGGCAACAGAGGGGTCTCACAATTAGTCCAGAGATTAACGCTTCACTCAAATTAAGCTCTTCAATGTAAGATTCCTCCCTCTAGCTTTTGAGGTGTAAAGGTGTAAGAACCTCCCCTTCTATTCTTGTAATAATTCCCCTCTCTGAAATAAAAGAAAGATCTTGTTTTACCCTATTTTGGCCTAGAGAGAGAAAATGTCTAGAGAGAGGTAATCCAAAATTGAGATATCTTTGGATATAGAAATCCTCCTAGTATCTAAAATGGTTTCCCCTAAAATAGAAGTTCAAAAAGAACTTTCCAATGTGCATTTGGAATTAATTAAAAATATGTTTAAAGGACCTTAGCCTAAGGGTCAAGATTTTTTTAAAATTTTAGATTATGATCCAATTAAGGTTCCTATAGACCAATAGGATTAATCCAAGTGTTGGGATGAGATAAATCCAAAGAATAAAAGAAAATACCCAAAAATGAGTAAATGCTCACATAAGATGAAGAGTTCACTGAGTACAAGGTTTATTAGTTACAAACTATGAGATATTACTAAAAAAATGAGATATTTTGGAATAATGATACATTTTTGACACCTTGGTAAGGAGGGGGGAGACTTTGAGGTAGGCGCCTATTTCACACATGTGGTTAAGTTTTTAATTCAATAAAATTATGATATTTTTATCTCTCCTCTCTTCTAGATCAGACCAAATCAAAAGGGAGCCAAACTAGGTCCAAATCTTGTCCAAATTCAGCCAAACTGAACCTAGAAAATTCTAGAACCCAGTTGGACTTGGTTAGAGGCCTCCCTCACCTATAAATAGATCCTTAGTCTTTTGTAAAAAAAATTTGTGAACTATACCATGCCAGTATTACATTAAAATAATGATATTTTTTATTATCCCTTAAAAATCCTCTACTTTTGGAGAGAGTGGAGCCTCTCTCTCTCTCTTCAACCATCCTTGGAGCTTTCCTTTCAACACCTAACCAATTGATTGGTTGGGGGCTTCTTCTAAGATAGAGAAGCAAGCAAAAACAAGAGGTAAAGTGAAATTGTATGGTTTTTCTTTACTATTCTCAACATTTTCACTTTTCAACGCCTCTCAAGCTTGAGAAGTTTCTAAATTAATTGTTTATAATGTAGATCAAGCTTTTCTTAAGAGTTGTAATGAATAATTAAGAAAAGTTTATATTTATGCTTAATTAGGATGCTTTTTATGTTTATCTCTCTCTCCCCCAAACAATGGTCATTCCTATGACCAATTCTCTATTCAATTGATGCTTCTCATGGAGAAATTCTCAATTCACAAATTAAACTCTAGGCTTAGAAAGCTAGAGGTTAAGAAAATGGTTTTTATACTTATATGCTAGTAAATTATGGTAATCTTATGAGTTACATCCATAAATTGGATTTAAGGTTAAAAGATAGTTATACTATCATAATTACATTACTAAGTCTTATTCTTTTCAAAAATATTGAAAATTGTCAGTAATAGCAGTGGAGCTATGGCAAATTTTTTAAGAAATTGATACATAATTCATTCTTATGCATAACCGTGAAAAGAGGACTTCCTACCATATTATAAGATTGGTCATCCTATGCTAAAAGAATGATTGTCATCAGATTCAATGGAAAACTAATTTTTAAGGTTTATGCATAATTAAATAATTAAGAAAAGAGAAAATTGTGGTAATTTTATTTAAATGATAAAAGAGAAATTCCCATGACATTTGAAATTCAATCATTTAAATGAAAAAAGTGGAATTCTTAGCATATTGGAATTAATGGATATTTTATTTTAGATAAATTTATTTAAATGATAAAAGAGGAATTCCCATGACAATTGGAATTCAATCATTTAAATGGAAAAAGTGGAATTCTTAGCATATTGAAATTAATGGATATTTTATTTAAATTCAAAGAGAAATTTTAGATAAATTTATTTTATGCACGAGAATTATTTAAATGATAAAAGAGGAATTCCCATGACATTTGGAATTCAATCATTTAAATAGTAAAAGTGAAATTCTTAGCATATTGGAATTAATGGATATTTTATTTTAGACAAATTTATTTTATGAGAAATATTTAAATGATAAAAGAGGAATTCCCATGACATTTGGAATTCAATCATTTAAATAGTAAAAGTGAAATTCTTGTCATATTTGGATAATGGATATTTTTATTAAAAGAAAAGAGGAATTTTAGATAAAAGAGGAATTCTCATGACATTTGAATGTAATCATTTAAATACAAAAAGAGGAATTCCTATGATAATTGAGATCCAAGAAATTAATTGGAAAAAGAGAAATTTTTTAGTATAATTCAATTTATGAATATTTATCAAAAGTGGAATTTTTGAGCATTATTGAGAAATATGGGTAGAATTGATTTTTTTAAATCCCATGAATTCTTTTCTTTAAAAGAAGAATATTGAGCATATTTCACTGGAGAAATTTGAGAAAGAATATGAAAATAGCCTTCTCGAGAAAAAGAACCTTTACCTAGGACAAGCAATTGGAAAAAATTTAAAAAAATTTCCATCATTGATATCGAAGTAAAAAAAGCTCTTAAATGGGAATGAGATGTGATAGGATGTGAATGGATGTGATAAGATGTGAATGGGATGTGATAGGATGTGGTGCGATGTAAATGAATGTGGATGAGATGTGAAGTAAATGGATGTGGATGTGAATGATGAGATGAGAATGAGATGTGAGGTTATGTGAAAGGATGAGATGTAAAGTAAATGTATGTGGACGGGATGTGAAGTAAATGGATGTGGATGTGAATGATGAGATGAGAATGAGATGTGAGGTTATGTGAAAGGATGAGATGTAAAGTAAATGGATGTGGATGTGTATGTGAAAGAATGTGATGTAAAGTAAATGGATGTGGATGTGTATGTGAAAGAATGTGATGTGGTGTAAAGGGATGTGGATGTGAAAGAATGTGATGTAAATAGATGTGGATGTGGATGAGATGTGATGTGGTGTAAAGGGATGAGGATGTGAATGTGATGAGATGTGGATGAACTGTGAATATATGTGGATGTGAATGTGAATGAATGGATGGATGTGAATAGATGTGTATGTGAATGTCTGGATGTATGTGGATGAATGAGATGGAATGTGTATGGATGTGATGAGATATGGATGGATGTGGATGTGATGTAATGTGGATAAAATGTATGAGATGGGATGGGAATGCAATGAATGTGATGGATGTGAATAGATGGGATGTGATGTGATGTGGATCACGGTCGATGTAAACGGATGAGATGAGATGTGAATGATGTAATGTGATGTGATGTGGATATGGGTAGATGAGAATGGATAAGATATGATGAGGATAGATGTGGATAGATATGATGAGATATAATATGATGGGATTGGATGAAGGATGATGAGAATAAATATGATTGGATGTAGATTGAGTAAAGTAAATTAATTTAGAAGAATATGGAATAACGGGAAATGATGTGGACCGATGTGAAAAGATGTGAGTTCGTTAGAAACTGTATTTATGACCTGTTTTTAAATGACTGTTTTATGTCAAGAATGTTGGGGAAGCATTTTGACTATCATGTGAATGAGGTCGTGAGTGAAGACCTAAGTGATAAAGTTGCAACAGCTCTGACGGAGAGTCAACGGAGGACGTCTCGCGTAGCAAGGTCTCGGCCAAGGTCTTGACCAGCCTCGGTTCGATTTAAATGGTGAGCTTCCGGTATGGTGGATGAGGGACCAAGGAAGCGGCCTATGAGTGAAGCACTAGCTGACCTACGAAGGAACCTAGAGAGTGCTCACCATACGGTGCTCGAGCTCTGGGGGTCGCTGAAGATACCCATGCATGCGTCAAGGAAGAAAAATGGAACAAGGTGTTAGAGTTGTTTTTTGAACTCGGGCATGGATCTGGTTGATTGGCCTTGCTGGTCCTCAACGGATGAGTCCATGGCTCTTTTATATGGATCTGTTGGTTGATCTTGCTGATCTTCAATGGAGAGTCCATCTGGATTTTCTTATGTGATTATATTGCCGGGTACTATGAGCTAGGAACTATTGAAAAGGCCCATGAGTGAACAGCTGGTGAGCATTTTGGTTACCAATGATGCCATAGGTACACCGATGAAGGAATGATTGAAAATTAGAATTCAACTGGATATTTTGGGGGATTATGATTAGTGATACTATAGTTTCATTAAAAGATTGTTTTAAAGGCAGATGAATCTGTGAAAAAGGCAATTTCATATTGGGTGTGTCAGTGGTGTGACTATCTTGAAGTTTGCATGAAGCGCCAGCTAGGGGGCCTGGGAACTTATTTCCCTAGTACAAATTCCTAAATGGATCCTATCACTACAGTGGTTGGGTGGTTGGCTAACCCATGGGACTGGATGGGGTTAGGCTGGACTGATGGATCCCTAAAATGAGACTCAATTCTGTTATGGTACGATAGATGAAGTAAATCCCGGACAGTCCTTGTTCTATGGAAAAGAATCAACGGCTGTGCCTCTCGATGAGGAAAAAAGCGTTGGTCTCTATGATCCAAGTGCAAGTCTTTTCCTTGATTTGACCATGTGACTTATGGGTTCGGTCGGATCGATTCGGTTAGTTAAGGCTCTTGACTACGTTAGAATACAAATATCCTAGAGGAATCGCCCGTGCTTTCTGGGCGAGGGAAGTTTTTTCGGGTTTGGTTTTGGAAGAACCGAGGGATTAGTCTCTTGTTCGGATATCCATGGGCGAGGCCCCGAGTGAGAGGCTCTACCCTGCGCAAGAAGTGCTACTTCCGCTGCTAGCACCCCCGAATTCGTTGCGCGGAGGGGGCAGGAATCTTTCATTCAATGAGATTTCCCAAACTAGTAGGAAACTAGGAAGGTGAGAAATGAGGAGGAAGTGACTGATAATGGCAACGAGAATGTGCAGAACAATCACGATGAGGACTTTCCTACCCAACACACACAATTGTTCTCAATTTGGAGTTTCAAATAATTTGATTTTTTAAATCACTCTTTCATGATAGTGATTAGTGTGAGGGTGAAATTTAGTGATCACTCGTTAATGATAGCGATCAGAGGGTGAAATTTAGAAAATGTGATGGGAGTTTTATAGAGCCTTCTTGCCTTTGATGTTATTGACACTCCCCAAGCAAAAAACTCTAGCTCCACCCCTCTCAAAATGGCACAAATTTTTTGAAAAACCCAACTGTTGAATAGCTACTCTCTTGCCTAGTGCACCATATGCCTTGAGTTTTGAGCTGGAAGTACCTTGTACTATGAGCAACCTTTGGCTAAAAGGGCTTTGCAATGCAATTGGGAATTGTGGTGCAAATTCTAGCCTTTCAGGTCAAAAGTGACCAATTTCTCTAGTGGGGTATTCTTCCTTAGCTATGGCTACATGCTTCCAAAGTTTGGTGGCAAATGGTTTGGCCTATGAGCCATACCAAGCTCTGAATATTACGGCCACAAAGTGGGTTGAATGGATAGGGTGATGGTTAATGTAGGTAATGATATTATTGTTTCTCTCTTATTGTTAATGGGAATAAAATAGAGTTAGGCTAGGTGTTTGTTAAGAGTTCCATTTTGTCTGATGCAAGGAAAGATTTCATGGAAGCTTAATGAGCAAGAAGATGTGGAAGAGATAGCTATGGAGGAAGAGAAAGAGTAGCATTCATTGTTAGGTTAAGATGTGGAAGAGATAGCTATGGAGAAAGAGAAAGAGTAGCATTCATTGTTAGGTTAAGAGAGATGCACAAGTTATGCAAGTTGAGAGCTCAGATTTTGCAAAAAGGAACTTGATTTTCATTCATTCACTTGCCTTCTTAAATAGGCCTTTGCTTACAATATAGCTTACACCCATTGGTTCCACTTAGACCTAACCTTTCCCTCATTGGTTTGCCCAGTCCCTTGCAATGCTATTAGATGCCTTTTACAACTATTTGTTTTCTCTTTGAATTCACTCAAGCACTAGTGCTCATTAGCACATCCTGGGCATGCTAAACATCAATATTCCAACATTTTAAACCAAAAATTTAAGATAAATTTTCAAAAATTTATTTACATGAGGGATATTTAAATCCAAATTTGAAAAAATCCATAAGTTCCTTAAGAGAAATAGATTAGTTTTATCTACTTCAAATTTACAAGTAAGGGAATTTTCAAATACTTCTTGAACGCATATTGTATCTACGGCTTCTATATAGTGCACTCCTCGGGTTAAAGCCCTTCCACCAAAAATATGGAACAAGGAAATACATGGTTATGTTGTACCTAGCATTGTAGCATAGTTAGCCTCTTTTTTGGTTGCATCTTGGTTGTCCTTCTTGGTGCTCCTTGTTCACTGTACTTGATGTGTCAGCTTGCCAATTTGAGAAAGAGGCTTCATGTGGGCCCACCAACTTGCTACATGGGTTCAATTGTGCTAGTTGTGTCGTATGGGTGAGTGGGGTTCCACCTTCAGCTATGCAACGTTTATCCTCATCTAGCATATTGACCATGTAGCTTTTCTTGACCCCCAAAAATCCAACAAGAAACTCTTCTAAGACCTATAGTGTTTATGGTCATAACTTATGAAAATGCTAGCTTCATAGTCATTTACTACCTTAAACACAAGAAATATTTTCCATTTGTTGAGGTGAGGAAATGTGCATTCGAATCGCACTCCCCATAGCCATAGGATCCTCTTCTGTCTTGTTAGGGACATCTTCTCTATGTAAACTAACTTTTGAGTCCATCCTCGTTAGCGTAAACACCTCAGATTTTGAACTAGAGTAATCCTTGTTAATCCGTTCTAATTCTAGTGTGGTAGTGGTCCCAATGGGTCGTTTGCAAGAGGAGGTTTAGTGGGCAGATAAGAAACCAGATAAGAACTAAGACATGTGACGTACTACTGCAACCATGCCATAATAGATAATCAATCATCTGCCTAGGATATTATGCAAAAGGAACATCCTCATAATCAAGATTAAAAAGGGACATTAAAAAGATCTGAAGATAAAAGGGGCCGCTGCCCTTACAAGCAGCCCCATCAACAAGAAGGTAGTTGAGCTACCGAACAAAGAGGATTCTACAGAGGCGTTCTTCAACACAAAAAGACAAAGGTATGCTACATAAATCAATGCTATGCATAAAAAGTATCTAACCCTTTGCCCCGAGGACCCCCTTGCCAGATGGAAAAGATCAAAATTTGAATTCGAGCTACCACTTAAAGAAGGAGTCACTCCGACCAAAGCCTCTCACCCTGGAATGAATCCTAATGATCTTGAAGAATGCAAGAGCCTTATCCAAGAAATGTTGGCCAAAGGATTGATCGAAGAAGCAGATTCAGTCTGGTCCTCTCCTGCTTTCTTTGTCAACAATCATAATTAAATCAAAAGAGGGAAAAAGAGAATGGTGATAGAATACAGGAAGTTGAACCAGCATCTGATAGAGATAAAAGGTGTCCTATCCCCAACAAGAGTGATTTGATGAGGTCAATATATGTTGCTAAATGGTTCTCTAAGGCTGAACATGAAGTCCTATTTTCATCAAATCAGGATTGCCGACAAACATAGAACGACCTTTGTAGTTCCACAGGGGCAATTTAAATGGAAAGTAATGTCATTCCAATTAAACAATGCATCATTGGAATTCCAAAGATGCATGTGGGTCTAAGGTAAAATTACAAATCTAACGGTTGGATTTTTTGAAAAATTTGTTATGATTGTAAGAGGCCCATTAAATCAATTGTAATTTAATTCTAGAAAATAAAATATTGAATCTTTCAATATAAAAACTCTAGGGATCAATATACTTGTTGCCATGAATTTATTTAAAAAAATTGGCATAATTTGAGTATGGAAAGGTCCATTTTCAATCCTCCCAAGTGAAAATTCTCATATTCTGTCCACTCTCCCCTTTTCAAGTCTAAAACCAGTCCTAGTTAGGTTTGGAAATCTAGGCTTGATAATCTTCAAAACCTAGATATCATGCCATGTGTGAGGCTTGGGTAGGCACAAATCTTATATATGCATGCCACTTTATGTCCACATCAGCTTCGAGAGGATCCACATAGGCACCTTGCCACCTCCACCCTCCATGTCAACATGGTCAACCTAGTTGACTCCCCACCTCATCATCCTAGTTATCATTAATGCCACATCTTCTTGCCACCTTTGCATGCCACCTCACACTTGGTGACATGGCATGCCACATCATGAAATTGCCACATTAACCATAATAGTGCCACATGGCAAGAAAATGCCACATGTCATGCATGCATGTGACATGTGGCACCTCCTTCCCACCTTCCCATTTTTTTTCAAAAATATATTTTTGATAAAGTTGATTTAGTATTTTTTTTAGTTTTTTTTAAAAAAAAGAAATAAAATATAAATTTTAAATAATAAAATATAAAATTTTAAATAATAAAATATAGATACTTTAGTAATATAAAAGAATTTAAAATCACTAATTTTAAAGAATTATATCTTAGAATTAGATAAATCATATTATTTTTAAAGTTTGTTATTTAATTTTTTAAATTTAATATTTCTTAAAAATATTTTATGTGTAGGATAAACCTTTGAATAAAATTTGAAAAAAATACATTATAAAAGAAAATATAATTATATAATTATAAATAAAAGATATATTTATATATCTAGTAATGATAAATATTTAGACTTGTAAATATATATTATTAATAATAATAATTTTTAAGTGGATAATAGTTTATCTTTATGTTTATGTAAATTATCCAATCAATCTTAGATAGGAAATCCAATGAGATTTAAAGTGGATAACCTATTTTTTCTATATAACCACACATCTTTAGTACTATCCCACACTTATCTGTAGTACTATGCCATCATTGAGCCTTCATAATTTTTTCTCTCTTAGCTTCCTTGAGAATGGGTTCTCAAAGTTGTAGGAGTTGGAAACATAATAGGACTAGACTTCCCCCCGTCCACCAAGTTCAAGAGGAGGAGAGGAAAAGGGTAGCTCGTGAGAGAAAGAGTAGTGGAGAGCACGTCAACACCTTCCATTGCCAATGATCCAAGCCCAACTCCTCCTTTTCCACTTCCTCTCCCTCCGCCTTCTTCCCTCCCACTACCCCTTAGTTTAGATAATCCACATGAACCCGCCCTTCCTGAGCCCCCTTCTCTTCCACAAGAACCCACCCCCCCTCCTTTGGGCCCCCATAGTGTGAATAGGAAAAAACTATCAAAGTCAGGGTCGCATCATCCTTTCCATGCAATCTTCCAATCCTATTTTAAAGACCTCATGCCTTCGTCACAAGCATGCATGCTTGATGCTTTGATTGATCTTCCCAACATGGCCAACTGCAAGGCACTTTATGACATTAGAGGTCGAAGAGAGAGGAAAGCTGGCATGGCGGTGCTACAAAGTGTTCATCCTTCCTATACAATTAACAAGAGAGGAACTCTACTGATGCTTTGACTGCTTGGAAGCCAGAAGTAGCTCCCAAATGAAGGGTAAGGTGAGTACCACATCTCGCATCCTTTCCATAGCACCACATGCACTTAGAGTTGGGTCTATTAGACATCAAAGTTTAGATGCTAATGAGGTTGGTGCTTTGTGGGGGGGCGAGTAGTGGTCATGTAGCTAGGCATGATCACGTACTAGATGAAACCACTAGAGCCTTGATAGAAAGTTTTTGGGAGGAAAATTGTCATGCCTCACCAGTTTTCAAGGAAGCTTTGCATCGTAAGAGAGTAACAAGAGGAGTGTTCATTGAGCAGGTGCTTGCTTTCTTGAAATGACCCAAACAGAGTTGTATTCTCGGTTTATGGCATCATATCCAGAGCTTAAAATTGGACAAAGGTCATTTGAGAGGTGTAAGCCTTAGTTTGTGAGGTGCTCATGACAGCGTGACACATGTTGTTGTCTTGCTACCATGTTGAATTTTAACTTTTTTATGATGTGTTCCGCTCTCTTAGTGGGCATAGAGAGTTGCCTCGTGGTTCTTGTGATTTCATCCACTCTCTTTTGTGTGCACACATGGAGGATGCCCAATTCCATAGGATGCTTTGTGTGGAGAGCAATTTCACATCATGTGGTTCACTTGCACATCTATAGATGGTATATCTTGATGCAAGTGACCCAGAGATAGTGTCATGGCAACGTTATGAGTATGTGACACACCAGCTCCAGAGTGGAGGGCAGTCCGGCAAGTTACATCTTGTGGACAAACATACACCATAGGATGCCTTGTGTGGAGAGAAATTTCACATCATGTCGTTCACTTGCACATCTATAGATGGTATATCTTGATGCAAGTGACCCAGAGATAGTGCCATGGCAATGTTATGAGTATGTGACACACTAGCTCCAGAGTGGAGGGCAGTCCAGCAAGTTACAGCTTGTGGACAAACATACACCACATTATCACTCTACACAACCACATTTAGGCAACAGCAGTAGATCTACCCCTATATATGACACAATCATTATGCCAAGTGTAGGATCCTCAATTTCAAGCACGCATGGCAGAGTTTCCTATTTGTGCACTCATCTCTGTGTGGTTGATTTTGCAGAGAAATACACCTTCACACCTTTTCAGGAGATACAATCTGAGTATTACTTCTTGGAGCACGTAATGGTTATATTTCATAATATTTCTTTCGTGTTTGAGGTATATTACTAATTATATGATTTTTTATGTCCTATCGTCTCTCTTGCTTACCTCACCAGATTGCTATTATGATCCACATTAGCTATCAACATGTAGAGGCCATGTAGATGGGATAGCGAGTACCCCCGAGGTGCGTGTCATTATTTGAGAGTATCATTTCTATATCAGTGATGATCATTCACATGATGCGCATTTTGTGCAACACTGGTTTCATCTCCATGATGATTTTTTAAGAGATAGTGGGATCACACACGGCTAGCGATGGGTTTGGATGGATGGTTTTGGCGCACAGTTCAGGTCATCTCATGACAGTTCTATTGGCTCTATAGGTAGTACTTATGGTTCTCTTACATTGGCAAATTAAACTAAATTCACCAATATCTTAAAGAAAACAATAACTAAAACTATTTTATTGGTTTATAGGTGGCATGTGTAGTCTAGTATCCTAGTGATTTGGTCATTCTTTGAGACTGGTCATGGGAAGGGAAATAATGATGGTGTGGGCACGTGTGTGAAACGTGCCCTGAGATGTCATCAACTGTGGTAGGATGCTAAGTAGTTTAGAGATGCGGGCCACATGGTCAAGTGGTGCTCCCAACATTTGTGTGGGAGTGCAGCATCATCGTATCCCAAACGTGATGCTCGGATTGTCAGGAGTTTTTTTTGGCATGTGGATGGTGGCATGATTGACCGTAGAGCCTCCCATGATTGTGACACAGTACCTCACACCTTGGGCTTACATTCCATCAAGAACACGTGCATGGCAGTCCCCACAATTTACACACAACCGTTTGCATGCTTCTGTGGAGCATGTATGGATGGCGGATTAGTCACATTGAAGGGTCATACATTCAAGATATGAAGCAATAGTGTCTAAAGCTACAAATTGGACGGACGCCCGTAATTGTGTGATGGAGTATTTATGGCAATTCTCGCTTCAAGAGCGTGTGGTAGCAAGTAAGGATGAAGTCCTGAGTTGTAGAGCTTGGAGACCTCAAGGATTACGAGCTCGGCCATTGGAAAGATCCTCATTCATGACAGTTATAGTTCACCAGGTAATCTCTTTTTGGATGTGTTTCAAGGAGGCTTAGGGTGAGCCATAACACCATTTCTATAGTGAGCAAGGATTTGTGAGTTGGCGAAGATGGCTCGTATGTTTGCTGAGGATATTTTTCTTTAAGGATCCTGTTTAACCTTGCAATGTTTTCTGCAAGTGAATTCTTCACTTCTATGTGGTAAATAATCCTCAAAATCTCCAGTTGAATCCTAGTTTCCAATCATCCCTTCATCGGTGTATCTATGGTATCATTGGCAACCAGAACGCTCACCACACCTGTCCACTCAGGGGCCTTTTCGATGGTTCCTAGCTCAAAGTACTCGGCAATATATATACATATCAAAATGGAATCTCTGTTGAAGATCAGGAAGATCAACCAATGGATCCATATAAAAGAGCCATGGACTCATCCGTTGAGGACTGGCAAGGTCAATCAACTAGATCCATGCCCAAATTCAGAAAACAACTCTTACTCCTTGTTCCAATATCCACGACGCACATGTGGGTATCTTCGGCAACCCAGAGCCCGAGCACTGCATGGTTAGCACCCTCTAGGATCCTTCACAGGTCACCTAGCGCTTCACTCATAGGTCGTTTCCTTGGTCCCTCATCCACCGTACCGAAAGCTCACCATTTAAATCGAACCGAGGCTGGTTAAGACCTCGGCCAACTTTGCTTACGTGAGACGTCCTTCGTTGACTCTCCGTTAGCTGTTGCAACTTTATTAGTTAGGTCTCCACGACTTCATTCACAAGACGGTCAAAATGCTTCCCTAACATTCTTGACATAAAACAGTCATTTAAAAATAGGTCATAAATATAGTTTCTATAACGAACTCTCGTCTTTCCACATTGTTCCACATCAATCCACATTATTTAATTCCACATCCATTTCATATGTATTCCTATTCTCATCCAATCACATCATTTTCATCTCATCACATCTTTCCCCAATTTATCCTCATCAGATCTCATCCACTCGCATCTACCCATATCCACATCTCATCACATCACATTCATTCACATCTCATTCATTCATATCACATAAAATTCCCTCACATCACATCTCATTCATTTTACCTCACATCTCATTCATTCATATCTATCCTGATTCACATCCCATCACATCACATTCATTCATATCCATCACATTCATTCTCATCACCATCCCATCACATTCTGGTCCCACCAGGATAACTCTTTACTCTAACGTAGTCAAGATCATTACTGATCAAACTGATCTGACTGCACCTCTAACGGTACTTGGTCAAATCAAGGAAGAAACTTGCACTTGGATCATTGGGATCAACGCTTTTTTCCCCATCAAGAGGCACAGCCGTTGATTCCTATCCATAGAACAATTACTATCCGGGATTTACTTCATCTATCGTAATAATAGAAATTAAATCTCGATTTACGGATCCATCAGTCCAGCCTAACCCCATCCAGTCCCATGGGTTAGCTAACCGCCCAACCACTGTAGTGATGGGATCCAATTAAGAATTTGGTTAGGTTTTGTCCCGGGTACCAAGGAAAAGAGTTCCAAGGCCCCCTAGCCGGAAGTTCATGCAAACATAAAACTAGTCACACCACTTACACACCCAATATGAAGCTCACCATTTAAATCGAACTGAGGCTGGTCAAGACCTCGGTCGACCTTGCTACGCGAGACGTCCTCCATTGACTCTCCGTCAGCAGTTGCAACTTTAACAGTTAGGTCTTCATGACCTTAATCCACAAGACGGTCAAAATGCTTCCCCAGCATTCTTGACATAAAACAGTCATTTACAAATAGTCACAAAATACAGTTTCTACATCGAACTCTCGTCTTTCCACATTATCCCTCCTTAGTCCACATTACTTATTCCACATTCCATTCAATGTGTACTCATTCTCATCCATTTCCTCATATCGACAACACATTAATTCACATACACATTTACATTCACATCCATACATCCACATCTACATGCATACATCCATTTTCACATCCTCATTTATACATCCACATCCCATATCCACATTCATACATACACATCCATATCCACATCCATACATCCACATCCACATCCACATTCACATTCATACATCCACATCCACATTCCCATTCACATCTATACATCCACATCTACATCCACATAACATCACATCACATCTATCCACATCAAATCTCATTCATGAACATCTCATCTCATTCATCCACATCCATCCAATCGTTCACATGTACGACTACCCGCAACTATCAATACATTTATATCTATCACTTCACATCCACATATATTCATGTCACATTACATCATGTTCTTTCACATACACATACACATCCATTCTTCACATACACATTCTCATCCATTCTTCACATACACAGTCACATCCATTCTTCACATACACATCCACTCACATCCCATATCATTCATTTACATCCTGATTCACATGACATCACATCTCATCCATTCATTCACATTTATCTGATTCACATCACATCTCATCACATCTATTCACCTCACATCTCATCACATCTATTCACCTCACATCTCATCACCTCTATTCACATCACATCCATCCATCCCTTCATTCACATCTATGTGATTCACATCACATCTATTCACATCACATCCCATCCATCCATTCATTCCCATCTATCTGATTCACATCACATCTCATCACATCTATTCACATCACATCCCATCCATCCATTCATTCACATCTATCTGATTCACATCACATCTCATCACATCTATTCACATCACATCAATCCATTCATTCATTCCCATCTATCTGATTCACATCACATCTCATCACATCTATTCATAGAATTTAAACATAGATTTTAAGAGAATTCTAATTTTGATATAAAAATTCTTTATGCATCTATTTATGCAAAAAAATCAACTTCAATGGTAATAACACTTTCATATATATATAAAAATCCTTTTATGCATCTATTTATGCATAAAAAACAACTTTTAATGAGAATAACACTTTTGAAATTAAAATAAATCCTTTATGCATCTTTCTATGCATAAAAATCAAATTTAATGAGAATAACACTTTTGAAATAAAAATAAATCTTTTAGGCATCTTTCTACGCATAAAAATCAAATTTAATGAGAATAACACTTTTGAAATAAAAATAAATCCTTTATGCATCTTTATATGCATAAAAATCAAATTTAATGAGAATAACACTTTTGAAATAAAAATAAATCCTTTATGCATCTTTCTATGCATAAAAATCAAATTTAATGAGAATAACACTTTTGAAATAACAATAATTCCTTTATGCATCTTTCTATGCATAAAAATCAAATTTAATAGGTAATATCAATGATATCCATGCATATTCATAGGTGAATATGTACATGGAGTAATTAGAATATTTCTTTTAGAATGCACAAAAAATGGTGGGAATTACTCTTTTGGAATAACATAAAAACAAGCTTTCTTTTCCACAAAATTCTGGAAAATTTTGCCATAACCTCCTTTGTATGGCTGACTATTTCTCATTTTTATCATTCTATTTTCAACTTAAATTAACCCAATCTAGATGTATAGGACTCTAATCTACACAATTTTTAGAATTCAAAAGAATAAACAATAAGAAAAATTTAATTAATCCTTTAACTAATCTTTCTAGGATTAAGAATGGTTGGAATGTAAAGAAGAGAAGGGGGTGGCCTTTTCATCAAGGCATAGCATTAGAATTTAATTTAATCAATAGAAAAACATGAAAATCAAGAAAACCATAGATTTAAAAATTAAACAAGTTAGAAAAATTAGCTTACATGGAGTTGTAAGCTTTCCTTTGGCTTGAGGGATTGAGGGTTCTACTCTTGTTTGAAGCAAAAGTGGCCACCAATTCTCTTTGGAGAGGATTAGGCCAAAAACAATTGAGTTATCAAGAAATTCAATCAGGGCGACAGGGGTAGAGTAACAGTGCATAAACACCATTAAGCTTTTACAAAGGAGGAGGCTTCTATTTATAGGAAAAAGTGAGCCTCTAGCCAAGCAAACTGATTCTAGAATTTTCCAGATCAGTTTGGTCAAATTTTGACCATTTTTTGGTCAGTTTAGCTTACTTTTTGGATCTAGTTGAAACAGGAGAGAGGAGAGATGAAAATATCTCATTATTTATGAGTTTAAAACTCCTCCACACATGTGAAATAGGTGCCTCCTTCATGAGGGGAGATCCCCACACTGAGTTGTAAAAAATGCATCATTTCCTCTAAATATCTCTTAATTTTTAACTAATAAACCTTGTCCTTAGTCAACTCTTCATCTTATGTGAGCATTTACTCATTTTTGGGGGTTTTTCTTTTATTTTTTAATTTATCTCCTCCCTACATTTGGATTAATCTTATTGGTCCATAGAAACCTTAATTGGACCATAATCTAAATTTTTTTGAAAATCTAGACCCTTAGGCTAAGGTCCTTTATACCTATTTTCAATTAATTCCAATTGCACATTGGAAAGTTCTTTTTGAATTTCTGTTTCTTGGGAAACCATTTTAAACACTGGGAAGATTTTTATATCCAAAAATATCTTAATTTTGAATTACCTCCCTCTAAACATTTTCTCTCTCTCGGCTAAAACAGGGTAAAACAGGATCTTTCTTCTTTTATTTCAAAAAGGAGAATAATTATAAGATCTGAAGGGGAGGTTCTTACACCTGCACACCTCAAAAGCTGAAGGGAGGAATCTTACATCCTACCCCACTTAAAAAACGTGAGATGTCCTCATCTCGCAGGTGGAGTATGATCTCTTTCATCTTCTTCTTCTTCTTCAATCACTTCCAGCATTACTTTCTTGGAATGGGCGGCCGATTTGGGAACATCTCTCTTTGACTTCCCCTATTCTAAGGCGTGTTGAGATATCGAGCTCGTCTAGTGAGGCGGTGGACACTGATGACCCGCCTGGGGGATAGGCCCCACACTTACACCACTGGCATGGTTGGTGAGATCTTGGGTGATATGTGGCCAGTGGGATGACAGGCTGTGTGACAGCCATTCTAGAGACTGGCATAGTTATAGCGCCAGCTCATTTACTTGGATTCACACTATAGAGAACCCTCGTATGTATTTGGTTGAGTACCTTTCATATTGTGTGTACTCTTATCTTTGTATATTGTGTGTTGAGTGTTGAGTGAAGAAGAAGAAGATATTCAGCCTCTCACCTTGTGTGTTCTCTATTAGGGTTTTGTGAGTGTGTGTGTGCTTGCAAGAGCTCAAGCTCTCTTTCCCCCTGCATCTTTTCATGGTATCAGAGCCTGGTTCGTGCTAAGGGCTGAGCTGCAAGCAAGAGAACCACATGAAGCGGTACGAGGGTAAGAGCTTCAACTACTCTTCCCTATTTGTGTTGGTGACTACACCCTTGTCGGGAGCTCTACGGGAGGCACCGGCAAACGATCTCTGATTGAGGAGCTTTCTTCGCGGGAGTAAAGCTATAGGGCAACTATTCTGTCCTATTGGACTAAATTTTCTGGGCCGAAAACGCGTTTCGGGCGGCACGTCTGGACCTCCGTTTTTCAGAAAGCAGGCAATTTCAAGCACTGTGGTGGGTAAGTCATCGATTCTCTACAAAACTCTGTTTTAAGAATTGCAGGAAGAGAGATTGACTGTGCAGACACTGTGGGTGTTGCAAAGAGGTCAACAGTTACCATTGGGTGTATGTATGCACATTGAAGTCACTGGTTGTGACATTTGAGAGTACTACGGTACCGCTGCAGAAAATACAGCAGTTTGTGCAAGAAAAACGAGAGTGCTATTTCTGGTAAATTTGTGTATCTGGCAAGATGTCAAATGATGGCATAACCCAGATTGTGGCTGAGAAGCTTGATAAGAATAACTTCCATGCTTGGAGGTTCAAGTTGACGAATTTCCTGATGGGAAAGGGCTATTGGGACTACATAGAAGGTGAGCATGAAGAGGCACCAGAGATACCAGACATAAATCCGACTGCTGCAGATGTGAAAGAGTTTAAAGACTGGAACCAAGGAGCCAGGAAAGTTATGTATTGGCTCTCCATTAGTATACAGGACACCATGATTGGGCACATTCAGGATGCCAAGTCCCCCAAGGAGGCGTGGGACACCTTGGTGAAAATCTATGAAACAAATACCAAGGCACGCAAGATACAGTTGAAGAACGAACTTCATACTGTGGAGAAAAAGAGCATGTCTGTGAATGACTATGCATTGAAGATAAAGGGTATTGTGGAATCCCTTGCATCTATTGGTGTGTCGGTAGATGATGATGATAAGGTGGAAGTCTGTCTACGTGGCCTTGGGCCACAATACAAGGCATTCAAGACGTCTATTCAGACTCGGGAAAACATTCCCAACTTTACAGATTTGGTGTCTATGCTGATTATAGAAGAGAAGAGCTTGGGTGAAGACCAACAGTCTTCACAAAACAAAAACAGTTCAGAGCAACATGCCTTCTACACAAGTTCAGGTAGAGGACGAGGTAGAGGAGGCCGTGGACGCGGTCAAGGAGGTGGCCAAACAGGTAATCAAAATTATGGCCAGGAGCAGCAGCAACAACAGTCCCAGAATACACAACAACAACATCAACAACACACAAGTGGAAGAGGCAAATTCAGAGGCAGGGGGAGTCAAGAGGCCGTGGAAATTGGCAAAGGCAGTATAATGATGCACGTGAATGCTTTTATTGTGGTAAGCTTGGACATGTGCAGGCAGAATGTTATAAGAAGCAGGCTGACATGCAAAATGGGAAAGTGCAGCAGAACAACTATGCATCCTCAAGCAGAAACAATGAGGATAATGAAAGGTTGTTTTTTATGCAGCATGTCGTGAATGCCATGTCTGAAAATGTTGAAGCAGCACAAAAAGATGATGTATGGTATGTGGATTCAGGTGCTTCGAACCACATGACAAGTCATGGGGAGTGGTTCAAGGAGATGAAAAACCTTGAAAGACCAGGTTTTGTGGAAACAAGGGATGACACTGCTCATTCAATTGCCCATGTTGGAGATGTGCCATTGTCTATGCAGGATGGCAAAGTGAAGTACCTTGCAGATGTACTTCACGTTCCGAACATAACAAAGAATCTGGTTTCAGTTGGCCAAATGATTGAGCAGGGTTTGCAGGTTCGGTTTAACCCTGATGGTTGTTATGTTGAAGACTTTAAAGACAAGTGCAGGTTGGTTGCAAAAGGCAACAGAGTGGGCAAAATGTTTACGTTGAATGTAGACATGCCTGAAATGAGTGCTGCGATGTTTTCAAATGGTTCAGGAATTGTTGCAGACACAGACATTTGGCATAAAAGAATTGGACATGTGAATGTGCAGAGAATGAAGTCAATGCAGACTAAAGGAATTGTGACAGGGCTACCAAAATTTAAAGTGGAAGGTATGCAGAGAATATGTGAAGCATGCCAATTTGGAAGGCAAACAAAGCATGTATTTCTACGTAACAGATATGTGAGCAGAAATGCACTAGATGTTGTGCATTCAGATGTATGGGGTCCTACCAAAACCATTTCTATGGGAGGCTGCAGGATGTGACATTTATTGATGACCACACAAGGAAAGTGTGGGTATATTTCGTGAAGGAGAAGAGTGAGGTGTTCACTCACTTTCAGAATTTCAGAGTTTTGGTTGAAAAGCAAACAGGGAAATATGTAAAGTGCCTAAGGTCAGATGGAGGGGGAGAGTACTTCTCCAATGAGTTCTCTGAATTTTTGAAGAAGAATGGTATTTGGAGACAGTTTACATGTAGATACACTCCGCAGCAAAATGGAGTTGCTGAGAGCGAAAAAACAGGCACATTGCTGAGATTGCGCGAGCATTGATGGAAGAGAAAAATATGCCGCATGGCTATTGGGCTGAGGCTATTTCTACAGCAGTATACATCATGAACAGGACTCCACCTGCAGCCATACATGATGTAACTCTAGAGGAGAGGTTTACTGGCAGAAAACCTGATTTGTCTCATCTGAAAGTTTTTGGATGCATTGCATATGTGCATGTGCCAGATGAGCTGAGAACTAAGCTAGATCCGAAAGCTGAAAAATGTGTGTTTATTAGATATTCCCTTGAGCAAAAGGGATACAGGTGTTATAACCCTGCTACACGTGATTTGAGGGTAAGCAGGGATGTTGTCTTTGATGAGATGAGTAGCTGGTATGCTGCTGAAAAAGAAGTTGTTGGGGCTGATGTGAGTGGAAGTGTGGTTGCATAGAATGCAGGTCAGCAATCACAGTCTTTGAGTGGACCAGGAGAGTCCTCATCTAGTGGGTCTGTTGATAGACCATGGAGTGGCAGGCTACGTCATAATACTAGTCCTGCAAATGTGATTAGTACATCACGTAAAGGAAAAGAGAAAGTGGTTGAGCCCCTTGGTATGCCTGACATTTCTGCAGGGCATTCTCATGTTGATGGAGAGTCTAGTGGCTTAGATATGAGCCTTGATGAGGAGCTTGGGATCCCAGCTATGAGAACACCTGGTGTAAAGAAGGCTATGGAAGCCATGAATGAAAAGCTGGGAAGATCTGGCAGAGTGAAAAATCCTGTGCAGAGATTTACCTATGATGGTTATGTGGCACATCACTATGCATATATGGCAAAGGTTGTGCAGGTTGTGGAGCCCACCTACATTGATGAGGCTGTTGGAAATGTGTGTTGGGAGAAAGCTATGGATGAGGAGATGAATGCAGTATATGGAAATGAAACTTGGGACTCAGTGCAATTGCCTGAAGGCAAGAAAGCCATTGGATGCAAGTGGGTGTACAAAGTAAAACATAACAGTGATGGAAGCATAAACAGGTATAAGGCTAGGTTGGTAGCCAAAGGATATGCACAGACATATGGCATTGATTATGAGGAAACTTTCAGCCCAATTGCCAAGATGGCAACGGTGAGAGTTGTGATAGCAGTGGCTGCATCAAAGCAATGGTCTTTGCATCAGATGGATGTAAAGAATGCATTCTTGCATGGGGATTTGCAAGAAGAGGTGTATATGTTACAGCCACCTGGTTATGAGGATGTGGGTCACCCCGAGCATGTTTGTAGGCTGAAGAAAACCTTGTATGGCTTAAAACAAGCACCAAGAGCATGGTCTGACAAGATTTTTGAATATCTTGTCACTATAGGCTTTCATATAGCCAATGCAGATTTCTCGCTGTATGTGAGACATGGTGATAGAGGGGTTGTGCTTGTTGTCATCTATGTAGATGACAACAAGCACAACCCCTCTATCACCATGTCATCTATGTGAGACATGGTGATAGAGGGGTTGTGCTTGTTGTCATCTATGTAGATGACATGGTGATAGAGGGGTTGTGCTTGTTGTCATCTATGTTGTCATCTAGGGGTTGTGCTTGTTGTCATCTATGTAGAGACATGGTGATAGAGGGGTTGTGCTTGTTGTCATCTATGTGAGACATGGTGATAGAGGGGTTGTGCTTGTTGTCATCTATGTAGATGACTTGATCATTACAGGGGGACCATGATGCAGAGATCTTTGATGTAAAGATCTTGCTTAGACAGAAGTTTGAGATGAAGGATCTGGGGGAGCTCAGATATTTCTTGGGCATTGAGGTGATTAGGTCACCACATGGTATTGGATTACTGCAAAGACAGTATGGCTTGGACATGTTGCCCAAGTATGGTATGACAGGCTGTAAGCCTATTTCCGTGCCATTGGATCAGAATGGCAAATTGAGTGTAGATTTAGGGGAGATCTTGGAGGATCCCACTATGTATAGATGCATAGTAGAAAGTTTGATCTACATGACGATCACCAGACCAGATTTGAGCTATGCTGTTGGGTTGGTGAGTCAATTTATGCAGGTTCCACGGAAACCGCATTTGGATGCATTGAGACGCATACTGAGGTATGTGAGGTCTACTTTGCATTGTGGACTATTCTATGAGACTGGGACAGAGATATGTGTACATGGGTACACAGATGCTGATTGGGCTGGTAGTATCTCAGATAGAAGATCTACCAGTGGCTTCATGTTTTCTTTGGGGAGTGCTGCTATGACTTGGAGCAGCAAGAAGCAACCTACGGTTGCTCTATCCAGTACAAAGGCCGAGTACAGAGGAGCTGCTATGGCAGCATGTGAGGTAGCTTGGTTGAGAAAGCTACTTGCAGATTTGGGTCTATCAGTGGATAGACAAGTTGTCATTTTCTGTGACAACATTAGCAGTATATAGCTGGCCAGGAACCCAGTTTTTCATGCTCGCATGAAGCATATAGAGGTCCACTACCATTTCGTCAGAGAGAAGGTCTTGGCAGGAGACCTTGACCTTGTTTATGTCAGCACACACAGAGGATGAGGTAGCTAACATCTTCACCAAAGCATTGGGTACAGAGAAGCTCCGCAGATTCAGAGCTTCACTTGGTGTACATGAGATGGAGTTGAGCTCGAGGGGGAGTGTTGAGATATCGAGCTCGTCTAGTGAGGCGGTGGACACTGAGATGACCTGCTTGGGGGATAGGCCCCACACTTACACCACTGGCATGGTTGGTGAGATCTTGGGTGATATGTGGCCAGTGGGATGACAGGCTGTGTGACAGCCATTCTAGAGACTGGCATAGTTATAGCACCAGCTCATTTAGTTGGGTTCACACTATAGAGAACCCTCGTATGTATTTGGTTGAGTACCTTTCATATTTTGTGTAATTTTATCTTTGTATATTGTGTGTTGAGTGTTGAGTGAAGAAGAAGAAGATATTCAGCCTCTCACCTTGTGTGTTCTCTATTAGGGTTTTGTGAGTGTGTGTGTGCTTGCAAGAGCTCAAGCTCTCTTCCCCCCTGCATCTTTTCAAGGCGGAGGTATAGCATTACTTTGGATTGAAACTACGGGTTGGTCAGAGGGTCTACCTCTGGGATTTCCTTGATTTTGGCGGAAAGAAACTTGATTACTCTGGAAGGAAGGAGCTGGAGTCTGGAATCTTGATCCCTAATTTTCCTGCCGCCCTGAAAACCTTGATCCAAAAAGAGTTGGGCAATCCATACTGTGATGTCCAAATCCTTGGCAGTTATAGCATTTCACTCCCTCGTTGAAGGGTGGAACTTCTGAAGTTGAATTCCAGGGGATTGAGTTTCGGAAAAAGGACATTTCTTCCATTTTGGAACTTCCCATATCTTGGGCTTGACCCGGATATCTTTTAGGCGGTGGAAGGCTGGAATAACCTTCTAGAATTAAAAACCTTTTCAAAGGTGATGGTGCTGGCTTCGGCGGAACTTTGACATCAAAGGCCTTGGCGAAATCCTTCGCCATCCGCACTGCTTCGGCCATGGAAACTGGCTTGGCATTCTTCACCAGGATATTCAAAGGTTCGTTCAGTCCCCAAATGAACCTGGCCATTAGCTGTTCTTCATCCAACAGTGGCGAGTATTTGAGGAGGAGAGCGAATGCTTGGTGATATATTTCAATAGTTCTCCTCCCGTGGGTTAACTCTAAGAATTTGTTCATCTTTGTTTCTAAAAAGCCGGGAGGACAAAACCTCGTCCTTAGGTAAATTTTGAGATCATTCCATGTCTGGGTATTCCGATCTAGACGGTTTGTCTTGCAGTGGTTGATTCTATTATCTTCAACCTTTTGCAAGAGCCATTTTGCTCTTCTCATTTTACCTGGTGACATCGAAGTACTCTTCCATTGCTTCGATCCACTTCTCTAGAGCCTCGCCCAAGTTTTTCCCTTCACCCTTGAAAGGTCGAGGCTGCGATCTATGAAGAGTTTTACGAACATCCAAGTCGAGCTCTTCCTCATCGAGTTAGGGGTTTTCATTTCTACCACGACAACCTCGATCCATGTTCCTATCAATACAAAAATTCTTGTTAAGTCCCTTTATTTATGATTCAATTCCGATTTTAGATTTAACTAATTTTGGGGTTCTTTAGATTGGTCAGCTCCTCACAAAATCATGGGATAAAGATATTCATATAGAACTCATTATCAGATAACAATTCATTCAGAACATATCATTCATATCTTTAACACAATAATGGTCCATTAGACCAAAATTTCCATCTTAATAGTCCTCCATGGAAAATTATACAGATTTTTAATTTGTCATCCCTTAACTTGATCCACTGGGTCAAGTGTTAACAATAGCAATTTGTTAGCACAATCCACTAATCTCATAGTGATTTGTTGAAGTCATTATCGTCATTCTAGTTACAAATATCATCATAGGGAACATCATCACAGGGACTCATCCCATTCATCCTCATTGTGGTTTTGCTCAGCTTATCGCTTTTTAACCAAAATTCAGGAATTATCATTTTTCAATTAGAATCCAAATCAACTCATCAGTTCTCAACCAGAATTTTAAAATCATATCAACCACATTCGAATTCATCTAGATAGCATTTTTGCTTATAATTTCAAGGTCTTAGATGCCACTAAAGAGCTGTAGTTATACCCTTGGTATATACGGGTAGTCACGGTCCTTGGAACTATAAGGTAAATACCATCATGTCTAGGCCTCAAGCAAGTCAGGGATTTCATATAATTGCAATACTTCCATCTTAAGACCCAATTACCAATTTATGAATTTCAGTGTGAATAACAATTTATATGAATTTTATCACACAATTCCAACCTTTTACTGTTACTTCATAAATTTATGACGTTTTTGGCTTCATGGTTGATCCACTTTAGCCAATTTGCTCTGATACCAGCTGAAAGATCCCTCTCCCCACCGCGCAACGAATTTAAGGGTGCTAGCAACGGAAGTAGCACTTCTTGCATGGGGTAGGGTAATCCCTCTGTTCTTCCAAAACCAAACCCGAAAAAACTTCCCTCGCCCAGAAAGCACGGGTGATTCCTCCAGGATATTTTTACTCTAACGTAGTCAAGAGCCTTGACTAACTAAATTGATCTAACCAAACCCGTAAGTATCATAGTCAGATCAAGGAAAAGACTTACACTTGGATCATAGAGACTAACGCTTTTTTCCTAACACCATATTAGATAATTTGGGAAAAATCCCATTCCCATTTGAAAAATGGGATCATGGTGAACTTGTTCAAAATTGTGTCGAAACCCCCTCATGTGGCATATCATTGGAAAGATCTTAAAGAGTCGAATCTAGATCTACAATCTCCGACAAATTTGGAGTTGGAATGTTTGAGATATATCAAAAATTAAATGGACTGAGTGATTCCCAAAATATGATATTTTTCCCAAATTGGACCTCATTGAGAGGCAGAGGCATTGATTCTTTTCCATAGAACAATTTTTATCCGAGATTTACTTCATCTATCGTACCATAACAGAATTGAATCTAATTTTAGGGATCCATCAATTCAGCCTAACCCCATCCGGTCCCGTGGGTTACCCAACCACCCAACCACTGTAGTGATGGGATCCAATTAGGAATTTGGTTAGGTTTTGTTTCGGGTACCTGGGAAAAGAGTTCCCAGGCCCCCTAGCCAGATATTCATGCAAACGTAAAACTAGTCACACCACTTACACACCCAATATGAAATTGCCTTTTTCACAGATTTAGCTATCTAAAATAATCATTTAATGAAATCATAGTGTCACTAATCATAATCCTCAAAATCTCCAGTTGAATCCTAGTTTCCAATCATCCCTTCATCGGTGTACCTATGGCATCATTGGTAACCAGAATTCTCACCACCTATCCACTCAAGGGCCTTTTCAATGGTTTCTAGCTCATAGTACTCGGTAATATATTCACATATCAAAATGGAATCTCCGTTGAAGTTCAGCCAAATTAACCCAACGGATCCATATAAAAGAGCCATGGACTCATCCATTTGAGGACCAGCAAGGTCAATCAACCAGATCCATGCCCGAATTCAGAAAACAACTCTTACTCCTTGTTCCAATATCTTCCACGACGCACGTGTGGGTATCTTCGGTGACCCAGAGGCCGAGCACCGTATGGTCAGCACCCTCTAGGATCCTTCGCCAGGTCACCTAGCGCTTCACTCATAGGCCACTTCCTTGGTCCCTCATCCACCGTACTGGAAGCTCACCATTTAAATCAAAGCGAGGCTGGTCAAGACCTCGGCCAACTTTGCTATGCGAGACGTCCTCCGTTGACTCTCCGTCAGCTGTTGCAACTTTATCGGTTAGCTCTCCACAACTTCATTCACAAGATGATCAAAATGCTTCCCCAGCATTCTTGACATAAAAAAGGCATTTAAAAATAGGACATAAATACAGTTTCTATAAAACGAACTCTCGTCTTTCCACATTGTTCCACATCAATCCACATTATTTAATTCCACATCCATATCATATGTATTCCTATTCTCATCCAATCACATCATTTTCATCTCATCACATCTTTCCTCAATTTATCCTCATCAGCAGATCTCTACCCATATCCACATCTCATCACATCACATTCAGACTCGGGAAAACATTCCCAACTTTACAGATTTGGTGTCTATGCTGATTATAGAAGAGAAGAGCTTGGGTGAAGACCAACAGTCTTCAGAAAACAAAAACAGTTCAGAGCAACAGGCCTTCTACACAAGTTCAGGTAGAGGACGAGGTAGAGGAGGCCGTGGACGCGGTCAAGGAGGTGGCCAAAC
Source organism: Cibotium barometz (assembly GCF_041138505.1). Classification (NCBI taxonomy): domain Eukaryota; kingdom Viridiplantae; phylum Streptophyta; class Polypodiopsida; order Cyatheales; family Cibotiaceae; genus Cibotium; species Cibotium barometz. Next base: position 58,493,659 of record NC_141055.1, read on the forward strand.
AGGTAATCAAAATTATGGCCAGGAGCAGCAGCAACAACAGTCCCAGAATACACAACAACAACATCAACAACACACAAGTGGAAGAGGCAAATTCAGAGGCAGGGGGAGTCAAGAGGCCGTGGAAATTGGCAAAGGCAGTATAATGATGCACGTGAATGCTTTTATTGTGGTAAGCCTGGACATGTGCAGGCAGAATGTTATAAGAAGCAGGCTGACATGCAAAATGGGAAAGTGCAGCAGAACAACTATGCATCCTCAAGCAGAAACAATGAGGATAATGAAAGATTGTTTTTTATGAAGCATGTCGTGAATGCCATGTCTGAAAATGTTGAAGCAGCACAAAAAGATGATGTATGGTATGTGGATTCAGGTGCTTCGAACCACATGACAAGTCATGGGGAGTGGTTCAAGGAGATGAAAAACCTTGAAAGACCAGGTTTTGTGGAAACAGGGGATGACACTCCTCATTCAATTGCCCATGTTGGAGATGTGCCATTGTCTATGCAGGATGGCAAAGTGAAGTACCTTGCAGATGTACTTCACGTTCCGAACATAACAAAGAATCTGGTTTCAGTTGGCCAAATGATTGAGCAGGGTTTGCAGGTTCGGTTTAACCCTGATGGTTGTTATGTTGAAGACTTTAAAGACAAGTGCAGGTTGGTTGCAAAAGGCAACAGAGTGGGCAAAATGTTTACGTTGAATGTAGACATGCCTGAAATGAGTGCTGCGATGTTTTCAAATGGTTCAGGAATTGTTGCAGACACAGACATTTGGCATAAAAGAATTGGACATGTGAATGTGCAGAGAATGAAGTCAATGCAGACTAAAGGAATTGTGATAGGGCTACCAAAATTTAAAGTGGAAGGTATGCAGAGAATATGTGAAGCATGCCAATTTGGAAGGCAAACAAAGCATGTATTTCTACGTAACAGATATGTGAGCAGAAATGCACTAGATGTTGTGCATTCAGATGTATGGGGTCCTACCAAAACCATTTCTATGGGAGGCTGCAGGATGTGACATTTATTGATGACCACACAAGGAAAGTGTGGGTATATTTCATGAAGGAGAAGAGTGAGGTGTTCACTCACTTTCAGAATTTCAGAGTTTTGGTTAAAAAGCAAACAGGGAAATATGTAAAGTGCCTAAGGTCAGATGGAGGGGGAGAGTACTTCTCCAATGAGTTCTCTGAATTTTTGAAGAAGAATGGTATTTGGAGACAGTTTACATGTAGATACACTCCGCAGCAAAATGGAGTTGCTGAGAGCGAAAAAACAGGCACATTGCTGAGATTGCGCGAGCATTGATGGAAGAGAAAAATATGCCACATGGCTATTGGGCTGAGGCTATTTCTACAGCAGTATACATCATGAACAGGACTCCACCTGCAGCCATACATGATGTAACTCTAGAGGAGAGGTTTACTGGCAGAAAACCTGATTTGTCTCATCTGAAAGTTTTTGGATGCATTGCATATGTGCATGTGCCAGATGAGCGGAGAACTAAGCTAGATCCGAAAGCTGAAAAATGTGTGTTTATTAGATATTCCCTTGAGCAAAAGGGATACAGGTGTTATAACCCTGCTACACGTGATTTGAGGGTAAGCAGGGATGTTGTCTTTGATGAGATGAGTAGCTGGTATGCTGCTGAAAAAGAAGCTGTTGGGGCTGATGTGAGTGGAAGTGTGGTTGCATAGAATGCAGGTCAGCAATCACAGTCTTTGAGTGGACCAGGAGAGTCCTCATCTAGTGGGTCTGTTGATAGACCATGGAGTGGCAGGCTACGTCATAATACCAGTCCTGCAAATGTGATTAGTACATCACGTAAAGGAAAAGAGAAAGTGGTTGAGCCCCTTGGTATGCCTGACATTTCTGCAGGGCATTCTCATGTTGATGGAGAGTCTAGTGGCTTAGATATGAGCCTTGATGAGGAGCTTGGGATCCCAGCTATGAGAACACCTGGTGTAAAGAAGGCTATGGAAGCCATGAATGAAAAGCTGGGAAGATCTGGCAGAGTGAAAAATCCTGTGCAGAGATTTACCTATGATGGTTATGTGGCACATCACTATGCATATATGGCAAAGGTTGTGCAGGTTGTGGAGCCCACCTACATTGATGAGGCTGTTGGAAATGTGTGTTGGGAGAAAGCTATGGATGAGGAGATGAATGCAGTATATGGAAATGAAACTTGGGACTCAGTGCAATTGCCTGAAGGCAAGAAAGCCATTGGATGCAAGTGGGTGTACAAAGTAAAACATAACAGTGATGGAAGCATAAACAGGTATAAGGCTAGGTTGGTAGCCAAAGGATATGCACAGACATATGGCATTGATTATGAGGAAACTTTCAGCCCAGTTGCCAAGATGGCAACAGTGAGAGTTGTGATAGCAGTGGCTGCATCAAAGCAATGGTCTTTACATCAGATGGATGTAAAGAATGCATTCTTGCATGGGGATTTGCAAGAAGAGGTGTATATGTTACAGCCACCTGGTTATGAGGATGTGGGTCACCCCGAGCATGTTTGTAGGCTGAAGAAAACCTTGTATGGCTTAAAACAAGCACCAAGAGCATGGTCTGACAAGATTTCTGAATATCTTGTCACTATAGGCTTTCATGTAGCCAATGCAGATTTCTCGCTGTATGTGAGACATGGTGATAGAGGGGTTGTGCTTGTTGTCATCTATGTAGATGACAACAAGCACAACCCCTCTATCACCATGTCATCTATGTGAGACATGGTGATAGAGGGGTTGTGCTTGTTGTCATCTATGTAGATGACATGGTGATAGAGGGGTTGTGCTTGTTGTCATCTATGTTGTCATCTAGGGGTTGTGCTTGTTGTCATCTATGTAGAGACATGGTGATAGAGGGGTTGTGCTTGTTGTCATCTATGTGAGACATGGTGATAGAGGGGTTGTGCTTGTTGTCATCTATGTAGATGACTTGATCATTACAGGGGGACCATGATGCAGAGATCTTTGATGTAAAGATCTTGCTTAGACAGAAGTTTGAGATGAAGGATCTGGGGGAGCTCAGATATTTCTTGGGCATTGAGGTGATTAGGTCACCACATGGTATTGGATTACTGCAAAGACAGTATGGCTTGGACATGTTGCCCAAGTATGGTATGACAGGCTGTAAGCCTATTTCCGTGCCATTGGATCAGAATGGCAAATTGAGTGTAGATTTAGGGGAGATCTTGGAGGATCCCACTATGTATAGATGCATAGTAGAAAGTTTGATCTACATGACGATCACCAGACCAGATTTGAGCTATGCTGTTGGGTTGGTGAGTCAATTTATGCAGGTTCCACGGAAACCGCATTTGGATGCATTGAGACGCATACTGAGGTATGTGAGGTCTACTTTGCATTGTGGACTATTCTATGAGACTGGGACAGAGATATGTGTACATGGGTACACAGATGCTGATTGGGCTGGTAGTATCTCAGATAGAAGATCTACCAGTGGCTTCATGTTTTCTTTGGGGAGTGCTGCTATGACTTGGAGCAGCAAGAAGCAACCTACGGTTGCTCTATCCAGTACAAAGGCCGAGTACAGAGGAGCTGCTATGGCAGCATGTGAGGTAGCTTGGTTGAGAAAGCTACTTGCAGATTTGGGTCTATCAGTGGATAGACAAGTTGTCATTTTCTGTGACAACATTAGCAGTATATAGCTGGCCAGGAACCCAGTTTTTCATGCTCGCATGAAGCATATAGAGGTCCACTACCATTTCGTCAGAGAGAAGGTCTTGGCAGGAGACCTTGACCTTGTTTATGTCAGCACACACAGAGGATGAGGTAGCTGACATCTTCACCAAAGCATTGGGTACAGAGAAGCTCCGCAGATTGAGAGCTTCACTTGTTGGTGTACATGAGATGGAGTTGAGCTCGAGGGGGAGTGTTGAGATATCGAGCTCGTTTAGTGAGGCGGTGGACACTGATGACCTTCTTGGGGGATAAGCCCCACACTTACACCACTGGCATGGTTGGTGAGATCTTGGGTGATATGTGGCCAGTGGGATGACAGGCTGTGTGACAGCCATTCTAGAGACTGGCATAGTTATAGCGCCAGCTCATTTAGTTGGGTTCACACTATAGAGAACCCTCGTATGTATTTGGTTGAGTACCTTTCATATTTTGTGTAATTTTATCTTTGTATATTGTGTGTTGAGTGTTGAGTGAAGAAGAAGAAGATATTCAGCCTCTCACCTTGTGTGTTCTCTATTAGGGTTTTGTGAGTGTGTGTGTGCTTGCAAGAGCTCAAGCTCTCTTCCCCCCTGCATCTTTTCAAGGCGGAGGTATAGCATTACTTTGGATTGAAACTGCGGGTTGGTCAGAGGGTCTACCTCTGGGATTTCCTTGATTTTGGCGGAAAGAAACTTGATTACTCTGGAAGGAAGGAGCTGGAGTCTGGAATCTTGATCCCTAATTTTCCTGCCGCCCTGAAAACCTTGATCCAAAAAGAGTTGGGCAATCCATACTGTGATGTCCAAATCCTTGACAGTTATAGCATTTCACTCCCTTGTTGAAGGGTGGAACTTCTGAAGTTGAATTCCAGGGGATTGAGTTTCGGAAAAAGGACATTTCTTCCATTTTGGAACTTCCCATATCTTGGGCTTGACCCGGATATCTTTTAGGCGGTGGAAGGTTGGAATCACCTTCTAGAATTAAAAACCTTTTCAAAGGTGATGGTGCTGGCTTCGGCGAAACTTTGACATCAAAGGCCTTGGCGAAATCCTTCGCCATCCGCACTGCTTCAACCATGGAAACTGGCTTGGCATTCTTCACTAGGATATTCAAAGGTTCGTTCAGTCCCCAAATGAACCTGGCCATCAGCTGTTCTTCATCCAACAGTGGCGAGTATTTGAGGAGGAGAGCGAATGCTTGGTGATATATTTCAATAGTTCTCCTCCCGTGGGTTAACTCTAAGAATTTGTTCATCTTTGTTTCTAAAAAGCCGGGAGGACAAAACCTCGTCCTTAGGTAAATTTTGAGATCATTCCATGTCTGGGTATTCCGATCTAGACGGTTTGTCTTGCAGTGGTTGATTCTATTATCTTCAACCTTTTGCAAGAGCCATTTTGCTCTTCTCATTTTACCTGGTGACATCGAAGTACTCTTCCATTGCTTCGATCCACTTCTCCAGAGCCTCGCCCAAGTTTTTCCCTTCACCCTTGAAAGGTCCAGGCTGCGATCTATGAAGAGTTTTACGAACATCCAAGTCGAGCTCTTCCTCATCGAGTTAGGGGTTTTCATTTCTACCACGACAACCTCGATCCATGTTCCTATCAATACAAAAATTCTTGTTAAGTCCCTTTATTTATGATTCAATTCCGATTTTAGATTTAACTAATTTTGGGGTTCTTTAGATTGGTCAGCTCCTCACAAAATCATGGGATAAAGATATTCATATAGAACTCATAATCAGATAACAATTCATTCAGAACATATCATTCATATCTTTAACACAATAATGGTCCATTAGACCAAAATTTCCATCTTAATAGTCCTCCATGGAAAATTATACAGATTTTTAATTTGTCATCCCTTAACTTGATCCACTGGGTCAAGTGTTAACAATAGCAATTTGTTAGCACAATCCACTAATCTCATAGTGATTTGTTGAAGTCATTATCGTCATTCTAGTTACAAATATCATCATAGGGAACATCATCACAGGGACTCATCCCATTCATCCTCATTGTGGTTTTGCTCAGCTTATCGCTTTTTAACCAAAATTCAGGAATTATCATTTTTCAATTAGAATCCAAATCAACTCATCAGTTCTCAACCAGAATTTTAAAATCATATCAACCACATTCGAATTCATCTAGATAGCATTTTTGCTTATAATTTCAAGGTCTTAGATGCCACTAAAGAGCTGTAGTTATACCCTTGGTATATACGGGTAGTCACGGTCCTTGGAACTATAAGGTAAATACCATCATGTCTAGGCCTCAAGCAAGTCAGGGATTTCATATAATTGCAATACTTCCATCTTAAGACCCAATTACCAATTTATGAATTTCAGTGTGAATAACAATTTATATGAATTTTATCACACAATTCTAACCTTTTACTGTTACTTCATAAATTTATGACGTTTTTGGCTTCATGGTTGATCCACTTTAGCCAATTTGCTCTGATACCAGCTGAAAGATCCCTCTCCCCACCGCGCAACGAATTTAAGGGTGCTAGCAACGGAAGTAGCACTTCTTGCATGGGGTAGGGTAATCCCTCTGTTCTTCCAAAACCAAACCCGAAAAAACTTCCCTCGCCCAGAAAGCACGGGTGATTCCTCCAGGATATTTTTACTCTAACGTAGTCAAGAGCCTTGACTAACTAAATTGATCTAACCAAACCCGTAAGTATCATAGTCAGATCAAGGAAAAGACTTACACTTGGATCATAGAGACTAACGCTTTTTTCCTAACACCATATTAGATAATTTGGGAAAAATCCCATTCCCATTTGAAAAATGGGATCATGGTGAACTTGTTCAAAATTGTGTCGAAACCCCCTCATGTGGCATATCATTGGAAAGATCTTAAAGAGTCGAATCTAGATCTACAATCTCCGACAAATTTGGAGTTGGAATGTTTGAGATATATCAAAAATTAAATGGACTGAGTGATTCCCAAAATATGATATTTTTCCCAAATTGGACCTCATTGAGAGGCAGAGGCATTGATTCTTTTCCATAGAACAATTTTTATCCGAGATTTACTTCATCTATCGTACCATAACAGAATTGAATCTAATTTTAGGGATCCATCAATTCAGCCTAACCCCATCCGGTCCCGTGGGTTACCCAACCACCCAACCACTGTAGTGATGGGATCCAATTAGGAATTTGGTTAGGTTTTGTTTTGGGTACCTGGGAAAAGAGTTCCCAGGCCCCCTAGCCAGATATTCATGCAAACGTAAAACTAGTCACACCACTTACACACCCAATATGAAATTGCCTTTTTCACAGATTTAGCTATCTTTAAAATAATCATTTAATGAAATCATAGTGTCACTAATCATAATCCTCAAAATCTCCAGTTGAATCCTAGTTTCCAATCATCCCTTCATCGGTGTACCTATGGCATCATTGGCAACCAGAATGCTCACCACCTATCCACTCAAGGGCATTTTCAATGGTTTCTAGCTCATAGTACTCGGTAATATATTCACATATCAAAATGGAATCTCCGTTGAAGTTCAGCCAAATTAACCCAACGGATCCATATAAAAGAGCCATGGACTCATCCATTGAGAACCAGCAAGGTCAATCAACCAGATCCATGCCCGAATTCAGAAAACAACTCTTACTCCTTGTTCCAATATCTTCCACGACGCACGTGTGGGTATCTTCGGTGACCCAGAGGCCGAGCACCGTATGGTCAGCACCCTCTAGGATCCTTCGCCAGGTCACCTAGCGCTTAACTCATAGGCCACTTCCTTGGTCCCTCATCCACCGTACTGGAAGCTCACCATTTAAATCGAAGCGAGGCTGGTCAAGACCTCGGCCAACTTTGCTATGCGAGACGTCCTCCGTTGACTCTCCGTCAGCTGTTGCAACTTTATCGGTTAGCTCTCCACAACTTCATTCACAAGATGATCAAAATGCTTCCCCAGCATTCTTGACATAAAAAAGGCATTTAAAAATAGGACATAAATACAGTTTCTATAAAACGAACTCTCGTCTTTCCACATTGTTCCACATCAATCCACATTATTTAATTCCACATCCATATCATATGTATTCCTATTCTCATCCAATCACATCATTTTCATCTCATCACATCTTTCCTCAATTTATCCTCATCAGCAGATCTCTACCCATATCCACATCTCATCACATCACATTCATTCACATCGTATCCATTCAGACCACATCACATTCACTCACATCACATCTCATTCATTTTACCTCACATCTCATTCATTCACATCTATCCTGATTCACATCCCATCACATCACATTCATTCATATCCATCACATTCACATTCATTCATATCCATCACATTCATTCTCATCACCATCCCATCACATACATTCTATCCACATCACATCTATCCACATCAAATATCATTCATACACATCTCATCTCATTCATCCACATCCGTCCAATCGTTCACATGTACGACTACCCACATCTATCTATACATTTATATCTATCACTTCACATCCACATATATTCATGTCACATCACATCATGTTCTTTCACATACACATACACATCCATTCTTCACATACACATTCTCATCCATCCTTCACATACACATTCACATCCATCCTTCACATACACATCCACTCACATCCCATATCATTCATTTACATCTGATTCACATGACATCACATCTCATCCATTCATTCACATTTATCTGATTCACATCACATCTCATCACATCTATTCACCTCACATCTCATCACATCTATTCACCTCACATCTCATCACCTCTATTCACATCACGTCCATCCATCCATTCATTCATTCACATCACGTCCATCCATCCATCCATTCATTCACATCTATCTAATTCACATCACATCTCATCACATCTATTCACATCACATCCCATCCATCCATTCATTCCCATCTATCTGATTCACATCACATCTCATCACATCTATTCACATCACATCCCATCCATCCATTCATTCACATCTATGTGATTCACATCACATCCATCGATTCATTCACATCTATGTGATTCACATCACATCTCATCACATCTATTCACATCACATCCCATCCATCCATTCATTCACATCTATCTGATTTCCATCACATCTCATCACATCTATTCACATCACATCCATCCATTCATTCATTCCCATCTATATCTGATTCACATCACATCGCATCGCATCTATTCACATCACATCTATTCATAGAATTTAAACATAGATTTTAAGAGAATTTTAATTTTGATATAAAAATTCTTTATGCATAAAAATCAAATTTAATGAGAATAACACTTTTGAAATAAAAATACATCCTTTATGCATCTTTCTATGCATAAAAAATAAATTTAATGAGAATAACACTTTTGAAATAAAAATAAATGCTTTAGGCATCTTTCTATACATTACTTTTGAAATAAAAATAATTCCTTTATGTATCTTTCTATGCATAAAAATCAAATTTAATGAGAATAACACTTTTGAAATAAAAATACATCCTTTATGCATCTTTCTATGCATAAAAATCAATTTTAATGAGAATAACACTTTTGAAATAAAAAATAATTCCTTTATGCATCTTTCTATGCATTAAAATCAATTTTAATGAGAATAACACTTTTGAAATAAAAATAATTCCTTTATGCATCTTTCTATGCATAAAAATCAATTTTAATGAGAATAACACTTTTGAAATAAAAATAATTTCTTTATGCATCTTTCTATGCATAAAAATCAACTTTGAATGAGAATAACACTTTTGAAATAAAAATAGTTCCTTTATGCATCTTTCTATGCATCAAAATCAAATTTAATGAGAATACCACTTTTGAAATAAAAATAATTCCTTTATGCATCTTTCTATGCATAAAAATCAACTTTTAATGAGAATAACACTTTTGAAATAAAAATGATTCCTTTATGCATCTTTCTATGCATAAAAATCAACTTTTAATGAGAATAACACTTTTGAAATAAAAATAATTCCTTTATGCATCTTTCTATGCATAAAAATCAAATTTAATAGGTAATATCAATGATATCCATGCATATTCATAGGTGAATATGTACATGGAGTAATTAGAATATTTCTTTTAGAATGCACAAACGGTGGGAATTACTCTTTTGGAATAACATAAAAACAAGCTTTATTTTCCACAAATTTTTGGAAAATTTTGCCATAATCTCCTTTGTATGGCTGACCATTTCTCATTTTTATCATTCTATTTTCAACTTAAATTAACCCAATCTAGATGTATAGGACTCTAATCTACACAATTTTTAGAATTCAAGAGAATAAACAATAAGAAAAATTTAATTAATCGTTTAACTAATCTTTCTAGGATTAAGAATGGCTAGAATGTAAAGAAGAGAAGGGGGTGGCCTTTTCATCAAGGCATAGCATTAGAATTTAATTTAATCAATAGAAAAACATGAAAATCAAGAAAACCATAGATTTAAAAATTAAACAAGTTAGAAAAGTTAGCTTACATCCATGGAGTTGTAAGCTTCCTTGGCTTGAGGGATTGAGGGTTCTACTCTTGTTTGAAGCAAGAGTGGCCACCAATTCTCTTTGGAGAGGATTAGGCCAAAAATAATTGAATTATCAAGAAATTCAATGTAAATGGATCAGGGTAGGGGTAGAATAACAGTGCATAAACACCATTAAGCTTTTACAAACACTACAAGGGATCGGGCTCATACCCGCGCTCCTAACCGCGGAAAATGACTTGTGGAAAAAAAGTAGCGGGCCCGTGTATCAGCACGTGTATCATCGCGGCCAGAGACATGCGTGTAAAAGCGCGTGTACAGACCCAGTTAGACGCACTAATACAAGGGCTTATACACGCGTTTTGTCAGTTTAGCTGCGCTTATACATGCGTATTTCACAGAGTATCTGCATATATACACGCGACTTTTTTAGTGTTGACGCGTCTATACACGCGAACAGAGAGCAAAAAAAAAAATCCAGAGAGTGCTATTTGGTACCTGAATGCTGTTCCAGCATTCCAGCACCCAATAGCACTCTCTAGATTTTTTTTGGGGTGCATTACACCATCCACGAGGAAGATTTAGTGCATTGTCATTACACGATTCAAGAATGACATGAATGCATACATTGTCAATACACGATTCAAGACAGACATGAATGCAATACTATCAATTCACGATTCAATATTACTATCAAAATTTTATGTGTACACATATATACAAGGGAGTCCATATGTCGAAGTAGCCCATGGCTTCAATTATAAACAAATATATACAAAATCAAATTGGTTTTTCTAAAAAAGCCCATGGGTTCAATTACAAAAATATATATACAACCACATCCTCAATATGGAATGTGATACTATAAGTCTGAGTACTACTCAGACCCAGATGATGACCCACTGCTCCCTCCATGATCAGATGAGCTCACATCGGTATACATGTCCGATGAGTAGTGCTCACGTCCAGCAGGAGCAGTGGCGGCGGGTGGATCATCAGTGGCAGGAGCATCAGTAGGTGCAGCAGTAGCTTGTGCCTGTTCAAGTAATATATCATATATAAGTATATATATATGTAATTCAATAAACCAAAATCATTCGTTTAGAGTTTTCAAGTACCTGTCGATCGTATGGTCTCATGGCCATCTCAAACTGCACGTCCGTAATACGTCCCTCGGCTCTGAAGAGGGCCCACATGTCACATCTGCTATGCCGATGAGCATACCCAGTATCGTGGGTTGTGGGCTTCCTCCCCATAACCCGTCGATGTATCATAATCAACACAATTTGTAAGATTAAAACAATCATAGAATCAATGAATTAAGTAAACAATCAAATAAAGTGGCAAGATACTTACAAACTCTGCCTCCCATGACTCGACGCCACCAGATCCGAAATGCAAAGATCCAATGGTCTCCATCTGGATCCGTCGTGCATCCACATGCTGCCTGCTCTTCACGCCACCCTCTGCTCGTTTCTTTGCCTCCTTCCATTCGCGTTTGTGCGCAGTGGTGGCAGGTTTCTCGGTAGGATAGCCACCCGTAGCTACATTTAGCCCATCATCGTACGCGAGTTTCTTAAGGTGAGATCTTTTATTACTTAAGATCTCCCTTATTTGCGTCCTTCTCCATACATCCGAGAATGTCGCATGTGGGGGATTGGGGTACCGACTATGTACAGCATCTATCACCTCCCCAACTAATCAGCTATTTTGATCTTTAAATTTAATAAAATAATTTCTGTACAAGTTTGAAACAACCCCACGCATGTACTCCATTACCTCTTTCCCCCTCGCATCCATCACTACCCCGCCCCTATCCGTCACATCATAGTAGATCACTCCCTCCACCTCTCTCACCTCCTCATCCTCACTGTCTCCTCTAACTCTTCTCCCTCTATCTCCTCTCTCACTGCATGCCCTACTACCTCCCCCACCAAAGCACCCGCCGCATCCTCCACTCCCACTCTTCCTATTGCGGCATTTGCTCTCCTCTGTACTGCGGGTGGAGTCACGACTGGGGGATTGTGTACGTGACTGTGGGATTGTGTACGTGACTGTGTACGTGACTGTGGCTGTGAGGGAGTACGTGATGGTGGCTGTGAGCCCTGACGTGACGGTGCCTGGGAGGGTGTGTGTGAGTGTGTCTGGGATGGGGTATGTCTCCTCGGTGGGCATGGAAGAGGAGAAGCTACATGCCATCTCGCCGGACTCGCAGGCATAGACGGCAGTGGAGTGACATGGATACTCGGGGGCGGGGTATAGATACCAGGGAATCCAAGAGGGGGATGGGCATACATGTACTCTGTAAGCTCAACTGGACCAGGATGGCGCCCAAAATGATTTAGCATCTCCATCATCCAAGTGCCGTATGCAAATGGATCGGATGAAGAACCTGGATCCATGAAGAATCTGCAAAAATAAAAGTATATACATGAAGGATCCATGAAGGGGATGGCGATGCCGGGAAACACTCTATGTATCAAAGCACAATTGCCATGAAGGGAATCACTCTATGTATCAAAGCACAAAGATGAAGATTGAAAGCATAAACTTTATGCAGCATCTTGATCAAGGTTGTTCCTATACATGCTTGATGATTCCCCACCATGATGACAACATGCAAGCTAGCACATATGATTTTGTGAAGGCAAGCCATATGTAGATGGGATCATCTCTCTCTTGAGCTGGATCGACAAGAAAGACACGCAAGCATGGGTGAACTTTAAGGACAAACACAGTCGCGTGTAAAAACCCGTGTATCTGTGCGTGAACAATCTGTGCAAACAGGGTACACGTAGACATACACGCACTCGTACACGCGGCCTGCGCAAAAACTTTTTCAAAAACGATCGACCATCGACAAATTTTCCTTATAAAGAAAGCCCAGACTGTCACTATCGTTCACAAAAAGACTGAAGCAAACACGACCAGAGAAGGATGAAGACAATCGCATAAACAAATGGAAGGAAAGAGACATCTAGACGCGCTGTTACACGCGATTTAAAACAGTGAGACGTGCTATTACACGCGATCAATACAAGATATAGAGACTTTTTATTTTTTCATTAAAAACTGATTATGATTATGTGTTTGCTCTTTTGTACATAGGATGTCATCAACCTCCTCAAGCAGTTCTGGTGAGGATGAGACAATCGCGATGTGTGGTTGGGACAAAGGATCAAGTGTATGTGTAATCAATGTCAAGGATGCATTGTACGAGCGCATCGAATTACCTTGAATCACATCTCCATGTATGGAGAATGGAATCAAACAGGTTTAGAGGTGAGTAGATGTAAATTGATAGTATTCAAATGACTCATGGTGTCCAAATTAATGGAGTTGTAATATATATACTCTAATTGAAGCAGGATGCAGTACCACACCCTAACATGGTGCCCTATGCGCGGCGAGAGCACGCAAAGCGTCGATGAGATGATGCTGGAGCTTCGGGATCTATTGTCAGAGATGAGTGGAAAAGGGATGACAATAGCCCTGCACCCCACGAAGTTGTGGAAGAGGAAGTGTTTGATGATATGGTGCGGTATCTTTTTAGGGATGATCCCAAAGGTATGGACGACGATGATATGGAACAAGAGCATCTTTACAAGGCTTCATCGACACCGGTTTTTGAAGGGTGCACAATTCTCTATTTTACGTGCTTCACTTGAACTACTCAATATACAAACAGTTTATGGATGGAGCAATGCAAGTCTTGACGCATTATTGAAGTAAGCATTCCAACTTGCAAATTTGAATTAGTGGTTAAGGGTTAAGGGTTTAGGGTTTAGGGTTTAGGGCTAATTGATGATATTGGATGCAGGCTATTATCAAACATGCTTCCAAAGGGGAATAGACTACCCATCTCAAGAGACATAGCGAGGTGCTATGTGACATCTCTTGGAGGATTGGATTATGATCGCATACATGCATGCGTCAATGATTGCATTCTCTTTCGTGGAACGTATAAGGAGGCTCAACATTGTCCCACTTGTGGTGAAGCAAGGTATAGAACAGATGTGAAGAGTTTTGATGTACCTCGTAAAGTCTTGCGACACTTTCCTATAATTCCTCGCATCAAACACATGTTCAAGTGCAAATCCATAGCAGAGCTCATGTCATGGCATTCCTCACATCGATTGGATGATGGCATGTGGAGAATTCTCGCAGACACTCCTGCTTGGAAGCATATTGAAGATGAGTGGCCCAACTTTAAAACAGAGCCCAGAAACTTGAGACTTGGCCTAGGTATGGATGGAGTGAATCCATTTGGTTTCAAAAGCACCGCATATAGTGTGTGGCCAGTTGTGTTGGTGAATTACAACCTTCCACCATCAATGGCGGATCAAGAAGGGACATCTTATGTTATTCCTTCTAATTCCAGGGAAACATAAAGTCAAGCATATGGATGTTTATCTCGAACTGTTGATTGATGAGTTGGAGAAACTATGGAGAGGTGTTGCGGTGGTGGACATTAGTAGGCCTCCCTCCTCTCGACATTAGTTGGAGGAACTATGGAGAGGTGTTGCGGTGGTCACAGGACGTATGCATCAAGCTTGGCCCCACGAGAGGAGGGTGGGCACGTTCGTCTTCTGCCTGCACCATGGATTATATCAAAGAAAGAGTAGAAGCAGGTAAAGCAGGCCATCACCACTTTGCGTACTCCCACTGGATGCATGAGATCATTGAAGGGAGCCTTTACAACCACTAAGAAAAGAGACGTTAAGCAACTATATGGGTTGAAGTCCCATGATTGGCACAAGATGCTCCAAGTAAGTGTTTTCCAAGTCTTGTACGTTGAAATTAAATTTTGTAATGCCATAAACCATACATACATGTGCTCTTATGTGCGCAGTTCATACTACCTACTAGCATCGACCATTGTGCAAACAAAAGTTTGAAAAAATGTATTTATAAGATGGGCGAGCTTGTGAGGTATGTAAAACCCATGTCAGATCACCCTTCATTATACCTTGCAAAATGAACGTGCATGAGGTATAACATACTATTCATTTATTTTTCAGATATGTTAGTTCCAAAGCAATTGATCCAGCCACGTTGGATGATGCGCGTGTTACGGCAGTGGAGGTGGTTTGTTTGGTAGAGGAAACTTTCCCGTGAACCATTTTTACAAGTCAGCTACATCTCATTATGCATTTAGTGGACGAAATTGCTTTATGTGGCACTGCGCATGCACATTGGATGTTCTTCCTAGAGCGCTTCATGAAGACCTTAAAAGACTTTGTGAGGCAAAGTGCAAGGCCCGAAGGAAGCATGGCCGAGGGTTGGTTGATACAAGAGTCTCTTGTATATATTTCAGAATTTCTTGGTCAGGTGGACAGCTCTTTGCCGACTATGGAGCAATGAAGAGGACTTGAGGATGACCTCTATTGTGCCTCAAGGAAAAGGACAGAGTAAAGTAATTGACAGAACATTGATTGATGATCTCAATTTCACTTGCATCCCTAATAGTGATGTGATGAGCAGATGGGTTACAAGATATGAGGATGCAAAGACAAAAAGGCAAGCAGAAAGAGCTCTCTTTTGGAGGCAACATGGCTCTCGTAAGGCGTACCCTAAGCATCTAGCAACACTTTCGAATGATATCCATGTTGATTGGTTGCATGAGAAAATGGAGAGAGCAGAGAGCAGTGAGGGGCTGCATATCACGGTGGAAGAATGGGAGTATGCACGAGGATGCATGTTAAAGGTACATAGAACTAATGTTTTGCATTAGTTGTAAGTGATTTGCTTTTAATATTTATTCACATTGCTTACACAAATATTGCTTCTATTTTGGTCCAGTAGTGCACTATGTTCAATGCTATATGGTGTGAAGGCAAGCATTTTTGAACACAAAGAATTGATGAAAAGAGGAATACACAAGATTGCGGTGTCATTAGTAGCTTTGAGGGAGCCAATGAAAAAATGGATGATTATTGTGGCACAATCCAAGACATATTTAGGCTTGACTTTCGTCGCTTCTTTGTGTATGTTTTGGATGTCAAATGGCAAATGAACGTGGTGGAAAAAGGGCCTAATGCAATGATAAAACGCCATGCAAGTGGCTATGTAACTATTGACTCTACAAAGTTTTGGCAAACAAAGAAAGATAGGCTTGTATTGCCACAACAATGTGAGCAGGTATGCATTTTTTTACTAATATGTTTCATGTACATATATATCTAAGCTCGCGTACCCCTTGACTTTTGATATGCTAATTAATTACTGCAGTATGTGTATTTGAGTAGGTTATCTATCTGCCAATGGTGCATGACATTAAATGGTGGTACGTCATCCCTATTGCACCACATTCCAAAGTGATGTATAATACATTCACTGATATGGAGCATATGGAGGATGTAGCAAGCCACAATGAAGATGATGTCGAACATGCCAATGAAGATGTTGTGATCGATGATCAAGAAATAAGAGATGATCATGATAATGAGGATGAGCGTGCCATTTCTCATGATCATGAGGATGACCCTACCATTGAGGATGATGGTGATGTTGATGAGGATAATCACGGCATTGATACCATTATCAATGGACAGAATATCGATAGTGGAATAAATTTAATCGTAGCCTTACAAATTGATCAAATGGATATTGATGTTGATCGTTTGGCAAGGATGGATCTTATTGAAGATGAGATCAAACCCTAACTAATCCATCACTGTATTGTTCTAAATTGATGACATTTCTATTGTATATGTTGTCTTTTAATTATCATCTCATGATTTATTTTTGAATATATTACATTGTTGTAAATGCATGTAGTGGGATTGTGTAATGATATATAATGTAATGTACTATGAGATGGTTTAAAGAAAATGGTTTTTAATTTTGTAAAGGAATGGAGTTTTTCTTAATAAAGTTCTCTATTATTACGTGTAATAAGGCGTGTATAATTACGCGTATATACACGCGCTGTTACACGAGTTTTTGAAACTAGTATACACGCGTATATACATGCGCTGTTACACGCGTTTTTGAAACCAGTATACACGCAAATTTAGATGCCAATATACACGTGCTGGTACACGCGTTTCTGAAACCAATATACACACGAATGTAGATGCCAATATACACGTGCCCGATACTACTCATATACATGCACGACCATACACGTGCCCGTAACTTATTGCGTGTATGGAACGCGTGTATGGCAGTAGTGTCTTGTAGTGAAAGGGGGAGGCTTCTCTTTATAGGAAAAATTAAGTCTCTAACCAAGCAAACTGATTCTAGAATTTTCCATATCAGTTTGGTCAATTTTTGACCATTTTTGGATCAGTTTAGCTTACTTTTTGGATCTAGTTGAAACAGGAGAGAGGAGAGATGAAAATATCTCATTATTTATGAGTTTAAAACTCCTCCACACATGTGAAATAGGCGCCTCCTTCATGAGGGGAGATACCCACACTGAGGTGTCAAAAATGCATCATTTTCTCTAAATATCTCTTAATTTTTAACTAATAAACCTTGTACTCACTAGTCAACTCTTCATCTAATGTGAACATTTACTCATTTTTGGGGGTTTTTCTTTTATTCTTCAATTTATCTCCTCCATACATTTGGATTAATCTTATTGGTCTATAGGAACCTTAATTGGACCATAATCCAAAAATTTCTGAAAGTCTGGACCCTTAGGCTAAGGTCCTTTACACCTATTTTCAATTAATTCCAATTGCACATTGGAAAGTTCTTTTTGAATTTCTGTTTCAGGGGAAACCATTTTAGACAACAGGAGTAAGAATCTCCCTTTCTGATCTTATAATTATTCCCCTCTCTGAAATAAAAGAAAGATTCTGTTTTACCCTGTTTTAACATAGAGAGAAAAATTTTCTACAGGGAGGTAGTCCAAAATTGAGATATTTTTGGATATAAAAATCCTCTTAGTGTCTAAAATGGGTTCCCCTGAAACAGAAATTCAAAAAGAACTTTCCAATGTGCAATTGGAATTAATTGGAAAAAGGTATAAAGGACCTTAACCTAAGGGTCTAGATTTTCAGAAATTTTTGGATTATGGTCCAATTAAGGTTCCTATGGGCCAATAGGATCAATCCATGTGTGGGAAGGAGATAAATCTAATTTGTAAAAGAAGATATTCAAAAATGAGTAAATGCCCACATAAGATGAAGAGTTGACTATGTACAAGGTTTATTAGTAAAAGACTATGAGTATTACTAAAAAAATGAGATATTTAGGTATAATGATTTATTTTTTACACATGAGTAAGGAAAAGGGGTCCCTTCAAGGAGGCGCCTAATTCACATGTGTGGTGGAGTTTTAAACTCAAAAATATTGTGATATTTTTATCTCTCCTCTCTCTTGGATCAAACCAAATCAAAAGGGAACCAAACTAGGTCAAATCTTGTCCAAATTCAACCAAACTGAACCTAGAAAATTCTAGAAATTAGTTGGACTTTGTTAGAGGCCTCCCTCACCTATAAATAGATCCTTAGCCCTTTGTAAAAAAAAGGAGAACTATACTATGCCAGTATTTTGCTGAAATAATGATAATTTTTACTATTCTCTAAAATTCTCTCCAAATTGAAGAAATTGGAGCTTCCCTCTTTCTTCAATCTCCATTGGTGGCTCCATCAACATACCAAACCAATTGATTGGTTGGGAGCCTCTACCGTGATCAAAGAATCAAGCAATTTGTAAGGTAAAGGGTGAATTTTGATCTTTTTTCATAATTTCTCAATGTTTCTCTCTTCTCAACCCCTCTCAAGCTTGAGAAGCTTAATTGGAATGGCTTTTTAATGCTATTAAAGTTAATTGATGAATGGTAGTAAGGAAATACATAAATTTTTATTTATGCTTAATTTTAATGATTTTTATGTAATTTCTCTCTCTCATTCAAAGAATGGTCATTCCCATGACCTATTATCAATCCAAATGAAGCTTCTCATGAAGCTTTTCCCTAATCCAAGAATAAATTCTATGCTTGTTTAAATTGGAGGCCAAATTAATGGCTTTTTTATGCTTTTAAGTTAGTTATTTCATGAAAATTTATGATTCAATCCATAATGGGTTAACGATCCAATAAAGGATCATTCTAATCATATCCATAATGTTAAAGTTCATTCTTTTAGAATAAATTGAGATTTATCAGTAATAGCAACGGAGCTATGGTAAAATTTCTGTAAAAATTACACATAAAACATTTTCATTCAATGTATGAAAAGAGGACTTCCTACCATATTCTAGGAATTATTATCCTAGATAAATTGATTGATTCTCATTGTAATCATAGAAATATTGATTTTTAGGTTTATGCATAATTAATGAATTTTTAGATAAATTTATTTATCTACGAGAAATAATTAAATGTTAAAAGAGGAACTCCCATTACATTTGGAATTCCATCATTGAATGGAAAAAAGAGAATTTCCTATCATATTAGAATTATGGGATAATTCATATAATTTTAAAAATGAATTTTTAGATAAATTTATTTATCTACGAGAAATAATTAAATGTTAAAAGAGGAATTCCCATTACATTTGGAATTCCATGATTGGATGGGAAAAGAGAATTTCCTATCATATTGGAATTATGGGATAATTCATTTAATTTCAAAGATGAATTTTTAGATAAATTTATTTATCTATTAGAAACATTTAAATGTCAAAAGAGGAATCCTTACGACATTTGGAAATCCATCATTTAGATGGACAAAGAGAAATTTCTAGCATATTGAAATAATGGATATTTTAAATGAATTTATTTTATAAGAAATATTTGATGGGAAAAGAGGAATTCCCATGGTAATTGGGATCCTAGAAATTTAATGGGAAGAAGAGGAATTTTTAGTATAAATTCAATTTATGATTATTTTACCATAAGAGAAAATATGGGTAGAATTGATTTCTACAAATCCCATGAATTCTTTTATTCAAAAGAAGAATATTGAATATAATTCAATTGAGGAATTAAGAAGGAATACGGAACTAGTTGTCAGAAAAAGAATCTTTAATTAGGCCAAGCAATTGGCTGAAATTTAGAAAAAATCTTATTATCGGTATCGATCTAAAAAAAGCTATTAAATGGTAATAGCATGTGACTGGATGTGATAAGAAGAAAATAGGATGTGATAAGATGTGTATGGACTATGATAGGATGAGAATGGATGTATGAATGTGGATGTGGATGTGGATGTATGGATGTGGATGTGGATGTATGAATGTGGATGTGGAAATGGATGTATGAATGTGGATGTGGAATTGGATGTATGGATGTAGACGTGGATGTGGATGTATGGAAATGGATGTATGAATGTGGATGTAGAAATGGATGTATGGATGTGGATGTGGATGTGGATGTGGATGTGGATGTGGAAATGGATGTATGGATGTAGATTTGGATGTGGATGTATGGATGTGGATGTCGATGTGGATGTGAATGTATGGATGTAGATGTGGATGTGGATGTATGGATGTGGATGTGGATGTGGAAATGGATGTATGGATGTAGATGTGGATGTGGATGTATGGATGTGGATGTGGATGTGGATGTATGAATGTGGATGTGGATATGGATGTGGATGTGAATCTATGAATGTGGATGTGGAAATGGATGTATGAATGTGGATGTGAAAATGGATGTATGGATGTAGATGTGGATGTGGATGTATGGATGCGGATGTGGATGTATGAATGTGGATGTGGAAATGGATGTATGGATGTAGATGTGGATGTGGATGTATGGATGTTGATGTGGATGTGGATGTGGATGTATGAATGTGGATGTGGATGTGAATGTCTGCATGTGGATGTATGAATGTGGATGTGGAAATGGATGTATGAATGTGGATGTGGATGTGGATATATGAATGTGGATGTGGATTTGGATGTATGGATGTGGATGTGGATGTATGAATGTGGAAGTGAAAATGGATGTATGGATGTGGATGTGAAAATGGATGTATGGATGTAGATGTGGATGTGGATGTATGGATGTAGATGTGGATGTAGATGTGGATGTGGATGTGGATGTAGATGTATGAATGTGGATATGGATGTAGATGTATGAATGTGGATGTGGATGTGGATGTGGATGTATGGATGTGGATGTGGATGTGGATGTGGGTGTATGAATGTGGATGTGAAAATGGATGTATGAATGTAGATGTGGATGTGGATGTGGATGGCGATGAATGTGGATGTGGATGTGGATGTATGGATGTGGATGTGGATGTGGATGTATGAATGTGGATGTGAAAATGGATGTATGGATGTAGATGTGGATGTGGATGTGGATGTATGGATGTGGATGTGGATGTGGATGTGGATGTGGATGTGGATGTGGATGTGGATGTATGAATGTGGATGTGGAAATGGATGTATGGATGTAGATATGGATGTGGATGTATGAATGTGGATGTGGAAATGGATGTATGGATGTGGATGTATGAATGCGGATGTGGATGTGGATGTACGAATGTGGATGTGTAGGTGGAATAATGAATGCGAATGTGGATGTGGATGTGAAAGGATGTGACGTCGGTATGAGCGAATGGATGAGATGTGATGACATGTGATTCAAGACGTGAATGAATGATATGGGATGTGAATGAATGATATGTGATGTGAATGAATCTGATGTGATGAGATGGAAAATGATGTGATTGGATGAGAATGGGTACACATATGAATTGAAGGTGGAATAAGTAATGTGGACTGATGAGGGATAATGTGGAAAGACGAGAGTTCATTATAGAAATTGAATTTGTGACCTGTTTGTAAATGACTGTTTTATGTCAAGAATGCTGGGGAAGCATTTTGACCGTCTTGCGAATAAGGTCGTGGAGATCTAATTGATAAAGTTACAACAGCTGATGGAGAGTCAACGGAGGACGTCTCGTGTAGCAAGGTCGGCCGAGGTCTTGACCAGCCTCAGTTCGATTTAAAAATATGCTGAGCTTCCGGTACGGTGGATGAGGGACCAAGGAAGCGGCCTATGAGTGAAGCGCTAGGTGACCTGCGAAGGATCCTAGAGGGTGCTGACCATACGGTGTTCGGGCTCTGGGTCACCGAAGATACCCACACGTGCGTCGTGGAAGATATTGGAACAAGGAGTAAGAGTTGTTTTCTAAAACTGGGCATGGATCTGGTTGACTGACCTTGCTGGTCCTCAACGGATGAGTCCATGGCTTTTTTTTATATGGATCTGTGGTTAATCTTACTGATCTTCAACGGAGATTCCATCTTGATTTTTATAAGTGAATATATTGCCGGGTACTATGAGCTAGGAACTATTAAAAAGGCCCCTAAGTGGACAGGTGGTGAGCGTTCTGGTTGCCAATGATGCCATAGATACTCCGATGAAGGAATGATTGGAAATTAAGATTCAACCGGATATTTTGGAGGATTGTGATCAGTGATACTATGGTTTCATTAAATGATTGTTTTAAAGATGGCTGAATCTGTGAAAAAGGCAATTTCATATTGGGTGTGTAAGTGGCATGAATATCCGGCTAGGGGGCCTAGGAACTCTTTTCCCTAGTACTCGGGACAAAACCTAACCAAATTCTAAATTGGATCCCATCACTACAGTGGTTGGGCGGTTGGCTAACCCATGGGATTGGATAGAGTTAGGCTGGACTTATGGATGTATAAATATGGATGTGGATGTGGATGTGGATGTATGGATGGGGATGTGGATGTGGATGTATGAATGTGGATGTGAAAATGGGTGTATGGATGTAGATGTGGATGTGGATGTATGGATGTGGATGTGGATGTGAAAATGGATGTATGGATGTATGGATGTATGGATGTAGGTATGGATGTATGGATGTGGATGTGGATGTGGATGTGGATGTATGAATGTGGATGTGAAAATGGATGTATGGATGTAGATATGGATGTGGATGTATGAATGTGGATGTGGAAATGGATGTATGGATGTGGATGTATGAATGCGGATGTGGATGTGGATGTATGGATGTGGATGTGTAGGTGGAATAATGAATGCGAATGTGGATGTGAAAGGATGTGACGTCGATATTAGGGAATGGATGAGATATGATGACATGTGAATCAGGACGTGAATGAATGATATGGGATGTGAATGAATGATATGTGATGTGAATGAATCTGATGTGATGAGATGGAAAATGATGTGATTGTATGAGAATGGGTACACATATGAATTGAAGGTGGAATAAGTAATGTGGACTGGTGAGGGATAATGTGGAAAGATGAGACTTCATTATAGAAATTGAATTTGTGACTTGTTTGTAAATGACTGTTTTATGTCAAGAATGCTGAGGAAGCATTTTGACTGTCTTGTGAATAAGGTCGTGGAGACCTAACTGATAAAGTTGCAACAGCTGACGGAGAGTCAACGGAGGACGTCTCGCATAGCAAGGTCAACCGAGGTCTTGACCAGCCTCGGTTCGATTTAAATGGTGAGCTTTCGGTACGGTGGATGAGGGACCAAGGAAGCGGCCTATGAGTGAAGCGCTAGGTGACCTGCGAAGGATCCTAGAGGGTGCTGACCATACGGTGCTCGGGCTCTGGGTTGCCGAAGATACCCACACGTGCGTCGTGGAAGATATTGGAACAAGGAGTAAGAGTTGTTTTCTAAAACCGGGCATGGATCTGGTTGACTGACCTTGTTGGTCCTCAACGGATGAGTACATGGCTTTTTTTTTACATGGATCTGTGGATCTTGCTGATCTTCAACGGAGATTCCATCTTGATTTTTATAAGTGAATATATTGCCGGGTACTATGAGCTAGGAACTATTAAAAAGGCCCCTAAGTGGACAGGTGGTGAGCGTTCTGGTTGCCAATGATGCCATAGATACTCCGATGAAGGAATGATTGGAAATTAAGATTCAACCGGATATTTTGGAGGATTGTGATCAGTGATACTATGGTTTCATTAAATGATTGTTTTAAAGATGGCTGAATCTGTGAAAAAGGCAATTTCATATTGGGTGTGTAAGTGGCATGAATATCCGGCTAGGGGGCCTAGGAACTCTTTTCCCTGGTACCCGGGACAAAACCTAACCAAATTCTAAATTGGATCCCATCACTACAGTGGTTGGGCGGTTGGCTAACCCATGGGATTGGATAGAGTTAGGCTGGACTTATGGATGTATAAATATGGATGTGGATGTGGATGTGGATGTATGGATGGGGATGTGGATGTGGATGTATGAATGTGGATGTGAAAATGGGTGTATGGATGTAGATGTGGATGTGGATGTATGGATGTGGATGTGGATGTGAAAATGGATGTATGGATGTATGGATGTATGGATGTAGGTATGGATGTATGGATGTGGATGTGGATGTGGATGTGGATGTATGAATGTGGATGTGAAAATGGATGTATGGATGTAGATATGGATGTGGATGTATGAATGTGGATGTGGAAATGGATGTATGGATGTGGATGTATGAATGCGGATGTGGATGTGGATGTATGGATGTGGATGTGTAGGTGGAATAATGAATGCGAATGTGGATGTGAAAGGATGTGACGTCGATATTAGGGAATGGATGAGATATGATGACATGTGAATCAGGACGTGAATGAATGATATGGGATGTGAATGAATGATATGTGATGTGAATGAATCTGATGTGATGAGATGGAAAATGATGTGATTGTATGAGAATGGGTACACATATGAATTGAAGGTGGAATAAGTAATGTGGACTGGTGAGGGATAATGTGGAAAGATGAGACTTCATTATAGAAATTGAATTTGTGACTTGTTTGTAAATGACTGTTTTATGTCAAGAATGCTGAGGAAGCATTTTGACTGTCTTGTGAATAAGGTCGTGGAGACCTAACTGATAAATGATTGTTTTAAAGATGGTTGAATCTGTTAAAAAGGCAATTTTATATTGGGTGTGTAAGTGGCATGAATATCCGGCTAGAAGTCCTAGTAACTCTCTTCCCTAGTACCTGGGACAAAACCTAACCAAATTCTAAATTGGATCCCATCACTACAGTGGTTGGACAGTTGGCTAACCCATGGGTCTGTGGATGGGGTTAGGCTGGACTGATGGATCCGTAAAATGAGACTCAATTCTGTTATAATACGATAGATGAAGTAAATCTCAGATAGTAATTGCTCTATGGATAAGAATCAACGGCTGTGCCTCTCGATGGGAAAAAAAGTGTTGATCTCTATGATCCAAGTGCAAGTTTCTTCCTTGATCTGATCGAGTGTCTTTATAGGTTTGGTCGGATCAGTTTGGTTAGTAATGATCTTGACTACGTTAGAGTAAAAATATCCTGGAGGAATCGCCCGTGTTTTTCGGGTAAGGGAAGTTTTTTCCGAGCTCGGTTTTGGAAGAACCGAGGGATTAGTCTCCTGTCCGGATATCCGTGGGCGAGGCCCCGACGAGTGAGAGGACCCTGCACCGCGCAAGGAGTGCTATTCCGCTGCTAGCACCCCCGAATCCGTTGCGCAGAGGGGTAGGGATCTTTCAGCTAGTATCAAAGCAAATTGGCTAATGAGAAGCCAAAAATGTCAAAAATTTATGAAATAACAGTAAAAGGTTAGAATTGTGTGATGAAATTCATACAAATTGGTATTCAGACTGAAATTCATAAGTTAGTAATTGGGTCTTCAGATGGAAGTACCGCAGTTATAGGGAATCCCTGACTTGCTTGAGGCCTAGATTGGATGGTATTTACCTTATAGTTCCATGGACCGTGACTACCCATATATACCGAGGGTATAACTGCAGCTCTTTATTGGCAGTATATACGAGTAAATCTAAAACCTTGAAATTATAAGCAAAAATGCTATCCAGATAATGAATTTGAATGTGGTTGATATGATTTTAAAACTCTGGTTGATGATTGATGAGTTGATTTGGATTCTGATAGATGATTCCTGAATTTTGGTTAAAAAGCGTTAAGCTGAGCAAAAACCACAATGAGGATGAATAGGACAAGTCCCTGTGATAATGTTCGTAACTGGAATGATGATAATGACTTCAGCAAATCACTATGAGATTAGTGGATTGTACTGTCAGATTGCTACTGTTAACACTTGATGTGGTGCATCAAGTTAAGGGATGACAAATTGAGAACTTGCTTGACTAAAATTCCCGTCAGAAAGAAATTTTTCGGTCTAATGGACCATTATTGTGTTAAAGATATGAATGATATGATCTAAATAAAATGTTATTTAATGATGAGTTCTATATAAGGGATATTTATCCCAGGATTCTGTTGGGTTGACCAGAATATAAGGAACCTCATAATAAGTTGGATATTTATCCCAGGATTCTGTTGGGTTGACCAGAATATAAGGAACCTCATAATAAGTTGGATCTTAAAGGAAAGAGTTATCCTCTAGTTGCGAGATGAGGACATCTCACGTTTTTTAAGTGGGGTAGGATGTAAGATTCCTCCCCCCAGCTTTTGAGGTATACAGGAGTAAGAATCTCCCTTTTTGATCTTATAATTATTCCCCTCTCTAAAATAAAAGAAAGATTCTATTTTACCCTATTTTGACCTAGAGAGAGAAAAAGTCTAGAGGAAGGTAGTCCAAAATTGAGATATTTTTGGATATAAAAATCCTCCTAGTGTCTAAAATGGGTTCCCCTGAAATAGAAATTCAAAAAAAACTTTGCAATGTGCAATGGGAATTAATTGGAAATAGATATAAAGGACCTTAGTCTAAGGGTCTAGATTTTCAGAAATTTTTGGATTATGGTCCAATTAAGGTTCCTATGGGCCAATAGGATCAATCCATGTGTGGGGAGGAGATAAATCCAATTTGTAAAAGAAGATACCCAAAAATGAGTAAATGCCCACATAAGATGAAGAGTTGACTATGTACAAGGTTTATTAGTAAAAGACTGAGTATTACTAAAAAAAAAAGAGATATTTAGGTATAATGATTCATTTTTGACACATGAGTAAGGAAAAGGGGTCCCTTCAAGGAGGCGCCTAATTCACGTGTGTGGTGGAGTTTTAAACTCAAAAATATTGTAATATTTTTATCTCTCCTCTCTCTTGGATCAAACCAAATCAAAAGGGAACCAAACTAGGTCCAAATCTTGTCTAAATTCAACCAAACTAAACCTAGAAAATTCCAGAAATTAGTTGGACTTGGTTAGAGGCCTCCCTCACCTATAAATAGATCCTTAGCCCTTTGTAAAAAAATAGGAGAACTATACTATGCCAGTAGTATGGTGAAATAATGATAATTTTCACTATTCTCTAAAATTCTCTCCAAATTGAAGAAATTGGAGCTTCCCTCTTTCTTCAATATCCATTGGTGGCTCCATCAACATACCAAACCAACTGATTGGTTGGGGGCCTCTACCGTGATCAAAGAATTAAGTAATTTGTAAGGTAAAGGGTGAATTTTGATCTTTTTCCATAATTTCTCAATGTTTCTCTCTTCTCAACCCCTCTCAAGCTTGAGAAGCTTAATTGGAATGGCTTTTTAATGCTATTGAAGTTAATTGATGAATGGTAGTAAGGAAATACATAAATTTCCATTTATGCTTAATTTTAATGGTTTTTATGTAATTTCTCTCTCTCACTCAAAGAATGGTCATTCCCATGAACTATTCTCAATCCAAATGAAGCTTCTCATGAAGCTTTTCCCTAATCCAAGAATAAATTCTATGCTTGTTTAAATTGGAGGCCAAATTAATGGCTTTTTTATGCTTTTAAGTTAGTTATTTCATGAAAATTTATGATTCAATCCATAATGGGTTAATGATCCAATAAAGGATCATTCTAATCATATCCATAATGTTAAAGTTCATTCTTTTAGAATAAATTGATATTTATCAGTAATAGCAGCGGAGCTATGGCGAAATTTCTTTAAAAATTACACATAAAATATTTTCATTCAAAGTATGAAAAGAGGACTTCCTACCATATTCTAGGAATTATCATCCTAGATAAACTGGTTGATTCTCATTGTAATCATAGAAATATTGATTTTTAGGTTTATGCATAATCAATAAATTTTTAGATAAATTTATTTATCTGCGAGAAATAATTAAATGTTAAAAGAGGAATTCCCATTACATTTGGAATTCCATCATTGGATGGGAAAAAGAGAATTTCCTATCATATTGGAATTATGGGATAATTCATATAATTTTAAAAATAAATTTTGAGATAAATTTATTTATCTATGAGAAATGATTAAATGTTAAAAGAGGAATTCCCATTACATTTGGAATTCCATGATTGGATGGGAAAAGAGAATTTCCTATCATATTGGAATTATGGGATAATTCATTTAATTTCAAAGATAAATTTTTAGATAAATTTATTTATCTATTAGAAACATTTAAATGTCAAAAGAGGAATCCTTACGACATTTGGAAATCCATTATTTAGATGGACAAAGAGAAATTTCTAGCATATTGAAATAATGGATATTTTAAATGAATTTATTTTATAAGAAATATTTGATGGGAAAAGAGGAATTCCCATGGTAATTAGGATCCTAAAAATTAAATGGGAGGAAGAGGAATTTATAGTATAAATTCGATTTATGATTATTTTACCATAAGAGGAAATATGGGTAGAATTGATTTCTACAAATCCCATGAATTCTTTTATTCAAAAGAAGAATATTGAATATAATGGATGTATGAATGTGGATGTGGATGTGGATGTATGGATGTGGATGTGGAAATGGATGTATGGATGTGGATGTGGAAATGGATGTATGGATGTAGATGTGGATGTGGATGTATGGATGTGGATGTATGAATGTGGATGTGGAAATGGATGTATGGATGTAGATGCGGATGTGGATGTATGGATGTAGATGTGGATGTGGATGTGGATGTGAATGTATGGATGTGGAAATGGATGTATGAATGTGGATGTGGAAATGGATGTATGGATGTAGACGTGGATGTGGATGTATGGATGTGGATGTGGATGTGGATGTATGGATGTGGATGTGGATGTATGAATGTGGATGTGGAAATGGATGTATGGATTGATGAAAAATAGGTAGAAGGAGAGGAGACACACACACAGGAGCAAACCCTAATGTATATTACAAACCCTAACCATAGAGGGAAGCCATCTCCCTACTCACACAATGCATAAAGCCATAATCCATAATACACAAGACACACTATATGTTGTGTCCACACACTACTAACCCTAGTTAATGTCCACACACTATGACCAGCTGGACGCGGTCATTTATGTCTCACACATGTTCCTATCTAACATGCTAGCACATAGCACAACTGGCACATACTGACATCGAGCTTGAATCTCAACAGCCCCTCTCAAGCTCATGATGTACTGCCATAGATGAAGATGTAGATGAGCTTGGGCTATCAAAGCTCTCAACACTCCTCCTCAAGCTCATCCCACGTACTCCCAACATAGTACGGAAGTACTGAAACTTCTCCCTACTAAGTGGCTTTGTAAAGATATCAGCCACCTTCTCTTCAGTCTTCACATACTATAAATCCACTGTACCATCCAGCACTTTCTCTCTGACAAAGTGATAATGGACCTCTATGTGTTTGGTCCGCGCATGAAACACTGGATTCTTGGCCAACTATATGCTGCTCATGTTGTCACAATGAATGACAACTTTGCCATCAATAGGCTCACCCAAATCAGCCAAGAGATTCTTTAACCATATTCCTTCACATGTAGCAATGGCTGCACCCCTGTATTCAGCCTCTGTACTAGATAAAGCAATAGTAGGTTGCTTCTTGCTACTCCAACCCACCACAGCACTTCCAAGTGTAAAGGCATAACCACTAGTAGACCTCCTGTCATATGAGCTACCTGCCCAATTTGCATCTATGTAGCCATGTATATCCAAGCCTTTACCGTGCTCATAAAGAAGACCATAATGTGCAGTGGTCTTTACATATCGCATAATGCGTCTCACTGCATCCAAATGAGGTTTTTTGGGGCTCTGCATAAATTGGCTTACTAGCCCCACAGCATAACTGAGATCCGGGCATGTTATAGTCATGTAAATAAGGCTTCCAACCATCTTTCTATACATAGATGGATCATCCAACTCTTCACCAAAATCAGCCCGCAGCTTTACATTCTGCTCCAAAGGTGTACTCATCATTGGCTTACACCCTGTCATCCCATATTTTGCCAACATATCCAATGCATATTGGCGTTGCACTAACCATGTACCTACATGGCCTTTGATCACTTCAATTCCAAGAAAGTATCTCAATTCACCCAAGTCTTTCATGTTGAACTGCCCATTCAATGCCTTCTTGACACGCATAACATCTGTAGCATGATCTCCTGTGACAATCAAGTCATCCACATAGATGACAAGTAAGACAATCCCATGATCTGTTTTCTTCACATAGAGTGAAGAATCACCATTTAGAAATGCATTTTTCACATCCATTTGATGCATTTCCCAACCATTTGCTGCAGCCATAGCAATGACTGCTCTCACTGTTCCCATCTTTGCCAACTGGACTAAATGTTTCATCATAGTCCAAGCCTGGGGTTTGTGCATAACCCTTAGCTACCAATCTTGCTTTATGGCATTCAATGGAACCATCTGACTTGCATTTCACTTTGTAAACCCATTTGCAACAACTAATGACATTTTTGTCCTGTGGTAATGCAACCATATCCCATGTTTCATTATGAACCAATGCGTCCATCTCAACATCCATTGCCTTCTCCCATACATGCTTTCCAATAGCTTCTGTATAGCATGTAGGTTCCACATGCTTCACCAAAGAGGTCATATATGTGTAATGCATAGCAAAATCATGATATGTCAACCTATCAACTGGATACCTGACCCTTTGGGATCTCCGCAATGCATGCGGATCACTCTGAACACCTGTCACTCTAGCATGTGGAGGCACATATCTATCCTGCCTTGCATCAGGTGTGCGTAAAACGGGTATGCCAAGTTCCTCATCCAAACTCTCTGAACTTGACGACTCATAACCTTTAATTCCAATTCCTTCAACTTTCTTTTTCCCTTTATCCACAGCACTACTCCCACTGCTCACACTCTCATGCCTCAAGCATCCTTACCATGGACGTACAGTGCTACTCTCAGACTCTGCTAGCCCAGACATAGAAATAGAACTAGAACTTGCTTGTGGCAAGCTCACATGCACATCAGCATCAAGAGAATCAATGACACCCTCATCCTTTGCTTTATACTAACTAGCAAGTTCATCAAACACCACATCTCGTGAGATAACCACTTGCCTAGTTTGTGGATTGTAACATTTATATGCCTTACGATCCTGTGCATATCCAACAAACACACACTTTTCTACCTTAGGATCCAATTTCCTCCTTCTCTCGTCAGGCACATGTACATAAGCTATGCAACCAAACACTTTGAGGTGTCCAATGTCTGGCCTAAAACCTATAAGCCGTATCTCTAGCGTACTTCCATGTATGGCTGCTGTGGGTGTCTTATTAAGTATATACAGTGCAGTGGCACATGCTTCTTCCCAATAATAATCTGGCATGCTCTTTTCATTGAACATTTCCTTGGCCACTTCACAAATGACTATTCTTTCTCTCAGCAACACCATTTTGCTGAGGTGTATACTTGCAAGTTAACTGCCTTCTTATGCCATGCTTTTTCAAGAAATGCTCAAAAGCATGTGATGTGTATTCACCACCTCCATCTGTCCTCAAACATTTTATCCAAGAGCCATATTGCTTCTCTGCAAAAGCTTTGAAATCCATAAACTTTCCCAATACTTCACTTTTCTCTCTGAGAAAGTAAATCCAAGTCATTCTGCTGAAATCATCAATGAATGTCACATAATATAAACTGCCTTTAATGGATGGGTTTTATGCAGGACCGCATACATCGCTATGAACTATCTCAAGTGGCCTGCTACTCATGTTGCCTTCTCTAGGAAACGGCAACCTCGCCTGCTTTCCAAACTGAGAGGCATCACAAACATGCATATTCCCATCATACTTGAATCTAGGCAGCCCACTAACAATGCCTCTTACCTGCATGTTCTTTAACCTTTGTATATTCACATGTCCAATCCTCTTATGCCACATGTCAATGTCCTGTACCACATTTCGACTTTTAGAGAACAATAGTTTTGTAACTGAAATCTCGAGAACTCTTTTGACAAGGTTCCTAATATCTATAAAGTTAATATTTTTTAATTCCACCATTTTCAAAGGTTTTCCAATCTTACATATAGTGATCCATGTGAGGGCTCCCCCCTCCCACCACGTCCCTTACAATGTTGTGTGATAACTTACATGATCGAACTCAAGTCCTCCCTTTAAATTTTTAACGTTGTAAGCATTATATTAAATTGTTTATGTTGAAGTCATTGTATTATGTAATGATTGACTTTTTAAAAGTATATTTGAAAATCTCTCATAAAATCTTCATGATTTTGTAAATCCATTTTAAATAATATTTCTTATAATATATAATATTTTGTAATTAATATCTGAGAGTGGACCCTTGAGATAAAAATATCACAAATCCTTGTGACATGTCTTTTCGGAGTTCCCCTTTTTGGTTAGTGGGGTGAGTACCTCATATATATATTTAATTGGGAGTTGTAATGAGTAAAATTCAAATTTCCACTCATAGTAGTATATGTAAATAGAAAGATTGATTTTTTACATGCCCTGTAAAGTGGATGATATAGTTATTCTCTAAGCCTATATGTTTTTGGTGATGTTATTGCCTAAAGGCAAATTTGTTGGCTTTTTTCTTCTCTTTTCTCTAAATTTTTGGTTTATCCATTACCCATACTATTGATTAGTGGATTTCCATGAAAAAGAGTTGGGTTTAATAGTATTTTTGGGTAAATGTACATTTAATTCCTAAAGGATGACTTTTTCCTTATGTTTGGCTAAATCTTTTGTTTTATTTGCATGGAGATTAGTTGTTTATGTCCATATAGCATGGACATGGAGAAATCTAGGCTTACATTGCATTATTTTCATTGGGAATGCATAAAGCATGGACATAGAGAAATCTAGGCTTACATTGCATTATTTGCATTCGGAATGCATTAGTTGTTTCTGTCCATATAACATGGATAGAGAAATCTAGGATTAGATTGCATTATTCATAATAGGAATGCATTTTAATCATTCTTTAGCTCTTATTAATGGTTAGACATAGAGTAGTTTAGCTTATATTTTGCATGTTAATTACATTTTTTGTTGTTCTTAGATAGTTGCACTAGAGTGTTAGCATGAATTTTAGATATCTTAATCTGGCAAAAAATATAAAAGAGCTCTTGGTTCTCACTAAAAAAAACTTAATGGAATGATTTTTTGATTTAGTAGTGTTAGTGAATTTAAAGAGTCAAAAACTAAAAATATTGAGCAGTTCCCAATGGTCATTGTGATCAAATTGGGGTGGGGGGGCATGTAGGTTTTTATCTTTATAGACTATATTCAAGAATTATTATATCAAGTTTTTATGTTTATGGACTAGATTCCGTCATTCTTTCATTAAGTTTTTGATTCACTACTACAGGAGCTCTACCTATTTTCGACGTTCTTAAGGAGAGAGTTTCTTTCAAGCATGTGATCTTACGGGCCTCTATATAAGCATCAATAATTTCATCAATAAGTGTAAAAAATATTCGTAAGAGTGTCAATATGTGCATCATATGTGCGTTGATATTAGAAAATAAATTTACTTATTCCATTTTATTAAAAATATTAGCAAACACATTTTATTTGGAAATTTAAAAGACATTTTATGATTATTCATCCCATACAAGGTCCATGGCTTCAAATAGGTTAATTTCTATGAGATCTCCATATCTCCTTTGTCTTTGAACTCACGATTAAAAGGGAATTAATTACTATCCATAGAAGGATTTGAAGATTTACTATAGTAAGTTCACTAGGTGATGAGCCCTTCTCATGTTCTATGAGTTGATTCTCAATGACATCATCATCAATAATTCACTAGATGATGAGCCCTCATCATGTTCTATCAGTTGGTTCATCAATAATATTTACATTATGAGGATGTCTTTGATTACCCTCCAAAGCATTGGGCACATTATCACCTTCTTTCATTTTTTCCTCAATATCATTATCTTTAAATATGTGTTTGCTTATAGGTCTAACTCGTATTACATACCACCAATTTCAATTCTCACGAAGATTATCTACTGTATATTATAAAATCTATTATGTTTTTTTCTAGTCTATATTAGTATAAAAGAAAAAAAAATACACATTTTCTTAATTAATAACTTCTCTTCCCAAGGTTCTAGTAGTATAATGTATCACATGTTGAAACTTGAGGATCCAGGCTTCTATGGTGATGGTGAGGGTCAATCTTACTTACAATGTGATGTGCTAAGCTAAGATAAGGTGGATGATATCTACGTGCAATCATAATGATGAATAACCTAGAATAATTAAGCTTTAGACTCAAGAAGAGCAATTAGGTTACAAGATGAGACATGTCCTCATAGAGTGGCTTGAGAGCTTGCTTCATTTCATTGCTTGAAAGCGACCCCTTTTATATGAAGTAGGTACAACAAGGCTTGCTTTGAGATTATGGGATCTCTTTGGCTAGGTGACTTGGCACTCTAGCATCACTCATTTAAAAACCCCCTTGATGCTAGATTGGGTACAATTTTTAGGCTTGTTCATCTCTCTGCCCTTGTGCTAGGTTACTTTGGCTATAAATTTCAACTTGAGTGCATCATATGGCCTTAAAGGCTGATTATAACACTTTTTGTAGACATAAGAGGGGTGAGAAACACCATGGTTCTTTCTCTAGAAGATTCTTTCTTTGTCTTCATTCATAGCATCTTTGACCTCGATAAAGTTTGCTTGATTCTTTTTACGGTATAAATCTTCTTCTAGGTTACCAACGTTTCCACAGAAATCCCGCAAAAGCTTTGGTGTGTGTTTTTTGCAACATTCATTCTTTGTGTGACCAAGTTTTCCATAATGATAACATCTTGTGACATTCATTCTTTGATTTGTTATTCCTTTGAAATTTTCCATTCTTTACATGGAGTGCTTGTGCACTTGACTATAAGGTGAATGTTTCTTTGTCCTTGATTTTTAATTCATATTGAAGCAAAGGTTATTCAATGTCTTGAATCTTAGTGTTAGGTACGTTTTGAAGTGTAGGTACAAGTGATACATATGGTTCTTTGTTAATGCTTTTAATAGTACAACAATAGACTCATGTTCTTCAAATAACTTTCTTCAAGGCACTTCGTTGTTGCTTGATGCCTTTGAACTTGCTGATGTGTTATGTCATACTCTCTGTGTCCTTCTTCTCAAGCTGGTAGAATTGCATGATGAGGTTAATATATTGGAGCTTTTTGAGTTGGTGCTGAAAATCTTGTTAAGCTCCTTCTAGGCCAATTTGGCATCCTTGATGCCAGCAATGTGACTAATCATATCATCACTGAGGTTTTGAGTAATAAGGACCAATATTTTGTTCTTCTCAAGTGGC